>NC_040101.1:42807461-43110151 GCF_003369695.1 Bos indicus x Bos taurus
CAGACCCCCACAGCCAAGAATTGTTGGCCAAAAATGTCACAGATATTGAGGTTTAGAAACCTGCATCAGATCTTTAGTTACGGCCATGCATTCATTACCACAGTAAAAATTTATTGAGCATCAGCTAAGTCCCAGGCACAGAAATAGGAGCTGAGGAGACAACAAAAAAAGAGCTCATGGAACTTATAGTTTGGTGAAGGAAATATGTATTAAGTAATCACACAGCAACATGTAAAATTATAATATTGATAAATGTTATAGAACCTTATGTCCACATTTTCTAATCCAAAGGTAGAAATATAGTTTGAACATTCTGTATGTGATTATGAGAATGATAAGTGAAAGCCATCTTATTTAAAGTTAAGGGAAGTCAGCTCAAGCATCAGATCAGATCAGTTGCTCAGTCGTGTCCGACTCTTTGCGACCACATGAATTGCAGCACGCCAGGCCTCCCTGTCCATCAGCAGAAAAACACCAATACAGTATACTAACGCATATATATGGAATTTAGAAAGATGGTAACAATAACCCTGTGTACGAGACAGCAAAAGAGACACTGATGTATAGATCAGTCTTATGGACTCTGTGGGAGAGGGAGAGGGTGGGGATATTTGGGAGAATGGCATTGAAACATGTATAATATCATGTATGAAACGAGTCGCCAGTCCAGGTTCAATGCATGATACTGGATGCTTGGGGCTGGTGCACGGGGACGACCCAGAGGGAGGATATGTGGAGGGAGGAGGGATCAGGATGGGGAACACAGGTATACCTGTGGCGGATTCATTTCGATATTTGGCAAAAGTAATACAATATTGTAAAGTTTAAAAATAAAATAAAATTTAAAAAAAATATTTTGAAAAAGTGATCTTGTCTGGCATGTCCTACCTGGTTTAATATTATTGAATTCTTTCTCAATCATCTCTTCTGAGGTAGACAGCATTAGGTTTCTAACGTACAGGATTTTCACTGAGGACATTGTGTCTTCATCAACTTCTACTTCTGGTTCTGCCCAGTCTACTGCAATAGGATGTCCCCATAACTGAATTCTTCCTGTTGAGAAAGATCAGATATGATTAATTACATAGAAATTAGGACATCACCGCAGTTCATACTAAAATGGCCTTTTAAATTGAACCTTGAGATGTTGATTGAGCAAGAACACTAATATTAAAAGAGGTGATGGTTGATCTTTAAAGGTATTTCAAATAAGAGCTAGCTAGAAGCAAGTTCCGGGCTTCCCAGGTGGCCCTAGTGGTAAAGAAACCCGCCTACCAGTGCAGGAGACATGAGATGTGGGTTCAGTCCCTGGGTCAAGAAGATACCCTGGAGGAGGAAATGGCAAGCCACTCCCATATTCTTGCCTGAAAAAATCCCAGGGTCAGGGGAGCCTGGCAGGTTACAGTCCAGAGGGTCACAAAGAGTTGGACACAACTTAGCAACTGAGCACACACACACAGAAATGAGTTCTGAATGACAAGTGGCTTATTATAGTGGTTGGGTATAAAGGGAACTAGAACATGATTTGAAGTGGAACAGAAAGGAGGCAGCAGATGTCATGTTCGGATCTTAGAACAGTTCTCACAGGGTGGAGGTAGTCACCGAAGATGGCAAAAAGGGGAGAAAGGGAAAGAATGAATTTGGGGCTCAGACATAGAGTCTGGCTTCATGAAGCATTAGAAAGGTCACTAGAATCTTTGTGATCCAGTACCACCACAGAACTGTCCAAAAAAATGGCTCATGTGAAAGGCGTGTAGGGCTCAGGTACATTCTCTGTCCCTTACACTCAGAGCTCTGATCAACAGGATTCTCTCCTAGTTCTTTGCCAGAACATAAAAAAAGTTATTATGTTTCCAAATTAGGATAAAGAGCAATGGTAGAGTCTATGATGGGAAACTGAACTCCTCTTAAAAAGGTAGCTGTTATCCTACATAGATTTTTGTATTTCTATAATTGTAATCAATTGAGTGTCTTGCACTCTACTATATGTTTCCCATATTCTGTCTCAAAGTGACGTCTCACAGTAACTCTGTGGGGAGGGGTATGACTTTCTCAGTTTTACAGAAAAGGAAATGAACTTTTGAGAGGATAGGTTGCCCAGATCCACTGTACTTCTCCATGCTCCCTTTTGCTTTTTATTACTCAATCTTGTACCCTATACAGTGAAGTGATAAGAGGAGAGTGAGGGTCAACTCAGTTTCTAAGTTTGATTGAAATATGTTTATTTTTTATTAGTTTTGGAACAAGTTAATCCTGGAAGCAATAAAAAGTGTGAGAAAATAAAATCAGAAATCCTCAGTACTGGTAAGAGTTTAGTTGTTTAAGTGTTACATGTTTAAGGCAGTTATTGTCAATGAAAATGTATCTTTTTATCCTTTAAAAAGCAGTCAATGAAAGCATCTGTGGCATTGACATTCTAAAACCCAAACAAAAGATAGAGGCAGCCTAATGAGTCAGCCAGTCCTGGGGAGGCTGTTTCCTACTCTTCCAGTACTTCCTTGCATCCTAGAGGATAGTTTCGTCCATCACTCTCTTTCCCCCCTCCCTTCCAATCCCCTTCTGTACCTCCCTCCCTTTTTATACCATTCCCTTCCTTTTCTATGCTTTACATAGACTTTGCTAAAGGTCTTACCCCAAGATCCCTAAGGTTCCCAAGTGACTCTGTTTTCTGTAGCTCAGTGGTTCTTAGTCTTGACCCCACAGTAGAAGAGCTTAAAAAAACATGGGTTCTACTGAGTCTGCTGGACTCAGCTCCTTTCTACCTGAAGGGATAGACTCTTCAATTTTCAGAATTTTTTGAGTCAACTGGTGTCACCTTGGTAGCTTGAAATGAGCTGCAGTGGGAGTGTTAACACTAAGGAAATCCCAAAATGCTACAACCGAGGCTTTTGATTTTCCCCTAGGAATTGCCTCATCTCTGATCCCAGGATCCTTCTTCCAAATTCTGATCTAAGTGGCCTAGTCTTCAGGATTTTGAAAAGCATCTCAGTTAATTCATCCAAAATTGAGAACACTATTCTAGCTCATTGACTTTTGCCTACCAAGACTGAGGCCACATTAAGTCATTCACAAGCCTGAAGATGTGGAAAAGGTGAAAATGGATAGAAGTGAGAGGGGATGCAGGAAACAGCGATTTCCATTAACATCCCTGTGAAAATCAGTATTGGAAAGTGATTTCTGAATATGAACTTTGAAGTCAGACAGGTTCCATAATCAGATCAGTGATCTTGGCTAGGAATCAACCCTTCTAGCTTCACCTTCCTCATCTGTAAAATTGGGATAATAAAAATACCTACTCATTGTTGTTGTGAAGACAAAGATGATGATGCATGGAAGGGAGAATTTTCACTTTTAAATGATATTTCAATAATGTACTTTCCTCTTGATATTTTTTGGTGGATTTTGGAGATGTATAGTTTATAAAGAATATGAGTTCTTTGAGTCTAATGTAAATGGTGTCAAATTAGAAATGATTTTTTTTTTAGAATCTCCCTTGTCCTTTAGAAGAAAACAGTGTACATTGTAGACGCTTAATAAACGTTTCTATCCTGAGTCATTCCCCAGGTTTTCCCATATCTCCCATGCAATTAAATGGCTAATATCATTAGTTGATGGATATAGCAGTGGATCACAAAATTTGGTGCCACAATAGAATTACCTTGAAAACTTAAAAATATCAGTGCCTCAAGGCTATTCTCTGCTTCCAGAGAATCTCTGATTAGTGATTAATTTGGATACTGACATTGTTTAAAAACCTCCTCAAGGATTTCCCTGGTGACTCAGTGGTAAAGAATTCACCAGCCAAAGCAGGGACACGGGTTTGATCCCTGGTCCAGGAAGATTCCCGCATGCCACAGAACAACTAACCCTGTGTGCCACAGCTACTGACTGACCCAGCACTCAGAAGCCTGTGTTCTGCAACTACCGAAGCCTACATGCCTGGAACCCATCCCCTGCAATAAGAGAAACTACCGCAGTGAGAAACCCGGGCATCGCAATTAGAGAGTAGACCCCGCTCGCCACAACTGGAGAAGGCCCTCATGCAGCAGTGAAAACCCAGCACAGCCATCAATAAAGCACATAAATCTTAACGCCTTCTTAGGTGATTCACATTTGTAGCCCACCATGGACAATCCTTGATTTAAATGACCAAATCTCAAGCTTGAGGTCTCAGGGGCAGTTGCATTCTGGCAACCTGTTATAAATGCAAACGATCAGACCCCACACCAAACCTGGGGTCACAGAGAGTCTGACACAACTTAGTAACTAAAAAACAACAAAACAAACCACATCAGACCTACTGAATCAGGAGCTCTGGTGGTGGGGCCTCCAGCACTGCCCTTTAATAAGCCCTCCAAGTGACTCTGATGGAGACTAAAATGGAAAAAGCAGTCTTGGAAGTCTTTTTCAGAGCATCCTCAGAATGCTTTGATAAACTCTGCTCAATGCATCTTCTTTACTCCATAAATGCCTCAGCCAAGATGCAGTGTCAGGAGAGAGTTGCTACTATTGATAAGGTAGGTGGGGGAGAGGGAGAGTCAATACACCACTTTAGACCACAGTTTTCTCTCTGTCTCAAGTCTGGATTAATTAAGAAGGAAACGCTTCTTGTGGTCCTTGCTTATGTTTCTGAAAGATCTCCTTATCCTTTCAAACCAGGCTCTCCTGAGGATTGCCCATTACTGAAATCCTGTTTTGTCATTTAACTGGTGAGGTCCAAATGGGTAATAGATTTTACTCTCAGGCTTTTGTAGAAATAAAACAGTTTGCTCTGACTGGCTTATTTGCTGCATCTTGTTAGTCTGCTGCTGAGGCACTCTGATTTAAATCCAATCTGACTGAAACTCCAATAGCTGAGGCCAATTAAAGGGTCAGGCAAGGAAAGGGAAGCCTCAGATAATGAGGAAATGAGGAGCACCTGGAGAGAGTGGGGCTGCCTCTGTGTTGCTGCATCCTGGCCAGAGAATCATGGGAAAGAGTCAGGATCTTGGGTGGAAGCTTAACATAGAGAATTCTTGCAGCCTGAGTGCTCAGCCCTGACCCAACAAGTCGGCTCAACTCAGGTAAAGACAGAGGCTTTTTCTGCGACTCAGTGTGCTGTTTTCTTTGAAGAAAGGAAGCTGATGGGAAGTTTTAATTCCCCAGGAACACTGGTTGACTTCTGAAAACCCTTTCTCCTATTTTGGATTATCTTTCACTGTCATTCTCCCGCTACCCCTCCCAAATGTTTGTATATATCTGTACAGGTAATAAAAGAGGAAAATAATTAGTGTGGGCTGAAACAGTGTAAGGCTGGTTTCTTCACAAAATGATGGCTAAGCTGGGCCTTAGAATCAGGGAATCAGGAGAGGGGAAAGGGTAACTCATTCTAGTAGGGGATACAGCACTGGGAATAAAGGACACAAAATGAGCAAGGTGTTGTCTAGGACGTTGAGTTTGTCCTGAGAGAAAGGAGGGGTTTTTATCAGAAAACAGAATGTACAATGTACGTTTAAAAAGACCGGAACCCTGAGTGAAAGGCCTTGAATGACAGGCTCAGAGGTTTATGGTTTATCTCATATATGCAGCAAGAGAGTTCAAGTAATATTTTTTAATAATTTTTAACTAATAGTATTTTTAACTAATTTTTTCACTGAGTGAGTGACAACATTCAGCCTCTTAACAAAGAGGCTGAATTTCTGCTATGTAAAAGAACTTGTAGAAAGGATGATGGCATATTTTAGGAACACTACTCTGGGGGGAAAGTTCAGGATGGAGTCAGTTGAAGGTGAGATCCATTGAAGAGAAAGCAGAGCTGAGAGAATAATTAGGAGACCTTGTTAAAAAAAAAAAAAAATCCAAGGTTGGGCATATATGTGTTAAGCCTACAATGATGGCCCAAGAACATGATGGAAATGAGGGGCTTTTCGATACCAGAATTGTTGGTGTTGAAGAGGACAGTAAAATATTAAGTTCTTGTCACTGAGAGGCTAGGTAAGAAGTGTGAGGAGTTTTAGTGATTCTATGCCCCTTGGTCAGGCACCTTGACCACTGGGTAGTGAATTTATGTTCATTTCTTTTTTATTTTGACTATTCACTTTTTAATGGACGTTTCCATGTTGAACCTATTCACCTCTCAGGACAAAACATTTTTATTGTTAAATTTTAAATATTGATTTCATCTTCCCTAATCTTTGTAAAATTTCCCTTTCCTATGTTTTCTAATACTAATGTTGTTCAGTCACCCAGCTGTGTCCAACTCTTTGGAATCCCATAGACTACATGTACAAAATTTATGAATATTACTTTAGATATAAAAATATCCATCTCAATAGATTCAGCAATTTTGGGGGCTAGCTCATATTTTTCACTTTAAGCTGCCTTCATAGTATTAAAAAATATTCCTCAAGCTCAGAAGCCATATTTCAATTTTGAAAAATTTTAGAGGGCTAATCCTGTTAGTATTTTTTAAGAATGTGTATAGGGCAGCATACATCTATTGTTGCTGTTTTGCTTTGTTTCAAATTAAGGTGGTCTTCCATAGTGCTTAAGAGAAACATTGATTCCAGTGTGTTCAATCAGTTATTCTTGAAATCCTTATCATTTTAATGTTAATTCATTTCAATACCTTACTTTGTGTAAGTTTTGGCAAATATTTTAAAATAAGCACAGACTTTCAATAATTCTTCCTAAGTTGATCTGACTGAGACAGTGTCTTGGTGGAACTTTCTAAACCTAGGAATTTATGGTCGTTGCCCAGACAGGACCTGCCTTGTATTTATAGCACCTAACTAAGGTGTCCTTTTATGGAAAGCTATTATTTCTAATTTCTGAAATTACAAATTATTAGACACTTAGTTCAGTTCAGCTGCTCAGTTGTGTCCAACTCTTTGCGACCGCATGGACTGCAGCACGCCAGGCCTCCCTGTCCATCACCAACTCCAGGAGTTCACTCAAACTCATGCCCATTGAGTCGGTGATGCTACTAGGGGGTTATAATAAAAGTATGCCACTTAATTGTCATTGGGATAATGTTTCACTTGCATATCTATTATTTCTTCATTATGATGGATAATATACCTTATTTCTAATAAGTCTGATAATGAAAATGATACATAAAGATAACTGTTGATTGATAAATTTACGGAGATTCTTCAGTTTAAAGATTCAGTACAGCGTTGCTATAGCTCGAGCTTCTAGATTTCTCCTATGCATGTGTATTGGATTTAATGCACAGTGAATAGTTTTCAGAACCTAATCTGTGAAAACTCTAGGGAACAGAATTAACTGTGAGAAAAGAAAGATGGAGAGTTTAAAATGTTGCGTAATGAGAGATAAAGAGCAAAGAAACGGATACAGGGTTTTGCTTCCTTTGCTAAGAAGCGCAGCAGCCTGAAGCAGGCAGGAGGGAGTGACGCCTCCTCTCTGAGGATGGTCCTAACCTGGGAGAAGCTTCCTCCGGGCCATGGCAGCTGCCCGGTGATTCTCATATTCCACGAAGGCAAAGCCGCGGTTTTTGGTTTTATCTGCAGCACTTGGATAGACGATGACATCCACGACTCCTTCGGTGACCTTTTTCATCTCTGATAAGATTTCTTCTCTCTTTTTGGTCTTTGGAATTCCCCCGACAAACAATCGGCAGTTGTCCACACTGGCACAGACCCCTAAGAGACGCCCATTTCTGCCAAAAGAGCAGGTGTTTTGATTGGTGAGAATCCTTGTGTGGTTAAGGTTTAAGACAGAAGTTGAACATGTCTGGCCTTGGAACTTTTATTAAGGTCTGTGGATGTGTGACGTTTGGCTACCTTTAGGGTTTAGATTGCTTTTGGAAGGGAACTGCTTTGGGGAAATTCTGCTTAAAAAAATTTTTTTTTTTTAAATTGGAGTACAATTGCTTTACAATATTGTGTTAGTTTCTGCTATACAACAAATCAAATTAACTATATGTATACACATATCCCCTCCTTCCTGAGCCTTCCACACACCCTTCCATGCCACCCCTCTAGGTCATCACGGAGCCCGGAGTTGAGATCCCTGTGCTATATAGCAGCTTCCCATTGCTATCTTAAAAAAGAAAAAAAATTGAAGCTGAGTAGTATCTGCTGTCTTTAGACTCACTGTAAATTCACTAGCTATTACCAATCCTCAAACCTCCCAAGTATTAATATATCACCAATCCTGAGGCCTTTACACCAGGCCTAACCTACACATGTAACTTGCCTGGCTGCCCTGAAGGTATCTGAGGTTGCAACCCCTGGTGCTCCCTTTCTTTTCCAACCAAATAGAGGCTATTCTGACATCACTATTCAAGATAGGCCATATACAGAACTGATTTTCACATATTATCTTATTTGACCGACACAAGGAGAATGTGAGATGGACAAAATCAGTATTGTTTCCATTTTTCAGTTGAAGAACTTGAGACTCCAAGAAATGAAATGACTTGCTTACAATGTTGCAGGTTTTAAGATATAAAATTGGCCTCTGGACTCAATTCAATCTCCCTTTCTCACACTGTACATGTTGCTTATTGGCAAGATGATGGGTACGTTTGCCAAGATGAGATCGGTTCAACTTTTCCAGGAGCATTTGGCAAAATGCATAAAAAAGTCTTCACTGTGGGAAACCTTTGGCCATATGATGGCCCTCTGTGGTGAGTATCCTCAGAAATAGAGATGAGCACTAGAATTTTGTGTAAAGTTATTCACTGCTACTATTTAAAATCTCTCCCAAATTGGAAATGAGCAAAATATTCCATCATAGAGAGCTGGTTTAATGTATCTCAGCGGAGATGACGTTGATTCTAGGGCTGGGCATTTCCTTATTGTATTCTGTGGTGTGTTTGTCCTCCCTCTTTCTCACCCACTAAATGCCGGGAGCCACCCATTAGGTCATCCAAGACAGCCTCGTCACCTCTCATGTCCCTTAGGGTAGACAATACTGCTCCTGGCTGAGATGCCCTGGGAAATAAAAGACGAGCATTCGTGACATAGAATGCTCTGTAGCCAATAAACATAGTAACATAGGAGAGGCTGTGATAGTTGAAAACATCAGTTCAGCCTGTGCTGTTGGGTTAAAAAAAAAAAAAAAGACTATAAAATGAGTATATGAGAAAGCCACTTTGATTAAAACTGTATAGAAAGTCTAGAAAGACTATAAAAATTCAACATAGGGCAATGAAGAATGGTTTGAATTTTTATTACTTCTTTTTTTTTTTTTTTGGCTGTTTTTGTGTGTTGTGTGTAGGCTATGTGACTTTGGTAATAACACAAAGTTATTAAAAATGGGTAAATTTCCCTTAACAGAAACCACTCATTCATTAGGAATAAAAAGTGCTTAAGGAGGAGATTGCTCCTAATTCTTGCTTCTGGTGGTTCTCAGTTGTGTGGCAGATGTTTGACCAGGGTCTATGCTTTGCTGAAGAATCAATAACTGCATATCAGACCTGTGACGGGTCTGTCTCTATTTGGTGAACATTGTCCTAGGAATGTGGTTTTTCATGAGGGGTGAAAGGGTTGATAAAATGAACTTTGTTTTTTTCTTTAAAAAAACAAACCTTGTGCTTCAAGATATTATTTATTTAGAAAATACATTATTGATCATTAAGGAGCTGGTCTTATCAATTACCAGTAGGGGGAGCTTGGAGTCTCCATATCCTGTTTTCAGAGCTGTGTGATTTGTCAGGCAAACCACTCCAGTATTCTTGCCCGGAAAATCCCATGAACAGAGGAGCCTGGTGGGCTGCAGTCCATGGGGTCACAAAGAGTCCAGCATGACTGAGCGACTAACACTTTCACTTTTCCAAGAATTGCTTGGAGATGAAAAACTATGTCTCAAAAGCTGAGGGCATGACTTTAATGTCGCCAGAAGCCAGGCATTTAGAAGATACTCAGTGGATATTTGATGAGGAGGAGGCTGACATGACAATTGTGAGTCTTTTCCAGATAAGAACTTTATCTACCTCCTGAGAGATAGTGGCCTTTATCCTACTCATTAAAATTTAAAGTCACCGTATGCCTTCACCTTGCTTCTGGCATCCAACCTGAACTTTGGAATTTTGGCCACCACTTTTCTCTTTCCAAATACTTTGTCATATTTCTCCTCTTCCTTCTCACCCTCCTCCTGTCATCACCATAACCATCAGCAGACATTTATAGAGCATCTGACATGTCAGGCACTGAGCTTTACATGCATTATCTCTTTTTTTTTTCATTACGCCCCCCATGAGGTACAGATACTTTTATTTCTATTTTAAAGATGAAGACATTGAAATTCACAGAGGAGAGTTATTTTTCAGTGGATTGTGTTTAATGTTCATACCCTGTTTTCAAAAAGGATTGACAGGCTCCAGTATGTAACAGTATGCTAAGAAGGCCCAGCAAACTCTATTGATTCCCTATACAGCCAATTCTACACCCATCTCAACTTAAAAGCTCTTTTGGCAATAATCCTTACTGCCAAGATATCCAGATACCATGAGAGATCAAGGAATGGAGAATCCTCTAATTCCTGAGAACATATAACTAATATTAAAAGCTATACTAGGATATAGCTTTTTATAGCCCTTTCTGAAACAATTTGGTATGTATTATTTCATATGATGGATGCCCAGAATAACTCGGTGTGATCATATGATAGTATAACAATGATGCTGAAAGAGGTCAAAGGATTTGTTCCAAAGAATCTGGACTAGACCTCAGATCTCCTGATTCTCATCTCCCAAAATTCTGCACATAGCAGAACTCTTTTGGATCCATGGAGCCATATGTTGGGGGAGCCTCCTTTATGTTTTTCCTAAGACTCTGTTCTAGAATCCAATCCTGAGACGGAATGGCTAGACTACTAGCAGTTGCCAAGTCCAGTAAATCTCACTGTGGCTAAGGGGCTTAAGAAAAATGATCCAGTAGTTGACTGACTTACGGAATTACGGGGATAATGTGGCACTTATTTCGGGCCTATAAGAAGTGAGAGAAAAATAATGGTGGGAAATCTGCTGTCTTTGTACTCATCAAATTTCAGATTCCATCACTTTTAAGGTGTGACTCTGTTACAGGAAGGAATGTCTTCCTTCCTTCCTGTGAAAAACAGCATCTCAGAATTAATGTTGCTAATATGTGACTTCTGTTCTGAATACTGAGCTAAACATTTAAAAATCTTGATAACATCCCCATAATAAATCTATGAAATAGTATTATTATTCTTCCCACTTCGTAGATGAGGAAATTGAGGCTCAGAGAGGTCAAGTCACTTTTTGACACTCACCTGAAACCTGTCTGACCCCAAGCTATTCCTTTTTCACTTAGTACACTAATCTTTGCTCTTGGTGA
Organism: Bos indicus x Bos taurus; assembly: GCF_003369695.1. Lineage (NCBI taxonomy): Eukaryota > Metazoa > Chordata > Mammalia > Artiodactyla > Bovidae > Bos > Bos indicus x Bos taurus. Next base: position 42,818,768 of record NC_040101.1, read on the forward strand.
CCCTGGGCTTCCTTAAGAAAGGGTTTATGGCACTTCCCTCTAGTTTACGTTTTGGAACTCAAACATTTTCATGAAGTTTAGTCCTATTGCCAATTTATTGATTGTATAGGGTCAGGTGTGTCCTGGAACCTTCTGCTAATTTCATGGCTTCAAATATTACCTTTATTTGGCTGACCCCCAGTTTATACTGCAATAGTGACCATTCTCCTGACTCTGGTGTCACACAGTCATCGCCTCAGTGTCTCCCCTGGGACGTGTAATGTTCATCTCAGGTGTTGCCTGTCCCCAGCATAGCACTTCACGTTTTCCTGCTATTCTCCCAGCCTGCTCCATCTCAGTGACACTATCACGTCCGCAGAGACTTGAACCAAAATCCAATTTTCTTCTAAATCCAGTACTTAGCCAGTCTTGTCTATTCAACCTCCAAAATATCTCCCACATCTGACTTTTTACCACCTACACCACCAACCAACCCCTTTGTCTAACCACCGCCATTTCCTGCCTAGTTCTAGACACAGTGGCAGCCTTGGAATTGCTTTTCCCTCTTTTAGTCCTTACCCTGGGCACTTAATAGCTGGAGGAATATTTTTAAAAAGTATGACTCTAGTTAAACTCTGTGATTTCCCCTTTTATTAGACTAAAATCCAGATTCTTAAAGATGAAATGTGACTCTCCAACGAACTGTATTGCCCTCAACCCTCCTCTCCTCACTCTGTTCTGAACATTGGCTTTTTTTCTGTTCTCTAAAACATCACGCTTACTGTCATTTTGAGACCTTTTTCGCTTGTTGTTCGTTCTTTCTCTGCAATGATCTTCCTCTAGGTCTGACTATCGTGGTGGATTCTTTTCATTCAATCTCAGATCAAATTTTGCTTCCCAGAAGAGTATTTTCATAAATACATCACATTAGAACAGCAACCTCTTCACACAGCTTTATCCCATTTCCTGGTTTTATTTTTTCAAACTCTTTTGAATACATCCAATTGCTTAGTATGACTGGAGGAAAGTGTTCCTTGATACTTCTAATGGTTTGAACAGTGGCCAGCACGTATTTATGAAATGGATAAATGAATGAATTTTGTTTCTTTGAATAGTTTACAGAACTTAGTCTGGCACCTTATATAGTGTTGGCTAAATAAATGTTTCATTAAATTGATTTCCAAGGAAAAGAACTAACATATTTTTTTCCCCTGATTTTGGCTATCTTTTGCATATACTAAAATATAGATAAACTTGATAGAAGAATAGATAAAAGTACATTGATTCACTTTTAATCTAGAAGAGATAGATCTTACCTGATTTCATAATTATTAAGTTGCTTGATTGCATTCTTGGCTTCCTGTTTATTTGAGAATGTTACAAATGCATAGCCTCTATTGTTGCCATTAAAATCCATCATCATTCTCATTTCATAAATTTTACCAATCTACAAGTAATGAAAAGAGAGAATTCATATTTAAACACACATACACATACACACAATGGTTTGAAGTCTGCCTCTACCACATTTGGTATTTGCATCTCATATAAATGAATGGTTCACATGTTTTCATGCTGGCTTCAAATTTGTCTTCTGACTCATCAGCAAAGTCAAGATAATAAAGAAAACGTGTGCAAGTGGCATTTCAGCCTGAGTTGCCAGGATATATATTTTTTTGATAGAGCAAGTGACCGTTCATCACACAATTATCTGGGGATTTATACACCACTTTAAGGACCAGAAAACACATTTGTCATCAGAAGTACAATTTTTTGATAGATTTGTCCTTATTCTCTACATTGACCTCTGAAGTCTCTATAGTTTTATCTTTACTTGGTTGTTCTCTATCTACCCTTAGTGTTTGAAAACCAAAACTAGGAACACTCATTTGGAACATTGCAAAACTGACTTATTTGCTATCTTTCCCCCCACCATGATACAAAGGTGAACGGAGCAGGTGTATTTCAGAGGATGGTCTGGGAAGCCCTGTTTTCTCCATCTGTAGGCGGAAGGCAAATGCTAGTGTTAATGCAACTGATCTGGGGCCAGACCTCCATGGCCACAGGGTGCTCCCTCTGTCCCTCGGTGCAGCTCCTGTGTTGCCTCTAAACTACTCTCTCCTGCTTCCCCAACTATTCTTCATAATCCAGATACAGTAGCTCATCATTGCTGGCTGCTGTAAGAAGGATGGTTGACATAGATGTGAGGGACACGTGCGAGAAGAGGCATTATTCAGCAAATGCTATTATTGCCGTGGTGGCTTCCCCTCAGCTCAGCCTCACCCCATGCCACCCCAGGTATTCAGTGACGGACACCTGTTTCTCCTGTGCTCATTAGAAAAAAATTCAAGCATGGTTCATCTCTGCATTTCAGGGGGCTTTGGCACTTATTTTCACATTCAGTATATGAGATTCTTACAGGATGAAGTCCTCATAATTTGTGCATGTGCCAATTAATGTTTGTATAAAATTAAAAGTAGTTCTGAAACAGGCTGAATTACACACATACAAACACATAGATGATTTTGGCATTAGGAAAAGAAATAGCCAAACTCTCATTTTCACTAAATTTTCTAGGAATGTGATTGTTTTAAACACCTACTTGGTAAATTATCAAGAATGTCAATTTTGCATCACTTTGGGTTCAGTAGCAAAATACAATTTAGAGTTAAAACTGAGGAAATTTATTCCTCAATTATGTAATAACCTTGAAAAACCATGTTATTAATCTTGCTTATCACATTCAAATTTTTGCAAAATTTTTTAGAAAGAAATTTTTTCTTTCTGGATCAATATATACAGGTACATGGTTGAGCCATGACAAACATATGCATTTTTTTAAAATTTTACAGTCTTACACTTTATAAAACCATAGTAACATTTAAGTTGAAGCAATATCTTATTTTAGACAGGTTGTTGTAGTGTTATTCTAGACTGACAAATACGTTGAGTTTGCAGTAAGATGGCTTTGCCAGTGGAGATGGGGGGATTGAAATACAGATTTAAAAGTCATCAGCAATGGTAGTTTCAGCTGTGAGTAATAGAGAAGAGAGAATTCAAGGCATTGATAATTAGAGGCAAATCACTAATAGCTAGGAAGGTTTTAACTTTGTCCATGATTGAGGAGTGGCAATTGGAAGAGAAACCGTCACTGACCAAGAAAAATGAGGGTGAAAGCGAGGTGAAGAGAATAGTATCTTTTTCATTAAAAGATTAAAAAAAAAATCATCTTCAGACTCACTTTTTCACATAGTGGGATAAGCTCATCTTCAAAAAGGTCTCGGGGGAGTTTTCCAATAAAAATTTCACAGCCCCTTTCTGGGGGTGCAGCATCCCAACCAGGTGGGGGACCACCGTATTTTCTTTGTCCATTTTCCTGCGAATTCCATATGGAGTATAGGAGGGAGGAAAAAGCAATACAATCTTTAGTTTGAGTTCCTCGAGCATTTTCAAAATCATTTCTTAATAAGGAAGATGCTTATTGACAAGTAATAGTAGACTGGTCAGATAAAAATTGAAGTCTCTTCAATGTGGATTTTAACACCATGTTCTTTGCTTCAGGGACTTGCTCCAGATAAGCACAGTGAAAACTTATAAAGTGCTGGACAAATATAAGGGGTCATTATTATTTTTTGATTGCCATTCAAACTCACCAATGCCTGATCATCAAAGAATCTGACCCTAATTTGAATCTGGGGTTTTGATTTAATGTTGAAGTCTATGAGGGTTCTGGAGCTGGACTCTTTGGCTCTGGGATCCACTAGCTGTGGGACTTTGGACAAATATCTTGACTTCTCAGATCCTGAGTGTTTTTCATCTACAAAGTGGAGACATAATCAGCTTTTGATTAAAGGAGCTAATGCATCAAATGTGCATGGCACAGGTCTTGGCATGTGATATATATTCAATAGTTACTAACCCTCTTCTTGCCTGCTTAGATTGAGGTGGTTTCATGAGCAAGGCAATGTGAACCCCTAATTAGAAACATCATGAAGGTTAGCATTGGAACTGGCTAATTTGGGGGGTCCCCAGCGAGGGACTTAAATCTGTCTTTGAAGTTGACAAGACCGATGAGAGGTGTTCACTAATGTTGGATCTTTGTGGGGAGCCAATGCTGTTCTCAGCCCAAATATAATTAGCTTTGATTTTTTCCTTTGTCATAAAAAGACCTTTGGTAAATTCAGTGTCCTTTTTTATTTTTAATTGGAATATAATTGCCTTACAAAGTTGTGTTAGTTCCTGCTATACAGCAGTGTTAATCAGCTATATAATGTTCTTTTCAGGGAGGAGTAGTGCAGGGTTTTCTGCCAGTGCTGTCTTTATTTTTCTGAAAGTTAATGACCCAAAAATAACTTCAGGGGCCCCAAAGTGAAAGGCCTAATCCGCCACTACTGAGCTGACAGTTCATTTGCTAGAGAGGGATAAATTTACTTTTCACTTAGGCATAGCCAGAGCTCTTTGTTATTATACTTGATTGTGATTTTTGGAAAAAGGAAAATGTAAGGAACCCAATGTCCATATTCATTACTAACTTCTACCATGATTACTTAAAACTTTTTTATACCATAAAATGATACATGATGTTGGAAGAAACATGGTAATGTATAAAGTAGAACAGAAAAATTTCTCAACGTGTCACCCTATTTGTAGAAGCAGTTGTTAAGTTCGCCTGCCTTTCCAAATACTTTTCTATGTATATTTCTAAAAGACACATTTTAGTTATTTAAGGACTTGTTTTACATGGTAGTTGTTTGTTAAAAATCAAAGTAAAGCAGTTTCTAGTTTCACTGTTAAATCTTTGTGAATACTAACTTGAGACTTTCTCAGTTATTTTATAATTGATAATATAAAAGCTTTTTGGATTACGGTATCTAAATAGTGTCTTTAATTGTAATCATGTTTAAAATCCCTAATAATTTAATCATGTTGCTTTAAATTAAAAAGATGTCATGTGGGTATTCTACCTTGCCTTGATTACTTTTTGCTTCAAACAAGTAGGTGCTTCTCCTTTTACTAAACATGGAAATATTTTTCTCAAGAGTTCTTCTATTTTTTTCCCTTCCCCTATATTCTTTTAGGATTATTCATTAAAAAAGCTTTCACTGAGAAATCTGAGAAATGAAATGTATTATACTTATAGGAAAAAACTTAAGAATTCAATGAGCTATGTCTCAACCAAGAATTTCCTAAAAAATGAATTTGATATTTTTGGAGACATTTAAGATTTTATTTATTTAACAAATATCTATATAGTGCTTACTACATACAAGTCTCTCTTCTAATTCTCAAATAGTATTATAGGTTATGAACTATGCCTATCCTGATTTTACAGAAGACATTTTACAGAAGCCCACAAAAGATTAAATAATTTGCCAAGATTCTGTGGTTGGGAAGTGGGGAAGTCAGAATTTAAAGCCAGGCAGTCTGGTGTCAGAGTCCATCAGCTTAATTTCTACTATGTTTTGCGTTGTTATATGAAAACCTAGTCACTTATAACAGATTCATACATTCAGTTACTTATTTATGAAAAAAATTGTCATGCCATTAAATTGCAGGCTCTCTGTTGCTTTTAAAATCATTCCAACTTCCAATCATTTTACTACACAAATTTTGGAAAGAACATATCTCACACCTACTTCTTACAGAGAGAAATATTTCTATTGCCATTCTATAGTCCACCTCCTAGGACTGACTGTTACCATTGAATTGATGCAGATCCCTCTGCGGCCATTTCTATTTATCGTAAGTATCTGGAGATATACTTCCCAATGGATTATTGGAATAAATTTAATATAAACTTGGGAATATTTGTATCTTCGACCTAAGGAAACAAAGTTTCATTGCATAATAGTGAAGTGGCTATTCCAGAATTTCTCATTTGACAAGTCTTGATAGCTTGAAAATAAATAGGCAACCAGCAGATTGACCTTTAGAATTTCCTCCTGAAGTTTCTTGCTATTACTAAAAATGTCACCAAACTGTTTTGTGCATATCATATATTTAGAACTCATGTGATTATGAGCCAAAATGATTGATTAGGAGAGATTATTAATTCTGTTGTTTCTGTAACACCAAGAGTATTTTGGGGAATCACCAAGAATCTGACTGATGCAGAGATGCCATGAAGTTCAGACACTGGGGGAGATTTGTCCTGTGAACAACCCACTGGGCTCAGAATGCACCAGTTAATGGGGGTCCAGGCCAGTTTAAGACAGGCTCTGGGCATTAGTCATGGGGTTAGAATAGCTGTCCACTACTTGGACAGTTGGAAGCTGAATTGCTGGTATTTTAGGCACCATGTTTATAGTTGAGGAATTTAAAATAGATAAAGCACAATTAGAGCTGCTCCTCCCTCTCCTGGCTGATGTCCTTCTTATGGGGTGCATTCTTCCAGCAGCATACATGTATAAATAGTTAGAGATAAAAAATACAGGTTTTTGTTTTCTATGAGAGAATGTTCATTAAACTCTGGGATCTTTTATTTTCCCATTCAAAGATGTGAATGTCACATATAAATAGGTGAAAATCTTCAACTATATAAATTTCAAAATTAAAGACCTAATTCTAACCATAAATCCAGTGGTTTTAATTTAGATACTGAATACTGAGCTTACCCATAACTCAGTTATATGTTAAGAGTATTTGGAAGTCCTTTCTGCCACAGATATTTTAAGCCTTTTCATGAAGGAACCACAGAGTCTTTAAGAAATTTTATATACTGTCTTCTTCACCTTGGTTAAAACCACCCAACCTTTAATACATGATTCTGAGCAATACATCTTAGCTTGAAGGACAAGCAGACCGGGTTAATTTGGGTCACCTGGCATCTGATCTTTGACTACATATGAGAAATCTGGGCAAAACTGCCTTTTTCCTGTAAGAGTCAAAAATGCCCACATACTTGCTTTCCTAGTGTCCCTTGTAGCTGGGATAGTTCTGGTTATAATAAAGTGAAGTTAGGTTCTGGTGCAGAAACAGTCACGGTGCTGACATTAGCATTGACGGTGGATATGTCTTATTACCATTCCAGATTTGTGCATGGTTCTGGTTTCATTTCTAAGAGTTTACCCTTTTTGAAATTATTTTAATATTAGTATTTATTTTTTAAATTGAAACAGTTGATTTCTGATGTTGTGTTATTAATAGTTTCAGATGTATAGCAAAGTGATTCCATTATACGTGTATATATATTTATATATATTTTTTCGTAAAAGCTTACATCTTTTTTACTCTTGAATCTAGTTCTCTAAATCCAAAATTTCTAGAAACCCATACCCTTTTAATAAACTGCTTTTCTGCTTAATCAGCCAGAGTTTACCTCTAATACTTGTCCATAATAGTAACAGCAACTGAAAAAACAACAGCTAACCCTGAGTCAGGATCTGTGCAAATGCTTTCCATGTATTAATTAATTTAACCTTCTCAACAAACATGTGAGGATATTATTATTACTTTCATTTTGTGGGTAAGAAATTCAAGGTGCAGAATGTGTCCAAAGACATACAAACAGTAAGTGACAAAGACAACATTTGAATCCTGAGTCCATACTTGTAGTTTTAGTGTTATTTTTCTTTTTTAAAAATATTAACCTAATATGCTCATTTTGCAGAGGAGGAAGCTGAATCCAGAGATATTATGTGACTTCCATAAGGTTGCATTGGTTTAATGTATTGCAGAAAAGATAGACTAAAAGTTCTCTGGTCCTCAATCCGGTGAATGTGGCATATGTACTGTTCACAGTTCGTGATGACCTCTCTTCTCAGGCTTAGCATCTCACAGTTTTGCATGTTGTGTGCCACGCTCGCTTTCTTGTTCAGCCTCATCAGACATGGATACCAGATGGTTGGTTGTCTTGGTAAATGAGCCCATTCATAAACTAGAAGGACATTAATTAATGAACCCTCATTCAGTCTATTTTCCTGAGTAGTAATTTCAACTCCTTTAACTGGTTCTTTGGAAATTTTATATTCCAAATCTGTAATCATCTTTGTGGTTCCCTTTGGTCCTTTGTTTTTTCTTGCCAAGAGGGAAGAAACTGTGTATATTTCCTTACTAAACTGCTTTCAGATGTTCTCCAACCCATTTTCCAATTGACTGTGTATGTATCTATTTCTATTTCCGTTCTCTTAAGTGCTGGACAATCTCCCCGAGTTTGTGGCGTTTCTAGCCTTCACAAGCATGCCAGTCACCAGTGTCATACCGAGAACCATGGTTCTATGACTAAACTATGGTCTGTCCTCATGGTTGATGCCTACACCTGGAGAACAGCTCTATAGACTGTCTCTGTTGGAGTTCATACATTACTACCGTGTTTTCCTAGTTGCTGATTTGTGAAATTGAATAAAGGTCTTTACTAGACCTTATCATTATTACCTTCCACCTGTAAAACGCCTATACCTCAACATGTGACAGTTCAAGGCAAATCTTAGGGGCCTTAAATAAGAAGCACCGAAAGAATCTCCTTAGTTGTGGTTTTACCTTTGATCTGCTGCTAATGCTGTTATTGTTGTGGAGGACAATAGACAGTGCTATAAGGAATGTTTATTTTGTTAATTCTGTCTGAAAGATAACAGTCTGTTTTGTGTATTATTTGTTTCCCCACACATTTTAAGATCAGTGACTTCAAATTGGTAAAATCTACTTTAGGCTGAGAATTTTTCCAAGGCAGAATTTATCTAACTTATATATGCTGGAAGTTGGCATTACCCTTGTTAGGTATTTTATTTTTTTTACAATCTTTGCAAGGCATACACAATATGAATGCCAGATATTTTTCTTAAAATAGAAAAATAACAATTGTAGTATAAAACTGAATAAGTGGGATGTTGGAATTTGTAGAAACATGGTACCATAGTTAGTAACAAACAGGCAAAGCCAGGGCATGACTATAATACATGAATATAAATTTAGTTTATTATCATACAGCCCAGAGTTTCTCAAAATATCATATGTGAGGTGATATTAGGTAGTTTATAGTCAATGTTTTATTTTAATAGTTATGCATTTATTTTATTGCACATTAGGAATGTAAGACTTTTCCCATTTACATAAATTAGAAAAAGTCTACTTTTAAAACTAAACAGCATTTCTGTTCAAATTTTTAAATAAATTTCTAAATGCTATTGTTGGTGGTATGCATTTATGGCAAAAATCACACAGATGCAAATAGATTTTGGCTTTTGAAAATTTATCTATTTGTTTCAGTGTTCAAAGGGCTCTTATATTTGATCTTTAAAAAATGTATGGTTTGTCCATAGAAACGACTGTTAGCAAATTATGAATCATGTTCTTGATGTATCATTTTGGAAGAGTGACTGTTGAAATCCTATCACCTAGGAAGAGTTCTGATTTCAAGTTGTTAATTGTCTTATGAAGGCAGAACTAATTTGCTATCAAATGATGACTTTAATGATATCTTCTAATATTTCCCCTTTATTTTTAAGGTGTATGTGTGACAACCACCCTTTAGGATTTCAGTATCTCAGTAGTGGAAGTATTTACAAGCAAACAGGTTTTTAAAAATAACTTGTGTTTTGTAAAGCTTCCTAGACATTTTTGGCTAATTCATGGGAATATGAAATTCAAGAATATCCTTATACAAATTTAGAAATCAAAAAATACATATTTTGGAGTGTGTATGTGTGTTTCTGCATAAGAGAACAAGTGAAATGCCAGTTCACTTCTAAGACACTCTGTTTACATTTGCCTGAGGTTCACTGGTGTGGACTGCAAAGCATGTATTATCTTGAGACCAGGATTTACTGCGTTCATGTTCGTTTCTGGCTCTGGGTATGTGTCTTGTCTCACTGCTCCAACCTGCAGGAACCTATAAATTATATCTAAGAAATAGCTAGATGAAAGCTTTGGTGATTCCTTTATCTGTTTGGGGCTTTTATCATTTTGGAATGTGTAATTTATTCAATAGGCCCATCCAACGTTTTATTATAGATACAATTTGCCCTTTTGCATTGACTGACTGATAGTAGCCGAAGATCTGGTTAAATGACATAAAGATATTCACATGCAGATTTGACCTGATGTAGATAAAAAGCATTTGTTTTGGGTTAATTGTTCTATCCTTTTCTAGTTCAACATATGCCAAGGAGAATTCCAAATGCACTTGTTCTTTGAGCATGTGAGAAATCTTATACAGCAATTGTTCTCCTTACCACACCCAGAAGAATTTTTGACAAGCTAAGGGACTCAGCAAGGCACTAAATCTTTCCTCAGGAAATTCTTCATTTAAAAGGGAAAAAGATTAATGAGGTGATTGCAGAGGTCTTGGGAGGGTGTTAGGATGCTTGTGAAATGGAGTCTGATTTTTGCCATATTTAAGCGTGGAAACATATTCATAGAATGTGTTTTGAGTTAATTAATAGGATCCTTAAAGGAAATACAGGGATTTTAAAAATCCAATTGCATATCCACTTGACACTTCGTCCGTTAATTATTCAAGACTTAATGACTTTCTTTTCATTGATTCACTGTCTTAAACTTATGCAAAAAAGAAAGTATCATTTTCTTACGTGGAGTATAATTCCCCACAAATGGAAGGTCATTATTTAAACAATACAAAAGAAGGAAACTGTGATTAAATTCTAGCCAGACATTGTTATCTACTAAAAACTGATCCCTAGTCCTGTTCTCTGTTTTAAAAGATTAGCAGGGGAAGGAGAGGTGTTTAAGATGTACCTCTAAAAACTTTCCTCATCAGAAAACTTAAAAGAGAATTGAAAGTGGAATAATTCTCTCATGATGAAATTCAAGGTTATCGAATGCTCTGTCAATGTATTGCTCAACATCACTTCAGCTCTCTGCCCTGCATCTCTGAAACAATGTTTTAAAAAAGGATCACAGCTACTGAAATCCCACCCAGCTTCATGATTGTATGCTTTTGTGATCTCACTTTTTTCTCTTTAGCTTATGTTAGAGAGTTCTCTTTGCATGTCATAATAAGATTTTAGGTGAAGATTAAGAGCTACTTATTTTTTTGTTGCTGACTGATATTAAACCAACAGGTAACAGTTTTAAAAGTCCTGAAGTTACCTGCAAACAAGGTCTAAAGTTCAAAACTGCCATCAATGCTTCTGTGTGAGTCATGAAATTTACACCATTTTTTAAGCCAACAAAACAGAAACCGTCATGTCCTTCTATTTTAAGGGAAAGCACTATAGTTCATATTTTGCAAATATTTTGAACCTTATATGAAGACCTCATATGTAACCCAATCCCTATTAGGTGAGTGGAGAAGAAATTCATTGCTGTTTGAAAATAGCTCCTGGAATGTGTTTCTATTCCTTGGGATGCTGAAGTTCCCATCTCATGTCAGGTACATGCACTCTCTGCAAAAGGATTCACAGAGCTGCTCCTTCATCTGGAGTCTTCCACACCAGGCTATGGCATTGCTGGCCAATAAAAGCAAAGCTTCTTAGGAGCTTGAAAATGAAGTTAGCCTATGGGTGGCTGGAGTGGTGACCTTAAGGAATCATGCCTGTGATGATCTAATGGTACCACCCTATTCTCGTGTTTAGTGCCACCTATTTAAGGAATTAGCATTCATGCACTTGACGAATGACATAAGTCCCTGAATAATGGGGACCGGAGCAGGTGGTAAGAACAGGCAACAAAAGAAAAAGGAGGACCCAAGAGCTATATTTTGTCATGGAGTCAAACTTATTTCTGCCCCTAGGATTTTTGTGTGGTGGTTGGAAAAGAACGTCAATACCACAGAGTTTTTCCATCTGCTTCTTGCTGATCTAGTCTAGTTGAAGCCAGTTGTAAACTCTGGGATCCTAAGTTACTTATTTTATGGCACTGTTTGTAGAAAAAATTGCCACTTCAAAAGTACCCAAGGCCAGGTTCGATGCACGATACTGGATGCTTGGGGCTAGTGCACTGGGACGATCCAGAGGGAGGGTATGGGGAGGGAGGAGGGAGGAGGGTTCAGGATGGGGAACACATGTATACCCGTGGCGGATTCATTTTGATATTTGGCAAAACTAATACAATTATGTAAAGTTTAAAAAAAAAAAAAAAGTACCCAAGGAAAGTTACTAAAGCACATTATACCAAACCAAAGAGATAGGGGAGTTAATTTGAGGCACATAAGCAGAGAATGGCCTTCTAATCAGATTAATGTTGATCTAATGCCATCTTTTGTACCTTTTGGCTTGTAGATATTTACTTAGGAATTGAACAAATTAGAAAATTAAAATATATAGTTGCAGTGAAACTCCAAATAAGAGAACACGCATGGAAAGGAAAGTTTGAGAAATTAAAGTTTGAGAATTAAAGTCTGTATTTTGTCCCTAGTTTGAGGAAATTGCTCCTAGGAGCAGACTGATGACTGATTGAAAAAGGAAGAGAAAGATGGAGAGCACTGATTTCTTATTTATCTGCTGTAATCTTACTGAAATTGAGGCACTCTATTGTCTTCACTGCTTACAACTCATTGTGCATTTTACAAATATTTTGGTTAATCAGTGCCCCCCAGGTGGTCCCCTCTGCTAAAGATGCTGCTTTGTTTTTGGCTCCTGGCCATGTTTGTTTGCTCTCATCCTTTATGTCTCAACTTCAATGTCATCTTGTCTGAGGAAGGCCTTCTACCATTCTGTCACTTGACCTGATTTATGATATTCATAGCGTTTAACAGGAGAAGGCGATGGCACCCCGCTCCAGTACTCTTGCCTGGAAAATCCCATGGACGGAGGAGCCTGGTAGGCTGCAGTTCATGGGGTCACTAAGGGTCGGACATGACTGAGCGACTTCACTTTCACTTTTCACTCTCATGCATTGGAGAAGGAAATGGCAACTCACTCCAGTGTTCTTGCCTGGAGAATCCCAGGGACGGGGGAGCCTGGTGGGCTGCCGTCTATGGGGTCGCACAGAGTCAGACAGGACTGAAGCGACTCAGCAGCAGTAGCAGCAGCAGCATTTAACATTCTATGCTATTATTTTATTTCTTGCTTATTTTCTGTCTTCCTTTGAGTAATTTTCATGAAGGTAGGCACCATGTCTCTATTTGTGGAGTAAATAAATAAGTGAAGGAATGAGGGTTTAGGCTTGAATTGGTGGGTAGGACAAGGAGGGATGCTCCTACTTCCTTTAAGGAATTTTAAACCCTCATCTATGTTATAGGGCATTTTCTTTAAGAACTGTGAATTAGAGAGCGGACTTGTGGTTGCCAAGGGGGAGGGGGAGCAGGGGAGGATTGGATTGGGAGTTTTGGGTTAGCAGATGTAAACTATATATATATATGTATGCATGCAGTGGATAAGCAAGGTCCTATAGTACAGCACAGGGAACTATATTCAATATCCTGTAGTAAACCATAATGGAAAAGTATATGAAAAAAGAATATATATAGGTACACACACACACGCACACACGCACACGTATAACTGAATCACTTTACTGTACATCAGAAATTAACAAGGCACTGTAAATCAACTGTACTTCAATATTTTAAAAACCTATGGATTAACTTATAGAGTACTAAATGAAGGGTAAGAGTTGGGAGTCAGCAAACTTTTTCTGTAAAAGGCCAGATAGTTGATATTTTAGGATTTAAAAAAAACAACCTTCTAAAATTGTGAGAACCACTCATGTCCTTAAATTACTGCAAAAACAGGCTGTGGCCACATGTGAGTCACAGATCAGTTTGCTGACCTCTGGCTTATGTCTGTACTCAACTGTATAACTCTGGACCTTGTTTTCCAACAATGAAATGGAAGTGTTGGATTATATCAGTATTAAATATGCATACAGCAAACATATAAAGAATTAGAATCGCCTAGTGAACCCAAGCATCTATCATCCAGCTTCAATAATGAAGTTTTCTTCATTAAATTTTCCCAGGTTTTCTATTCCTAACTGAATGCTTATAGAAATACTTTCTACTTTATGAGATTTTTTCCTCGAAATAAAAATAATCCATATTCACTATAAAGAGTTTGGAAAATAAAGAAGAGCACAAGAAAGAAAAAGCTTTCCTTATCAGAGATTACCTTTTATTATCTTCTAATATTTGTGTGTGAATAATTTCTTAAAATATGATCTGTAAGCTGATACATACAGGTTTGCTTTCTTATTTTTAACTAAATTTTTAAATTTGGACATTGTCCCATGTCTTTCTTTGAAATCACAGTTTTATATGACCATATAATTTGGAAATATAAGGGTGACATATTTTATATGACCAGTAATATTTTATTGGACATTTATGATGATATGTCCAATATTTTTAAACATTTTAAATTCCACTATGATGAACATCCTTAAGTCTAAATATTAGTCCTTATTCCTTAGATCAAAGACTATGGTCAATTTTAAGGTTCTAAACAGAAATGTGATATCCATTTAATGCAGTCTTCTGTTGTCCTTTTAAATTCTAGATAAATTAACTTTCATTGCAATTCGTTGATATGCATTTTAGGCCAGCTGCTATAATTTATACTTCTGTAATCTCAAGGACTAATACTAACACATTGTGTTTCATAATAAGGATTAGGGGAAAAAGCAAAGGAAATTTTGTTAAAAACAACCACTGCATTAGACAACAGTAGGACGGACATACCACATAAATATTTGTGTTGTAATAATTTTTAGAAAATAGATGATCTATAGGGTAATTGGAAAAATATTAACACACACCATATTTTAAATCACTTAAAAATACTATATAACCAGCGGGTCTTCTTTAAAGTATATTTAGACTACTTACGAGTGATCTTTATTAACTATATATTTAGACTTCCCTGTAGCAGAACTGGTGTAAACTGACCCCACATTGGGTAGAAAGTTGTCTGAAAATAATCGTCTATGAAAATGTATTTTTCTAGTTTTAAGGAGAAAATTCTGGAAAAAAGGCGCGTCAGATGTCACAGAGTTGATGACCCACACTAGTAATACATTCTGGAGGAAAGGATCATCGTAATGTTATTTTTTTTCCCCTGTGTGTGTGTCAAATATATGGTAGTTTTGGAAGATCTGGGAAGTACAGTTAAGAGTGGAAAAGTGAAAAAAACTCCATATCTAATTCCATTGCCTAGAGACAAATTTTATTTACAAGTTAACATTTCAGCACACATCTGAAATCTCTCTATGTGGCATAATGAGACTAAGTTGAAAGTTTAGCTTGTCAACATTACACAATTTTTATAGCAGTATTTATTGAACCTCTATTTATTAAAATTCTTTTGTCATTTAAAGAAATTTGATAAAAATTTTAGTTATCCATTCTAAAGATATCCAATTATTATTTAAAAAGAATATTACAAGGCTTATTTTCAGATCCTCATGAGCACGTTTTATTGCATCAGTGTGGATATAAGAGATTGACTCATGTTATTAAGTAACCTGCAAAATTCTATTTTTGGCAGCTGTATTTGTCTTGCTAGTGATAAGAGAGCACAGATTAGTCACACTCTCTTTTTGGAATTCTTGTTTTGCAAGTATTCAGCATTCAATATCAGAGACTGCAAAGGTACAGCTGAAGCAAATCCTTCAAACCCTAACTTAGTGAATACTGTAATATTTAAAAATATCATTATATAGGTACAACTCCCTGAATTGTATTAATATACTTATTAATGTCTGCGCTTTTGTACAGAGACTTTTTAAAAAGTACATCTGATGTTCTCTTATTTGATGATGATGCTAATGTTTTCTGTAATCCAGAGTAGGAAGACTGAAATACAGAGAAGGCTGAAGGATTTTCCCTAAACTGCAGAGTTTGAAGCTATGTTTCAGTACATGCTGGTTTCCTTTTCTAATTAAACAAGTTTGCTGACCAATAACTAGATTGAGCATATGCTAGAATAACAAAACCTTGACTAAGAGTGGAGTAGGTCCTAGCCAATCTTCTGGGAAGTTAAGGCCGTGAGCTGTTAAGGGACTTGAGTTTGGGGTTAACATATACACACTAGTATATATAAAATAGGTAAACAACCTATTACATAGCACAGGGAGCTATACTCAATATATTGTAGCAACCTACAAATATATATACTTACATATATTTTTATACATAAATCTCAATCACTTTGCTGTATACCTGAAAGTAATACAACATTGTAAAGCAACTATACTTCAATTTAAAAAAGGAACTAAAAGAGAAAAAAATGATTATTCTTGTGTGTGGTAGAGACTGGGTTAAATAACAGGTCTCTGATTTGAAGTCTTGGGTGACTTTCTACACTTTGCATTCAAAATCAGAAAGGATTTTCCAAATCATTCAAAATGATTGAACTGAATCATGTGCATATTTACATCTTGATTAGAGGCTTTCGATCTACATAGCAAAGGTTTCAGAACTTTAGGTTTCTACATCACTAGAAAATTTCTGATCCAGTAATCATTCTGCTATAAATGATTACTTCAAGCAAATCATGTTACAAAGTTTAAGCTCAACAAAGTGCTTTTAGCATGCTCTAGCATACTAATCTCTCAAATAGCAATCTTAAAGATAACATTATAATAGCACTTAGTTCTGTAAATCTTGCTGGAAATTTTAGCCAATTACAGTGGAATTATGGCCCATAAATCTTGGGCAAACTATCGAACTCCTTGAGCTTTGTTTTCCTTATCTGGAAATTGGAGATGATCATAGTAACTACTTTACAGTGTTGTGGTTAGGACTAAATGAATTAATAGGCATAAAGCATTTGGAATATAAGTGCCCAATAACTGTTTACTATTTTGTAATTGCTATTAACTTGTGATCTAAATCCTTATTATTAATATTTTCTGAATGTAATTGATTATGTAAGACCAAAGTGATAGGCAAATAGGCCATATATTTTTAGGTGTATTTTACTTGAAAACATTTTATATAATAAGGGTAAAATAGCCCTATTATTTTTTCCTTTTTAATGAAAATGTTCTTAAATTATTAGGTTTATGAAAAGGTCTCCATTGCTATTTGAGCCTTTTAAAAATGTACTGTTATTTGCAAGATTTTTATATTGCTTTAATATGCTAAAATGTTCTATTCTGCAGAGTTTTCTAAATGATTACTTAGTGACATTTTACGTTTCATTTGTAACAGGAGTTAAAGAAGGAATGGAATTCTTCTGGCCTCTGATGTGGATATGAAACTTACTGGACCAGCAAGCAGGAAAAAGAGATAGGGAGACACTGTTTAACAACTTCTGCTACCCCTCCCCATCTGTGAGTTTAGAAAAAATATTGAAGAGTTGAAGAGGAATTTTTGGAATTGATTCAAAGATCTCTGGAGCCCATTGCTGGTGTGGTGTGAATCCTAGTGCCCCCTAAGTGGGAGGAATTTCGAGGTGCTTCTCAGCTCACCTAAAGCAGAGGCGGGGAGTAAGGAAAAAGCTCATGGAGCTTGCTATGTACTCCCTGCAGTTGGGAACACCCAAGGATGGTAGGTCTAACTCACCCCTGGAGTATCTCACGGTGAGCAATAGGCTGGCCATTTGCTTTGATGTTGGTGAGAAGAACTGGTTGCTTCATCTTACCTGCACTTGCAGATTTTACTGGGTCAGAATGTGAGTTTCCAGGGGTCTAGAGTTTGGCCACATGTAGGAATTAGGGTTGAAGTTCCATCTCCTCCAAGAGGGATGCTAGGAGTGTTAAAAAGAGCTCTGTCGAAGGAGACTGGGTCTCAGGGAAGTAGCCTCTAGCTGGAGGGACCCCTGGCAGTGGAACTCAGGGTGTCTCTGATGACTGTAGAGAGTACCCTAGGAGCTTTACATAGCTGCCAGGCCCAGAGAGCAATGCCAAAAGCAGGCAAGCAAAAACTTTCCTTCCCCTCTCCTTTACTTTCATCCCTTTCTTCTGTTCCCGTTGAGTCAGGAATTCTAGTTAGTAAACTGGTGTAGGGAACTATGCTTCTGAGAGCATAAAGAGAAAAAAAATAGAAATTGCCTTCTACCCTGATATGCGTGGGAAAGGGAAATAGCTTTCACTTTGAAGTTAAGTTTTTATTCTACTGGACTAGACATATTCATTATTTAGCAGCTGATCTTTTATTAGCTGAAAGTTACCAGAAAAGTCATGAGACTTGCCCTGAATTTCATCTAGGGGAAATGAAAGAATCAGTGCCCAGAATAAAGTTAAATGGACAATTTATATTGTTTTAAGGTAATTTTCATAAACTTCTGCTTGTTGAGGGTAATTATATATTCACAGTTAAGACGTTGATATTAGAAATAGTGTCACACTAGAAATGTTTATATATATTTTCATCATTATATTTCAGATCATTAGAGGTTTGTTTCCACAAGGAGAATACCCTTATGTATGAATATTGACAAGGGTTTAAGTGCTTTTCACTATCACTGTTCTTATATGAGTGTTTCAGATACAAAGAAGTTAAAAAGATAAACTGATTTAAAAATTATTGATTTTATAACGTTTATGAGACTGCTGTTTACAAAAGAAAAAGAACGTTTTTTTTCAGCTAACCATACCTAAGCAAATGTAAAAAATTATTCTAAATATTTCTGGTTTATAGACTGTAAATGCTATTGAATTTTTTCTGTGGCTTATGAAAACCCCTTTATGTAGGAAAAGACTGCATAAAAAATTTCAGTCAGACATTAATTTTGAAGCACATTAAATTTGGAGATAAAGGCATTTAGATTATTAATGATCCTAAAATAGACTTTTATTAAGTATTAAAAACTAATAATGCATTAGTATCCCCCCTTTTCTTAAACTTTTAGGAGTCTTCTGTGACATAATACTTTCTGAAATCTTAAAAAAGACTAAATAAATACTCTTCGTTAGGATGAAAAATTAAAAATAACTTTGAGCATTATCTCTAACAAAGTGTACCATGACTCATAAGATTATTACAAAGTGTGCTACATTTAGTTTTCAACTGATCTGACAAAGGAACTTGCAATAAAGGACACTACTATATATTTTATTGTTATCCACTTATGACTTTCATTTTCATAATAGCACAAAGTTTTGGTTAAGTCAGGGAAGTATGTAGGAAAAAGATAACAGCTGAGAATTAAAATATTAACACTTTGTTTTACTGTAAAAAGAGCAACATTAAAAAAGAGCACATTATTTCTTCAGATAAGATAATTTATATGTATAATACTAGTTTGCTTTTCAATGTATCATAAACTCTCTAACAGAGGTTATCATAAGGACAATAATATGCAGATAATTCTGAACAACTAGTGACTATGAATAGTTAGCTTTAGGATATTTTTTCTCCTTTCTTTTACAAAAATGCTGGACACGGAGAGAAATTATTATATATCCTAAACAGCTTGAGTAGTTGTTTTGAGAAAACATCCTGGAATAGCTACGCTGACCAAATGATCAGTTCTTAGATCCTTCATCTACAAGTTGTCATATATCCATAGTCAGAAATCTCTCTGGAAATCAAAGCAAGTCTCTGGATAGTTTGTTTTCTGCTGATTTCTTGAAACACCAACTTGGTTCTACTTCACTGACTGCTCTCGGTGGTGAATTCCAGATGCCTTTTCTTATTCTAAATTGGCCTTTCAGAACTGTGATAGTCTTCATGACCGTGAGCACTAGTTTAGCCTCCAAATGACAAGGCAAAATTGAGTTGATAACCCAGAGTAGAGAGAATATCACTTGTAAGGTCCCCTGCAAGACCAAAAGGATCCAACTTCCTCTGCCCCAGAAAAGGAATGTCCACCTTAAGAGTTACACAACTGACCAGCCACATTTTACACGCTAGGATCACCGATATTCCCACCACTCTGAGTTCAGTGGTGAGCCTCAGCAGATGGCACGAGAAATTCCTACCTGGACCAAGCTATATCCTGTGCGCTGGACCAGTGCGCGAAGAGCTGCTTCCTTCTGGGTTCCGCTCAATCCATCCCCGGATTTGTGATTTGATTCCATTGAGAGTGATTATCAGCAAAAAATCAGGTTAATTAGGGTTGCTCACTGAAACCAAATTTAAGATAAATTAAGTAAATTACTATTACCTAGTCCAAACGTGTCCCTTTCATGAAGGACATCTTCAGGAAACATTCTCTATAAATGCGTCACTAAGGATAGAGTAACTAACAGTCACCCACAAACCAGACCAGTTAAATGTCCTCGTTAAAAAAGAGTTTTTTAAAAGTGTTCAATTTTAGTTGAAATTTAGAAGTAAAAATTGAATAATATCTTTTTTTCACACTTAGACGACAGACCAGTATTTCTCAATCCAATTATCCCAGAATGTCACCAAATGCTCAAAAACAAATTCGTTCTTACCAATTAAAAGAATACGTAGAGTAGTCCTTGCAAATGTGGGGAAAGAGCACTGTTACCAAGTCAAAGCAACTAGAATATGGTATGAAGAGCCTGAAAGTGTCAATTTCATTTATCTGTTCTGTTACCTAGGACATTTACCAACTTATTCTTCAAAGATAAATTTCTAGACCAGAGTGTGCTGGTACCAGATATAGAAAAGCCATGCAAACTACTCTGTAATAAAAGTGTCACGTGGGGTTTAGCAGAGCAAGGACAATGGATCCTTTTGAGTGGTGCTGGAAATGCCTACTGACACCTGGATCACATACGACATGGACCACTCAGGAAAGGATGTGAGCCCTTGTAAAATCTAAGAAATTACAGAAATTTGCATATGTCAGTGTTGATCTATGTGGGCTTCCCTGGCTCAGTGGTAAAGAACTTGCCTGCCGGTGCAAGAGACACGGGTTCGATCTCTGGGTCGGGAAGATTCCTCGGAGAAGGACATGGCAGCCCACTCCAGTATTTCAGCCTGGGGAGTCCCATGGACAGAGGAGCTTGGTGGGCTACAGTCCATAGGATTGTGAAGATACGGGCGCGACTGACTGAGCACACATGCTGACCTATGTAGCTACCAATAGGAAACTTCAGCATTTCATTATCTATACTTTCTATTTGGGAACATTATTTGAGCTCCATTCCCAATTTGATGGTTGCTCAAATCTACAGATTCCCAGGGCAAGGACACATCCATGGTGAAGGTCCCAGTTCACAGTGGTGAGAGGCCCTGGAGGTTTTCGTGTTCAGAAAGGAATGAGCGGGAGTGACTCAGTGAAGCTTCTGTGCTGGATTTTCATTCTGCCTGATGTACTCTGCCAGCCAGGACAGAGGAAGCTTGTTTCACACTGATTTGAATCACATGCAAATATTATGCATTTCACTGAAGGCCCTCTAAAAACTTCTCTGTCCTGTGCACTGGGGTTTCCTATACGACTTTGGTTTTCATTTAAAGATTCAGAGTAAATGTACCATTAACAATACAGGGAATGGGTAAAAAATTAGGTGACAGAAGTGGAGCTGAGATCATCATTTGAGTAAAATGCAGCTTAAGTATTCTATTATTAAAAGTAATAAAATAAAAATGTTCCCCAATTAATAGACCAACATTTTCTAGAATGTAATATAGATCAGTCTTATGGACTCTGTGGGAGACGGAGAGGGTGGGGAGATTTGGGAGAATGGCATTGAAACATGTATAATATCATGTATGAAACGAGTCGCCAGTCCAGGTTCGATGCACCATACTGGATGCTTGGGGCTGGTGCACTGGGACGACCCAGAGGGAGGGTATGGGGAGGGAGGAGGGAGGAGGGATCAGGATGGGGAACACAGGTATACCTGTGGCGGATTCATTTCGATATTTGGCAAAACTAATACAACATTGTAAAGTTTAAAAATAAAATTAAAAAAAAAAAGAAAGAAAACTCAATCAATATTCCAGCGAGAATATTCATTAGCTGTTAAAAGGATAGAACAGTTTCTTGTTCTGTATATAAGCATGGCCATTCTTGCCCAGAATTTTCTCATAATTCTTGCCTGCTTCTGACCCAGATCAATTCAGTGTCAATCATTCATTCTCTCAAGAAGCAATTAGTTAGTGTTGTCTGTATGCCAGCTTCATTTTCTGCCCAGCTTTATGGCATTGTGTTCCATGGACAGTTGACTAAGTTTCTCTGTTTGTTACTTTACAAAAGGAACAGCTTTGTTTGTTTCCATTTTAATTTTGTATCTTGGCTAAGACAAACTGAATGTATTTTCTGATAGTGGTGGTTTGATATATATATATATATATATATGCAGCAATTCAGAATGACTTGTAGCTTTACTGATACATTTATAGTGTAAATAATTTCTATGCATACTACAAAGTAGGCATAAAATGAGACCTATATTTAGTTTATAATTCTAAACTGCTGGTGAAATAGTTATAGAAGTTTCTATGAAACAATATAAATCATCTCAAAAAATAAAACTACAAAGGCATTTTATATATGTAAAAAAAGGCATTTTGTGCCTTTGGCAGCAACACAGATGAACCTAGAAATTATACTAAGTGAAGTAAGCCAGACAAAGACAAATATCATATGTTATCATTTATATGTGGAATCTAAAAAAAATGATACAAGTGAACTTATATTCAAAACAGAAATAGACCCAGAGACGTAGAAAATAAACTTATGGTTACCAAAGGGGAAAAGAGGGGAGAGGGATAAATTAGAAGTTTGGGATTAACATATACACATTACCGTATGTAAAATAGATAACCAACAAGAACCTACTCTATAACAAAGAGAACTATACTCAATATTTTGTAAGAACCTGTAAGGGAAAATAATCTGAAAAGAATATATATATTCTCTATATATTCAGTTATATGTGTGTGTGTGTGTGTATAAAACTGATCACCATGATGTGTATCTGAAACTAATACAGCATTGTAAATCAACTATATCTCAAAAACTTATGTTAAAAATCCCCAAAAGGGATTTTGAAGATTCAAAAAGAAAAAGCTAGTTGTTAAGACTAATTCTAACTTGTTCACTTTTCCCAAATGTTACTAAAATTGCCTTTTCATCCAGATATTCTCAAGTGATCCCACAGTGCTAGATTTAACCCCTAAGAGCAAAGAGGTCATGGATGGACTGGGGTCTGATGAGGTTAGTCTTGTGTGTGTTACAGATGTTAGAAGGCAAAGTCTGTTGTCTTCTAGCCAAGATGTAAGTTTACTTTTTGCTAAACTTCATCTTCTCCATCAGGAAATAACGATTTGTGGTGAAATGACAAGTTTTATCTGCAAAACTTACCTTTAGTTTTGGTTAATTATTAGTAAAGGTGATTAAACATTTGATATCAGAATGGCCTTTTGATCACATACAGGTTCACTCCGATATTATTGAGAAAATCTGTAGAATATCTCAACATAGTATCAAGTCTTTGGAAATTAGGACATGAAAATAAAATTCAAAATTTGGACAAGAGACCCTTGATCTTCAATGTTTATTCCTCAAAAACAATCCCCTTTCAACACTGACCTAAGCTAAGCAGTGAACTCAAATCCAAGATAAATATATTCTTAAGCAAGTCAAACTTTTGTTAAAAAATTTGGTCAATTTGAAAAAAAGGCTTTGCAATACATTTTCTAACGCATAGAGTCGGACACAACTGAAGTGACTTAATAGCAGCAGCAGCATATCTTATAAATACATCAGATCTGAGCTTCTGAATTTTGAAAGAGTAATTTCCAGTATAATTTATTGAGGCAATAGAATTCAAAACCTATACATAGCAGACATTCAGAGCTAAACAAAAAGCACTCATAAACACGTATCACTTATTCATTCAAAAGTTGTATACTGGGTGCATGCACGCATGCCAAGTCGGTTCTGTCATGTCAGACACTTTGCGACCCTGTGGGCTATAACCCATCAGGCTCCTCTGTACCTACTGTCATCCAAGAATTTTTGAGATACTAGGGATAAAGCAGAGAGCAAAACAAATCCCTCTCTGCCCCAAATCTCATGAAGTTCTATAGTGGGTGTGATAGACAATAGTAGGCAAGACAAATAGGCAAAATATGCACTGTGCTTATTATGTTCATTTCAGAGAAGAAAAAAAGAATGGAAAAGGCATGTGAAGTATATGTGTTGGGAAGGGCATGGAATTTTAGATGGTGTTATCCTGACATAGTGAATCTGGGAAGGGACCCGGCTGAAGTGAGGGAGGTATTTGGGAGAGAGCATTCCAAGAAGAGGGCTTGGCAGGGATGAGGGCCCTGAGGTGCGAGCTTGTTGATGAAACAGTGGAGGCCTAGGTGGAGAGGGTGCAGCTGAGTGAATTAGTAGAGAAATGGGATCTGGTATCAGAGAGATGATGGCGGGCCAGGTTGTGAAGGGTCTTGCAGTTCATAGGAAGGAACTTGGCTCTTGTCTCGAGATGTGAAGATGTGACTCATGTTTAATGGAATAGTTCTAACCATCAAGAACACATTGATTTGCATTTCTCTAATAATGAGCAATGTTGAGCATCTTTTCAATGTTGAGCATCAAATGTTGCCGTCTGTGTATCTTCTTTGGAGAAGTGTCTATTTAAGTCTTCTGTCCAGTTTTTGATTGGGTGTTTTGTATATAGTGAGCTGCATGAACTGCTTCTACATTTTGCAGATTAATCCTTTGTCAAAGAGGCTCAAGAGGAAAAGGATATATGTATTCATATAGCTTATTCACTTTGTTGTATAGCAGAAACTAGCTCAGTATTGTAAAGCAATTATACTCCAATTATATAAAAAAAAAGGTAAGAAAATACATTGAAGGGAGTCAGACAGGCCTAGGTGAGGGTGAGGCAAGGGAGGCAAGGTAAACAATCTGGTTCTGTTTTCATTTAAAATCTGCCATTTTGTTCACCATGAATTCTTTTCATTGATTTTGATTTTCTTAAAAATATTCCATTAGTTTATCATTTGTCTTAACTACTGAGTTTTATGATGCCTCTTACATTTTGCATTTAAGACAGGGCCTTGCTTCCCTTGCTCTGGTTGGAAAGGTTGAGAGGAGAAGCAAGGAGACCAGTTAGAAACACTATGACATCCAGGTAAGAGAGAATAGTGGCTTGTGGTAGGATGGTGCTAGTGGGTGTGGTGAAAGTGATCAAATTGTGGAATATATCTTACAGATGAGTTGTATGCACTGGGAGAGAGAAAAACGAGAGATTGAAGATGATACTGTTCTTTGGCCTGGGCAGCTAGAGAAATGGAGTTGCCATTTTACTGAGATGAGAAATAAGGAGTTTGTGAAAAAAGAGCAGGAACTCAGTTGAAGGCAACATTGATTTCAAGATGCCCATTAGGTAGCCATGTGAAGAGGTTCAGTGCACAGTTAGATATATAAGTCAGAATGTTATAGGAGATTTATAGACAGACGATACCAATTTGGCTACAATCTGCCTAGAGATGATGCTTAAGCTGTGAAATTGTATGAGATCAGTAGGGACCGGGTGTTAGAAAACAGGTCAAAAGACTAATCTCTGGGGTACTCCAACTTTTGGAAGCCAGGGATCAAAGAGGAATCAGCAAAGGTAAATGAGATGAAATAGTCAGACAGGTAGAAGGTGAACCAGGTGAGAGAGAAGAATTGGAAGCCAAGGAAGAAACAAAAAGGATTTTGAGATCAAGTGCCTGGTCAGGTGTGCCAAGAAAGCAACTAAGATGAAGCCTGAATAGGGATACAGATCCTGAAGCTAGAGCTCCTGGATTCCATTCTGCCTCTTACTCTGTGCCCTGGAAAATTTCCTTAACTTCTTGGTCACTCAGAATCTTCCACTCAGGGAGCAATGGTCTTTCTCTGGGGATCACTGGGTGAGTATTACATGAGTAAAGATTTTGGGAGGGCTTCGGAAGAGTTCCTGGAATGCAGTAAGTGCTGGATTCGTGTTGGGCACAGATAAGTAAAAATAGAAAAGGAAAAAAAAAGAAGAGGCAATCACCCCAACTTCTCAGAGATTGTACAGTAAGAAATTCCAGAGGTTCGTGGGACAGTTGGTTACCTAGATGAGAACAGAGAAGAAAGGGGCAAAGAAATGGAAGCTGGATAGAGAGAGAGATTATATGGGAAATATTAGGAAAGAATAAGGGAAAGAATCATGGATTCCCCTCCCCACAGCATCAGTTTGCTTATTTGTGAATCAGGATAAAAGGCAGGTTGTGACATTGCTGTTGTGGAGATGAAATGAGAAAACATCTATGAAGTGTTGAATTAGGTCAGCACACTAGGTACTCCCACCTGCCTTTCTGTTGCTGCTAATTACTCATGTTGGAAGGGAGAAGCAGAGGATGGGAACAGCAAAGAGATTGCTGAAAGGTCTTTCTCAACATGACAGCACTTCCTTATCCTCCTTCCTTATTCATTATGAAAATGAGGTGAAGGAGGGGCTAATAGTATGAAAACCAGAGGTCTGTTCCAGCTCCACCAACTTTCATTAATCTGCCCTCAAGCCCCCCCATCCTGTTTTTTCTTAGCAAAGGAAGACTTTGTTCAAGCGTATGCTCACCACCAAACCTGCTGCATAAATATGCTGCCCTCTTTTATTCTTCCATTCAGTGGAAACTGAGTCTCAGTTTCCTAACATTTAAAATTTAGGATAGTATTAGTTCCTACTTCATAGGGTTGTTTTTAAGGATTAAGTATTTTAAATGTATTCATATTTAAAATGGCTACTGACATTTAAAAACTGCCCAGAAAGTGTTTGCTATTTTATTATTTAATTGTGATTATAATTAATCTCTAATTGCAAGGGGTAGAGTTGCAAAACCACTTTCTGGGAGGATAAAGTCCCAAGTCCTTAGGATGATACATCATATATTCAGGACCAGCTCCCAGATTCCCCTTCCAGTGTCACTCAGAGACCCTGCTGCTGGGAATTCCCTTGTTTTCTTATATTGATACTTCTGAGCTCTCTGTTTCAAATGCTCTTTCTTTCTCTTCCCTTCTCTTTCCTACCATTCCCTTCTTGCATTTCACCTGACTGCATCTGCCCTGTTCATCCTTCCAGACTACTGAAATATTGTCTGCCCTGTGGTGATTTCTTTGATCCTCTCTATTGATAATGTTAGATTCCACATTCTTAATTCTCTCATGAAAGCTGGTACCTGCTTCGGTTGTTGGAGATAGTACTATAATTATTTGCTTACTTAACTAAATTGTGAACGTCCTGAACATAAGGAGTATGTTGTATTCATCTTTGTCCAGAAGGTTTAGCCTGACTTTATGCTTAGTGCTTAGTAAATGCTTGTGGAACAAAAGAAGGACTTTGCATGGACATTTTATAAACTGTAGTGACTTGCACTGATCGGAAGTAAAATGAGTCTGCATCTAATTTCCTAATACTTATTATTATGCTTGTTCCAGTCACTTCCTGAAAGTTCTATCCTAGAATGAATTTGCTTTATGTAGGAATTGATTTGCAGGTTTCTCTGCATTTATGAATGAGTCATCATATCTGGGAGAATACAGTTTTATAAAATTAGAAAGATGGTAACGATAATCCTGTATGCGAGACAGCAAAAGAGACACAGATATATAGAACAGTCTTTTGGACTCTGTGGGAGAGGGAGAGGGTGGGATGATTTGGGAGAATGGCATTAAAACATGTACAATATCATGTAAGAAACGAATCGCCAGTCCAGGTTCAATGCAGGATACAGGATGCTTGGGGGTGGTGCACTGGGATGACCCAGAGGGATGGTATGGGGAGGGAGGTGGGAGGGGGGGTTCAGGATGGGGAACACATGTACACCCGTGGCGGATTCATGTTGATGTATGGCAAAACCAATACAATATTGTAAAGTAATTAGCCTCCAATTAAAATAAATAAATTTATATTAAAAAAAGTTTGAGTGCAAAGTGATTGAAAAATAAGAGCGTATGTTTGGATTTAATTTTATTCTCAGGCATTTCTGGTTTTATATTTGCAATGTTAGTGCCTATTTGAAAAACATAAAGTGAACCTGGAAGTTATTGGGGGATCAAGGTTTCTGCCTGCCTGAAAGTCACAGGTGGATTGGAATGAGCAATCACCTCATCACTTGGCTGAAACTGATTGATAGAAATTTCCAGAGTTCACTATTGGACAAGATCAGAGCTGCTGTCCCTGACCTTTGACCTTGATGGCCTCGAATGCCACTGGGTCCAACTCAGGGAAGGCAGCAGGGAGCAGAGATAAGAAAGAAGCTGGAAGAAAGAAGCAGGTAAGAGGGGAAGATCATGACTTTTCCAGATCTAGAGCTGTCAGAAATACACTGTACGACGCTCTTGTTTCTCCTTGTATGCTGCTTCTGAATTAGAACCCTAATCTGTAAAGAAAAGCATGCATAAAAGTTGAACATAAAAATTGGGCTCACATAGAGAACCTAGTTGTTGAAGGAAAAATATGAGAATATGAGGGGAATTTAGGTGATATTTGTATCTAGATTCGCCTGAAGTTATAACAATATGGGAAGATCTTAGTGCCCTGGTGGCTACCAGGGAAACAGAGAAAGTGGGAAAATACGTTTTTTGTTTGTTTGCTTTTAAAGTCTCTCAAAACAGTAAACTGAACAAGGCATGAGACAAAGGTAAGAGACGTGCATGATGGAAAAGCACACTTACAGGACGAAGAAAGAATGGCTCAGCAAAAGCTGAAATGGTAGCTGTGAGTGAGAGGCAGAGAGGAACAAAAAGCAGGTGAAGGACAAAGACAGAACTCAAGTTAGAAGATTTCTTGGTGAAAAACTAAATGAAGTAATTATCCTCAACTTTAACCAAGAGGCCGACAAATACTTGATATCTGTTGCAAACGTATAATTGCAGGCATTGGGCTAGACGATTTAGAGTTAGCAAATGGAGTAGTTTTGTTCATTTATTTCTATCTTATTTGTTTTGTGTTTTGCCTTTTTTCTGAAGAGAATGGATAGGAATAGTGTTAAGCGGTTCTTTGTGACTGAGGATTCAGGGGGTCCTGTACTAGCAGTGTGCCACGTGCACGTCAGATTGACGGGAGCTTCGCTTGCTGCTGGACCTCTTCAAACCAAATCCAGTCTTCCCCCAAAGTCTTATTGTTGCATGATGTAGGTCTTGTGGCTCAGATGGTAAAGAATCTGCCTGCAATGGGGGAGACATGGGTCGACCCCTGGATTGGGAAGATCCACTGGAGAAGGAAATGACAACCCACTCTAGGATTGTTGCCTGGAAAGTCTCACGGACAGAGGAGCCTGGTGGGCTATAGTCCATGGGGTCACAAAGAGTCTGACATGACTGAGCTACTAACACACCAGGTTGGACATAACTCTTAGGCAACATGCAAGTTGTACAAATGATTTTATCATGAATTTCAGCCTTCTAGTATCCCCTGGGAATCTTACACAGGAGTTTCAAATTGTACTGAAATGGTTTGTGAAGGATTTATGACCAAAGTTTACATATTTGCCTAATGAGATTCAGTAAAAATTACTCTGTATTGCTTGACAAAATAATTTAAATTAACTCTAAACATCTCTTTGGAAAAGTGTTTACAATTAGTCTTAAGCTCATTTTGGAAGTGAATTAATGTGATAGCTCTTTATTTGGCCATGAATCATGAATGGTAACAAAATTAATGCAGAATATGCATACATAAAATTCCAGAGTGTAGCCACAACAGCATCTCACAAAGTCCTAATACTTGGCATCTTATTTTTAAAAACAACATATATAAACAAAAAAATCAAATTAACCAGAATGCCTTCTATTTTTTTCAGGCATTAGTAATGAATTATGCATTAAGTTGGGCATGGTCAGTTTGAGCTTAGGCAAAGCTTAACATAAAATAATAAAAACTTGTTCATAGTAGTTATATTAATTTTACTGGTAAATACTGACAAAATCCTCCTTTTAGAGCAGCCTGCACATTTTTAGAGAAAGACAAGTTTGCGTTTAAATTTCAGTTCTGCACCACGATTTTCATTCTTCTGAGACACTATTTCCTATTTTAAGAAAAGAATAGGAACATAGGTACTTACGTGTTTTTCTTTCCTTTGTTTTTTTAAACACAGGATTAAATAAATCAGATCATGGATATGAGAGCATCTTACAATGTGCCTGGCATACAGAAGACACTTAATAAGCATTCCTTATTTGTTCCTTATCTGCTGATGTGGCTGACTTTTTAGCCATCATGGTCTGTGGCTCTCTGAATGGTTGTTCTCCTTTCTAGAAACTGAGCGGAAGAGAAGTGCAGTTTTAAATGTACTATATTATCTTGACTTCTCTCTTCCTGCTTTCTTACTTCCTCTTCTTAATAATCTAGTTGTTTCATTTACTGGCCTTCATGTATCAGTAGGAAAAATCTTCAGGGTCCTCAGTGTGTGTGTGCTAGTGTGTGTGTGTATGTGTGATGTCTTACAGAGCACATTGCAGCCAAAGAGGGAGAAGCTCTATACAGTCAGCAAAAACAAGACCAGGAGCTGACTGTGGCTCAGGTCATGAACTCCTTATTGCCAAATTCAGACTTAAATTGAACAAAGTAGGGAAAACCACTAGACCATTCAGGTATAACCGAAATCAAATCCCTTATGATTATACAGTGAAAGTGAGAAATAGATTTAAGGGCCTAGATCTGATAGATATAGTACCTGATGAACTATGGACTGAGGTTCTTGACACTGTACAGGAGACAGGGATCAAGACCATCCCCATGGAAAAGAAATGCAAAAAAGCAAAATGGCTGTCTGGGGAGGCCTTACGAATAGCTGTGAAAAGAAGAGAAGCAAAAAGCAAAGGAGAAAAGGAAAGATATAAGCATCTGAATGCAGAGTTCCAAAGAATACCACGAAGAGATAAGAAAGCCTTCCTCAAGGATCAGTGCAAAGAAATAGAGGAAAACAACAGAATGGGAAAGACTAGAGATGTCTTCACTCCAGTACTCTTGCTTGGAAAATCCCATGGACGGACGAGCCTAGTAGGCTGCAGTCCATGGGGTTGCGAAGAGTTGGAACGACTGAGCGACTTCACTTTCACTTTTCACTTTCATGCATTGGAGAAGGACATGGCAACCCACTCCAGTGTTCTTGCCTGGAGAATCCCAGACATGGCAGAGCCTGGTGGGCTCCTGTCTATGGGGTCACACAGAGTCGGACACGACTGAAGCGACTTAGCAGCAGCAGCAGGGATCTCTTCAAGAAAATTAGAGATACCAAGGGAACATTTCATGCAAAGTTGGGCTCGATAAAGGACAGAAATGGTATGGACCTAACAGAAGCAGAAGATATTAAGAAGAGGTGGTGGAGGAGGAGCTAAGATGGCAGAGGAGTAGGACGAGGAGAACACTTTCTCCCCCACAAATTCATCAAAAGAACATTTAAATGCTGAGTAAATTCCACAAAACAACTTCTGAATGCCGGCAGAGGACATCAGGCACCCAGAAGAGCAACCCAAGTCTTCAAAAGGAGGTAGGAAAAAATATAAAAGACAAAAAAAGGGACAAAAGAGGGAGGGACGGAGTTCCGTCCCAGGAAGGGAGTCTTAAAAAGAGAGAAGTTTCCAAACACCAGGAAACCTTCTCACTGCTGAATCTGTGCCGAGCCTTGGAAGCACAGAGGGCAACATAACAGGGAGGAAAAATAAATAAACAATTAAAACCCGCACATTGCGAGCCCTATGGTAACTCCCCCAGCGGAGAAGCAGCGCAGACGCCTGCATCTGCCATTAGCAAGCAGGGGCTGGGCAGGGAGGCGCGGCGCGGGCTGCATCGCGAATCTGGCCTGAATACCCTGAGCGCTATCTGAGCGAGATAATTTGGGCTAGCAAACCAGACTGTGGGATATCTACCACGTGAAAAGCCAGCCCCAACCTAAGACACCGCCAGGCCCGCGCACGGAACAAAGGACTGATCAGAGATAGCCGGCTGCAGACCTTCCCCCTCCGGTGATAGGCAGCCAGAGCCGGAAGGGGACAATCGCAGCCCCAGATAGACATTATCTATAAAACTGTAAGCAGGCTTCTTTGCTAACTAAAACTTCTTGGGGATCTGGACGGTCAACATCTGCCTGAGAAGGTGTGCCGGTGCACACCTAGATAACCGAGCGTCGGGGAGGCGATAAGTCGCAGCAGTCGCGCGTGCCAAACACCTCATCACCTGAGCTGCTCGGACCTGGGAAGGGCACAAAACGCAGGCCCAACCGAGAGTCTGCGCCTCTGAGGACTACCCGAGTGCCTGAACCTGAGCAGCTTGGACCTGGGAAGTACAGGCAGCCCAGGGCCGGCCACGGATGGTTCCCGGCGGAGCAACCTAGAGCCTGAGCAGCGTGGGCAGAGAGGCTACACGTGCCATGAGCGGGGGCAGACCCAGTGTGGCTGAGGCACTGCGAGCACACGCCAGTGTTATTTGTTTGCAGCATCCCTCCCTCCCTCCCCTCAGCGCGACTGAACAAGTGAGCCTAAAAAAAAAAAAAAAAAGTGTCCTCCACCGTCCCCTTTGTGTCAGGGCGGAAACCAGACACCGAAGAGACCAGCAAACAGAAGAAGCTATAACAGAGGGAAACGCCCTGGAAGCTACAGGCAATAGATTAAAACCCTGTGGTTACTACCAACTACATAGGAAGGGGCCTATAGATCTTGATAAATATAAGTCAGACCAAGGAACTAGCCAAAAATGAACTGAACCCACAATACTCACAACAAAACCGGAGAAAGTCTTAGATATAGTTTTACTATTTGTACAATCATTCTTTCTTTTTTTAAATTATTTTTTTAATTAAAAAAATTTTTAAGTCCTCTATTATTCCTTTAATTTCCACTTTTATAACTGATTACTTTGCAAAAAAAAAAAAAAAAAAGAAGGCCCTATTTTTTTTTAAAGCAAACTTCATATATATATATATATATATTTTTTTTTTTTTGGACCTTTTTTTTCCCCCTTCTTTTCTTTAACATTGTATTTTTGAAATTCCAAACTCTACTCTAGATTTTTAATTTTAGCTTTTTGGTATTTGTTATCAATTTTGTACCTATAGTTTTTTTTTTTTTAATAATTTCTGTGACCTTTTTATTTTTTATTTTTCTTTTCTCTGTTTCTCTTCTTCTTTTAAATAACATTGTATATCTGAAATTCCAAACTCTACTCTAGATTTTTAATTTATGCTTTTTGGTATTTGTTATCAATTTTGTACCTGTATTTTTTTTTTTTTTTGGTAATTTATGCGACTTTGTTTGTTCTTGGTTTTTTTTTTTTCTCTCTCTCTTTCTTTTTCTTCTTCTTTTTTTAACATTGTATTTTTGAAATTCCAAACTCTACTCTAGATTTTTAACTTTTGCTTTTTGGTATTAGTTATCAATTTTGTACCTATATTTTCTTTATAATTTTCGCAACCTTGTTTGTTTTTGTTTGTTTTTTCTCTCTTTCTTTTCCTTCTTCTTTTCTTTAACATCGTATTTTTGAAATTCCAAACTCTACTCTAGATTTTTAATTTTTGCTTTTATGTGTTTGTTACCAATTTTGTACCTTTAAGAACCCAATCTTCAGTACCCATTTTTCACTAGGGAGTGGGATTACTGGCTTAACTGTGCTCTCTCCCTTTGGACTCTCCTTTTTCTCCACCAGGTCGCCTGTGTCTCCTCCCTAACCCCTCTCTACTCTACCCAACTCTGTGAATTTCTGTGTGTTCCAGACAGTGGAGAACACTTAGGGAACTGATTACTGGCTGGATCTGTCTCCCTCCTTTTCATTCCCCCCATTTATCCTCCTGGCCACCTCTGACACCTTCCTCCTTCTTCTCTTCTCTGTATAACTCTGTGAACAACTCTGAGCGGGCCAGTTGTGGAATGCACATAAGGAAGAGATTACTGAATAGCCCACTCTCTCCTCTATTGATTCCACCTCATCTCATTCGGGTCACCTCTAACTCCCTCCTCACTCTTCTCTTCTCCATATAATGCTGTAAACCTCTTTGGGTGAAACAAGTTTCAGGGCAAGACATACCAAGCAAATTCTCCAGCAGCAAGGAACACAGCTCTGAGCTCCAAGATACAGGCAGCCCAAAGTCACCCCAAAACCATAGACATCCTATATCTCATTACTGGACATTTCATTTTACTCCAGAGAGAAGAAATACAGCTCCACCCAACAGAACACTGACACAAGCTTCCCTAACCAAGAAACCTTGACAAGCCTCCTGTACAAACCCACACAGAGTGAGGAAACGCCACAATA
Organism: Bos indicus x Bos taurus; assembly: GCF_003369695.1. NCBI lineage: Eukaryota > Metazoa > Chordata > Mammalia > Artiodactyla > Bovidae > Bos > Bos indicus x Bos taurus. The sequence continues at coordinate 42,852,719 of NC_040101.1, forward strand.
AAGAGAACTCCACAAACTGCCAGAATACAGAAAGGACACCCCAAACTCAGCAATTTAAACAAGATGAAGAGACAGAGGAATACCCAGCAGATAAAGGAACAGGATAAATGCCCACCAAATGAAACAAAAGAGGAAGAGATAGGGAATCTACATGATAAAGAATTCCAAATACTGATAGTGAAATTGATCCAAAATCTTGAAATCAAAATGGAATCACAGATAAATAGCTTGGAGACAAAGATTGAGAAGATGCAAGAAAGGTTTTACAAGGACCTAGAAGAAATAAAAGAGAGTTCAATATATAATGAATAATGCAATAAATGAAATTAAAAACACTCTGGAGGCAACAAATAGTAGAATAACAGAGGCAGAAGATAGGATTAGTGAATTAGAAGATAGAATGGTAGAAATAAATGAATCAGAGAAGATAAAAGAAAAACAAAAGAAATGAGGACAATCTCAGAGACCTCCAGGACAATATTAAACACTACAACATTCGAATCATAGGGGTCCCAGAAGAAGAAGACAAAAAGAAAGACCATGAGAAAATACTTGAAGAGATAATAGTTGAAAACTTCCCTAAAATGGGGAAGGAAATAATCACCCAAGTCCAAGAAACCCAGAGAGTCCCAAACAGGATAAACCCAAGGCAAAACACCCCAAGACACATATTAATCAAATTAACAAAGATCAAACACAAAGAACAAATATTAAAAGCAGCAAGGGAAAAACAACAAATAACACACAAGGGAATTCCCATAAGGATAACAGCTGATCTTTCAATAGAAACTCTTCAAGCCAGGAGGGAATGGCAAGACATACTTAAAGTGATGAAAGAAAATAATCTACAGCCCAGATTATTGTACCCACCAAGGATCTCATTCAAATATGAAGGAGAAATCAAAAGCTTCTCAGACAAGCAAAAGCTGAGAGAATTCAGCACCACCAAACCAGCTCTCCAACAAATACTAAAGGATATTCTCTAGACAGGAAACACAAAAACGGTGTATAAACTCGAACCCAAAACAATAAAGTAAATGGCAATGGGATCATACTTATCAGTAATTACCTTAAACGTAAATGGGTTGAATGCCCCAACCAAAAGACAAAGACTGGCTGAATGGATACAAAAACAAGACCCCTACATATGTTGTCTACAAGAGACCCACCTCAAAACAAGGGACACATACAGAATGAAAGTGAAGGGCTGGAAAAAGATTTTCCATGCAAATAGGGACCAAAAGAAAGCAGGAGTCACAATACTCGTATCAGATAAAATAGACTTTAAAACAAAGGCTGTGAAAAGAGACAAAGATGGTCACTACATAATGATCAAAGGATCAATCCAAGAAGAAGATATAACAATTATAAATATATATGCACCCAACACAGGAGCGCCACAATATGTAAGACAAATGCTAACAAGTATGAAAGGAGAAATTAACAATAACACAATAATAGTGGGAGACTTTAATACCCCACTCACACCTATGGATAGATCAACTAAACAGAAAATTAACAAGGAAACACAAACGTTAAACAATACAATAGACCAGTTAGACCTAATTGATATCTATAGGACATTTCATCCCAAATCAATGAATTTCACCTTTTTCTCAAGCACACATGGAACCTTCTCCAGGATAGATCACATCCTGGGCCATAAATCTAGCCTTGGAAAATTCAAAAAAATAGAAATCATTCCAAGCATCTTTTCTGACCACAATGCAGTAAGATTAGATCTCAATTACAGGAGAAAAACTATTAAAAATTCCAACATATGGAGGCTGAACAACACGCTGCTGAATAACTAACAAATCACAGAAGAAATCAAAAAAGAAATCAAAATTTGCATAGAAACGAATGAAAATGAAAACACAACAACCCAAAACCTGTGGGACACTTTAAAAGCAGTCCTAAGGGGAAAGTTCATAGCAATACAGACATACCTCAAGAAACAAGAAAAAAGTCAAATAAATAACCTAACCCTACACCTAAAGCAACTAGAAAAGGAAGAAATGAAGAACCCCAGGGTTAGTAGAAGGAAAGAAATCTTAAAAATTAGGGCAGAAATAAATGCAAAAGAAACAAAAGAGACCATAGCAATAATCAACAAAGCCAAAAGCTGGTTCTTTGAAAGGATAAATAAAATTGACAAACCATTAGCCAGACTCATCAAGAAACAAAGGGAGAAAAATCAAATCAATAAAATTAGAAATGAAAATGGAGAGATCACAACAGACAACACAGAAATACAAAGGATCATAAGAGACTACTACCAACAATTATATGCCAATAAAATGGACAACTTGGAAGAAATGGACAAATTCTTAGAAAAGTACAACTTTCCAAAACTGGACCAGGAAGAAATAGAAAATCTTAACAGACCCATCACAAGCATGGAAATTGAAACTGTAATCAAAAATCTTCCAGCAAACAAAAGCCCAGGTCCAGACGGCTTCACAGCTGAATTCTACCAAAAATTTAGAGAAGAGCTAACACCTATCCTGCTCAAACTCTTCCAGAAAATTGCAGAGGAAGGTAAACTTCCAAACTCATTCTATGAGGCCACCATCACCCTAATACCAAAACCTGACAAAGTTGCCACAAAAAAAGAAAACTACAGGCCAATATCACTGATGAACATAGATGCAAAAATCCTTAACAAAATTCTAGCAATCAGAATCCAACAACACATTAAAAAGATCATACACCATGACCAAGTGGGCTTTATCCCAGGGATGCAAGGATTCTTCAATATCCGCAAATCAATCAATGTAATACACCACATTAACAAATTGAAAAATAAAAACCATATGATAATCTCAAGAGATGCAGAGAAAGCCTTTGACAAAATTCAACATCCATTTATGATAAGAACTCTCCAGAAAGCAGGAATAGAAGGAACATACCTCAACATAATAAAAGCTATATATTACAAACCCACAGCAAACATTATCCTCAATGGTGAAAAATTGAAAGCATTTCCTCTAAAGTCAGGAACAAGACAAGGAGAAGACTCTTGAGAGTCCCTTGGACTGCAAGGAGATCCAACCAGTCCATTCTCAAGGAGATCAGCCCTGGGATTTCTTTGGAAGGAATGATGCTAAAGCTGAAACTCCAGTACTTTGGCCACCTCATGTGAAGAGTTGACTCATTGGAAAAGACTCTGATGCTGGGAGGGATTGGGGTCAGGAGGAAAAGGGGATGACAGAGGATGAAATAGCTGGATGGCATCACCGACTCGATGGATGTGAGTTTGAGTGAACTCCGGGAGTTTGTGATGGACAGGGAGGCCTGGCGTGCTGCAATTCATGGGGTTGCAAAGAGTTGGACACGACTGAGTGACTGAACTGAACTGAAGCAGATATTTGTAAAATATAATAAAGTAAAAAAACTGTCAGGTTATAAAACTCTGTATAGGCTGATTTCATTTGTGTTAATTTTTGTATTGTAATCATCAGACTGACTATAAAAGGCTAACTGATTATATCTGGGTGGTTAATTAAAAATTATTTCATCATTCTTGCTTATTTAACTGTCTTAGCTATCTATGGCATACAGCTCTTACTCTAATTTTAAAAAGTTAAACTATATTAATAAATGAATGTCAATGTAAGCAAATCATAAAAAAGCAAATCATCAAAAACTATGTGATATGGTCAAGATTCTGTTCTGAGGAAGCTGTTTATTTTCAGCATTTTTCTAAGTGATAATCATTTCACCAAAGAGGCTAGGAAAAGAGCAACATAGACTAAGGAAGGAATTAAACATAAAAGTAAATTAATAAAACAAAAAATTGTAGATAAATACATGTAAGAGCTGATTGAAGAGATGGTAAATTAGCATATCTCTGGCAATCTTGACAAGATGAAGAAAACTGTTTTAAAAACAAGGGGAGAAATGAATATAACCACAGAGCAAGAGACTTTTAAAGAGAATGTTTTATCAATAAATTGAAAAATGCAGTAGTCAATTACCTTGGAAACTGTGAATTTTTAAATCTGCTTCAAGGGTAAGTTAAAAATTTGAATATACCAATGACTGTAAACTGTATTGAAAAAAATGATTGTATTCTTCCCAAATAACACACATCCAAGTGGCTTTATTAGGCAAGTTTTATAAACTTTGAATGTGTCTGTGCATCCTCATTCGTGTCCGACTCTGTGACACCATGGACTGTAGCCCACCAGGCTCCTGTATTCATGGAATTTCCTAGGCAAGAATACTGGAGTGGGTTGCCATTTCCTCCTGCAGGGGATCTTCCCAACCCAGGGATCAAACCTGTGTCTCTTGTATCTCCTGCATTGGCAGGTGGGTTCTTTACCACTGTGCCACCTGTTATAAAGTTTAAGTTTTCTTAAATGAGTTTTACAGACTCATTTAAGAAATATATATTATTATAGAAAGATTTTGAAGCATAGAGTAATAACAGAAAACATGTGAAATTTTGACAGATTTAGCATATGTCTTATACAAAGCCAAATATATCTATCACAAAACAGAAAAATATAGACCAATATCACAAGTATAGGTATGAACTGAAGCAAAGATAGATATGATATGCATAGATAGATATGAATTTGAAGCAAAATATCAAAAGATTAATATACAATAAACATGGGTTTATTACAAGACTACAAGGTTATTCAGCATCAGGGATTCTATTAGTTTAATTCATTTTATTGATTTAAATAAGAAAAAATATGAACGTCCCAGTAAACATAAATTCAACACACACTATTGGTTTAAAAAAAGGAAAAAACTCTTAGAACAGTAATTCTTAAATTAATAGAGTATCTATCAGAGACATTCAGCAAACATTATACTAAATAGTGAAATACTGCAATAATTCATTCTCAGTAAAAATAAGTAAATCAACTATATAAAACTTAGAGCTAATAAAGAATACTACAAAGACAGTTATAAAAATGTTTCATACTTAGGAAGAAAGAAACAAATGAGTATCTAAAAATATAAACAAAAATTTTAAAATAACAATAAACAACGTGAAATATCCAAAATCCATATGAAGAAAATATGAAATTCTACTGAAGGATCTAAAAGCCTTGGTAAATGGAGGTCTTATTATAAAGATTAATTCTTCTAAAATTAAACTAGTGCAATACCAATTTAAATTCCAATAAATTGACAAACTGACTTTAAGTTCATCCGGCGAGAAAAATGGCAACATATATCACAGCGTGTGTTGAAAGTGTAAAGTTACTTGGAACTATAGCCCAATCAGAAGTTAAAACAGGCAATGGTGATCATCTGGTAATGCACAGAAATACTGAATTACCATGTTGTGTGCCGTGGGATCACACAGAGTCGGACACGACTGAAGTGACTTAGCATGCATGCATAGCATGTACATAGAATTAACATAGGGTTATAGATCAATTATACTTCAACAAAAATAATTAAAATAGGCACAGGAATAAACAAATAGATTAATGGCATGTTAAAAAATATCTAGCCCCATAGTTATGTTTGTATTGGAACTGCCAATAGGTGTAATCATAGGGAGATCATAGACAATTTGAGACAAAGACGAAGTTGGCATACCATCTCACAGCATATACCTGGATTCTAAGTGGAAAAGAAATAACCTTTATAAACACTGTATAACTGCTAGAAGAAAGTATGGGAGAACATTTTTATAATCTTGCAATGTGGAAAGTCTTCCTAACTAAGCATATTGAAAGCCGGAAATGAAAAGACTAATAGATGTGACTGGTTCCAAATAGGAAAAGGAGTACATCAAGGCTGTATATTGTCACCCTGCTTATTTAACTTATATGCAGAGTACATCATGAGAAATGCTGGGCTGGAAGAAACACAAGCTGGAATCAAGATTTCCAGGAAATTTATCAGTAACCTCAGATATGCAGATGACACCACCCTTATGGCAGAAAGTGAAGAGGAACTAAAAAGACTCTTGATGAAAGTGAAGGAGGAGAGTGAAAAAGTTGGCTTAAAACTCAACATTCAGAAAACGAAGATCATGGCACTTGGTCCCATCACTTCATGGGAAATAGATGGGGAAACAGTGGAAACAGTGGCTGACTTTATTTTTTGGGCTCCAAAATCATTGCCGATGGTGACTGCAGCCATGAAATTAAGACACTTACTCCTTGGAAGAAAAGTTATGACCAACCTAGATAGCATATTCAAAAGCAGAGACATTCCTTTGCCAACAAAGGTCCATCTAGTCAAGGCTATGGTTTTTCCAGTGTTCATGTATGGATGTGAGAGTTGGACTGTGAAGAAGGCTGAGCGCCGAAGAATTGATGCTTTTGAACTGTGGTGTTGGAGAAGACTCTTGAGAGTCCCTTGGACTGCAAGGAGATCCAACCAGTCCATTCTGAAGGAGATCAGCCCTGGGATTTCTTTGGAAGGAATGATGCTAAAGCTGAAACTCCAGTACTTTGGCCACCTCATGTGAAGAGTTGACTCATTGGAAAAGACTCTGATGCTGCAAGGGATTGGGGGCAGGAGGAGAAGGGGACGACAGCAGATGAGATGGCTGCATGGCATCACCAACTCGATAGACGTGAGTCTGAGTGGACTCCGGGAGATGGTGATGGACAGGGAGGCCTGGTGTGCTATGATTCATGGGGTTGCAAAGAGTCGGACACGACTGAGCGACTGAACTGAACTGAAGTAAAAATTACAAATATATTCAATGGCAAAGTAAAGTTAAGAAGCCACAATCTAGAATAAAATGATTGCTACTTACATAATATACAGAAAATTCATATCTGTAATATACAAAGAGTATTTAAAATCCCTATTCCCTCCTCCTCTTTCTCCTCTTGCCCTTCTGGTGCTCTGATCTCAAGTCCGGAGAAGCAGCCTCTGGTCCCCTAGATATGCCATCACCCCACTGCAGGACCTCTGGTTTGCTGGAAGCTGTGTCATAGAAAAAGCTGTCTTTCGCAAGGCAGAAGCAGTTGCTACTCCACATTCAAGGTCCGGAGGTGTGACCTCGTCCAAGGTAAGGAGCAGTGGCTGTGCTTCGCTGGAGCAGCTGTGAAGAGAAACCCCACGTCCAAGGTAAGAGAAACCCAAGTGAGAGAGTAGGTGTTGTGAGAGGGCATCAGAGGGCAGACACACTGAAACCATAATCACAGAAAAGTAGCCAATCTGATCACATGGACCACAGCCTTGTCTAACTCACTGAGACTAAGCCATGCCATGTGGGGCCACCCAAGATGGATGGTTCACGGTGGAGAGGTCTGACAAAATGTGGTCCACTGGAGAAGGAAATGGCAAACCACTTCAGTATTCTTTCCTTGAGAACCCCATGAGCAGTATGAAAAGGCAAAATGATAGGATACTGAAAGACAAACTCCCCAGGTCAGTAGGTGGCCAACATGCTAGAGGAGGTCAGTGGAGAAATAACTCCAGAAAGAATGAAGGGATGGAGCCAAAGCAAAAAGAATACCCATTGTGGATGTGACTGGTGATAGAAACAGGGTCCAATGCTGTAAAGAGAAATATTGCATAGGAACCTGGAATATTAGGTCCACGAATCAAGGCAAATTGGAAGTGATCAAACAGGAGATGGCAAGAGTGAACATCTACATTCTAGGAATCAGCGAACTAAAATGGACTGGAATGGGTGAATTTAACTCAGATGACTATTATATCTACTACAATGGGCAGGAATCCCTTAGAAGAAATGGAGTAGCCATCATGGTCAACAAAGTGAGTCTGAAATGCAGTACTTGGATGCAATCTCAAAAATGACAGAATGATCTCTGTTCGTTTCCAAGGAAAACCATTCAATATCATGGTGATCCAAGCCTATGCCCCAACTAGTAACACTGAAGAAGCTGAGTTGAACAGTTCTATGAAGACCTGCAAGACCTTTTAGAACTAACACCTAAAGAAGATGTCCTTTTCATTATAGGGGACTGGAATGCAAAAGTAGGAAGTCAAGATACACCTGGCAAATTTGGCCTTGGAATACGGAATGAAGAAGGGCAAATGCTAATAGAGTTTTGTCAAGAGAATGCACTGGTCATAGCAAACACCCTCTTCCAACATCACAAGAGAAGACTCTACATGTGGACATCACTCTATAGATGGTCAACACCGAAATCAGATTGATTATACTCTTTGCAGCCAAAGATGGAGAAGCTCTATACAATCAGCAAAAAAAAAAAGACCAGAAGCTGACTGTGGCTCAGATCATGAACTCCTTATTGCCAAATTCAGATTTAAATTGAAGAAAGTAGGGAAAACCACCAGACCATTCAGGTATGACCTAAATCAAATCCCTTATGATTATACAGTGGAAGTGAGAAATAGATTTAAGGGCCTAGATCTGATAGATAGAGTGCCTGATCAACTATGGAATGAGGTTCGTGACATTGTACAGGAGACAGGGATCAAGACCATCCCCATGGAAAAGAAATGCAAAAAAGCATAATGACTGTCTGGGGAGGCCTTACAAATAGCTGTGAAAAGAAGAGAAGCAAAAAGCAAAGGAGAAAAGGAAAGATATAAGTATCTGAATGCAGAGTTCCAAAGAGTAGCAAGAAGAGATAAGAAAGCCTTCTTCAGCGATCAATGCAAAGAAATAGAGGAAAACAACAAAATGGGAAAAGACTAGAGATCTCTTCAAGAAAATTAGAGATACCAAGGGAACATTTTATGCAAAGATGGGCTCGATAAAAGACAGAAATGGTATGGACCTAACAGAAGCAGAAGATATTAAGAAGAGATGGCAAGAATACACAGAAGAACTGTACAAAAAAGATCTTCATGACCCAGATAATCATGATGGTGTGATCACTGACCTAGAGCCAGACATCCTGGAATGTGAAGTCAAGTGGGCCTTAGAAAGCATCACTACGAACAAAGCTAGTGGAGGTGATGGAATTCCAGTTGAGCTATTTCAAATCCTGAAAGATGATGCTGTGGAAGTGCTGCACTCAATATGCCAGCAAATTTGGAAAACTCAGCAGTGGCCACAGGACTGGAAGAGGTCAGTTTTCATTCCAATCCCAAAGAAAGGCAATCCCAAAGAATGCTCAAACTACCACACAAGTGCACTCATCTCACATGCTGGTAAAGTAATGCTCAAAATTCTCCAAGCCAGGCTTCAGCAATATGTGAACCGTGAACTTCCTGATGTGCAAGCTGGTTTTAGGAAAGGCAGAGGAACCAGAAATCAAATTGCCAACATCCGCTGGATCATGGAAAAAGCAAGAGAGTTCCAGAAAAGCATCTACTTCTGCTTTATTGATTATGCCAAAGCCTTTGACTGTGTGGATCACAATAAACTGTGGAAAATTCTGAAAGAGATGGGAATACTAGACCACCTGATCTGCCTCTTAAGAAATTTGTATGCAGGTCAGGAAGCAACCGTTAGAACTGGACATGGAACAACAGACTGGTTCCAAATAGGAAAAGGAGTACGTCAAGGCTGCATATTGTCACCCTGCTTATTTAACTTATATGCAGAGTACATCATGAGAAACGCTGGACTGGAAGAAACACAAGCTGGAATCAAGATTGCCAGGAGAAATATCAATAGCCTCAGATATGCAGATGACACCACCCTAATGGCAGAAAGTGAAGAGGAACTCAAAAGCTTCTTGATGAAAGTGAAAGTGGAGAGTGAAAAAATTGGCTTAAAGCTCAACATTCAGAAAACAAAGATCATGGCATCCAGTCCCACCACTTCATGGGAAATAGATGGAGAAACAGTGGAAACAGTGTCAGACTTTATTTTTCTGGGCTCCAAAATCACTGCAGATGGTGACTGCAGCCATGAAATTAAAAGACACTTACTCCTTGGAAGGAAAGTTATGACCAACCTAGATAGCATATTCAAAAGCAGAGACATTCCTTTGCCAACAAAGGTTCGTCTAGTCAAGGCTATGGTTTTTCCAGTGTTCATGTATGGATGTGAGAGTTGGACTGTGAAGAAGGCTGAGCGCCGAAGAATTGATGCTTTTGAACTGTGGTGTTGGAGAAGACTCTTGAGAGTCCCTTGGACTGCAAGGAGATCCAACCAGTCCATTCTGAAGGAGATCAGCCCTGGGATTTCTTTGGAAGGACTGATGCTAAAGCTGAAACTCCAGTACTTTGGCCACCTCATGTGAAGAGTTGACTCATTGGAAAAGACTCTGATGCTGGGAGGGATTGGGGGCAGGAGGAGAAGGGGACGACAGAAGTTGAGATGGCTGGATTGCATCACTCACTCAATGGACATGAGTCTGAGTGGACTCCAGGAGTTGGTGATGGACAGGGAGGCCTGGTGTGCTGCGATTCATGGGGTCGCAAAGAGTCCGACAAGACTGAGCGACTGAACTGAACTGATGTTCTAAAAGTTTAATATATAATTTATTTAATCCATATTAAAACTCAGTGGGGTAGGTATTATTCCTATGATATAGGTAGTAAACCATGTAAGGTTAATGAGCCCAAGGTTACTTGGTAATAAGTGGAAGAACTATGACCTGAATCTGTGCTTCCCTGGTGATTTGGATGGTAAAGAATTCACCTACAATGGGGGAGATCTGAGTTTAGTCCCTGTGTTGGGAAGATCCCCTGGAGGAGGGCATGGAAACCCACTCCAGTATTCTTGCCTGGAGAATCACCATGGACAGAGGAGCTTGGCGAGCTACAGTTCATGGGGTCGCAAAGAGTCAGACACGACTGAGGGACTAAGCACAACTCTGACTTGAATCTAAGTAGCCTGGACCTAGCATCTGTGCGCTTGATTACTAAATTTGACTTCTCACCTACTTTGGCCACATGTTATGAAGAGTTGACTCATTGGAAAAGACCCTGATGCTGGGAAAAATTGAGGGCAAGAGGATAAGGGGATGACAGAGGATGAGATGATTGGATGGCATCATTGGCTCAGTGAACATGATTTTGAGCAAACTCCAGGAGATAGTGAAGGACAGGCTAGCCTGGAGTGCTGCAGTCCATGGGGTTGCAGAGTCAGACATGATTTAGTAACTAAACATCAGCAACATCTCAGAAATATTAGGCAAGTTGTGACAGGGAGAAGAGGGAGATTATATCTACTAGCCTCCCATAGAGTGTGAAAACTACACCATGATATAACTGATGAAGGTGATACTGTGAGTCTGTGTTCTCTTCCACAGGGACAGATGTTATTGGTCATTTAAGCAATATGGTAAGTTAGTCTCTTTGCTTGAATGAAATGAGCTATTGTTCTAATTTTTACATAGTGCTGTGGATGGACAGTCTGATGGTTCAGGTGGATGCATTTAGAATCTAACACCTGCTGGACATAATCCAGAATGGACACATGGTCCTCACCAGCCCTCTGTTACGTACTTGGTCATACGTCACTAAAACATTACTCTTTGACAAAGTGTGGAGTCTTCACATGTGACCAAGTCATGTATCATTTGACAGGATCTGACTGGAATTTCATGTTAATTTCTATTCCTATATTTAAATTAAAGCATTATTGGTTTCTCATTTGATCTTTAGCTTTTTTGGATTGTAGAAAGTCAGAGAGGAGGGTGTCCGCTATGGACCAAGTATCTGACGCAGTAGTGCAGTGGTGGGTAACCAAAGCCACAGGTACTTCTAATGGGGACCAAACATAACTAACTTGGTAACAGGGTCTTCTCTCTTCTTCTTTCTGTCTCCCTCCTCCTCCCTCCTTTCCTTCCTCATTTAAACATCCATTTAACTACTGTTTTCCTTTTCCTTTCTCTTGCTGTCTTCCACTCTTTAATCCTGTACTTTATTCTCTCTCATGCTCCTTTGGTGACACCAATGGCTAAAGAAGTTGCTGATTGCATCTAAAAGGTATACCATATTTTTAAGACAAGTTATTAACAGTTGTAGAGAAGCAATGCTGACAGACACCATTTCTAAATAAACGGCTATTTTTGCAAAGATGTATAGGCCCAGCTGATACTTTGATTACTGTTTGTTGATGTTTAAATCCATACACCATCCTACTTGGAGTCATTCCGAGTCCTAAATAGAGTAACTTGAAATAGCAAATCCTAAGATGCTGGGGAAATTGCACTACAGTAAAAATATCTATGGAGAAAAATAAAACTGTACCAGAGAAAAAATACTGTTGGGACTACCAACTAAGAATTTATCAGAAAAAAAAAGAAGCAGCAGAAATATAATAGACAAATGATTGGATTGTGGTTTGTGTACATTTCGGCGCTCAGCCTTCACTTTAAAAGTCTGTTTAAAACTGCAAAATTTATGGTCCAGTAGAAACACCTGCCATTTAGCATATTCTCATTAAGTGCATATTACAGAGGTACATTTTATCTTCTTCAAAAGATATTTCATCATTTATTTGCTTCAAATGCCCTTTAAATATCAACAAAGAGTCTTTAAATCCCTGGTATTTAGCTTGAAACTATAAATTACATGAGGAAAGACAGGAGAGGAAGTGTTAACCTATGCGTGTCTTATCAAATTAGGACTTTGAGATTTAACTGCAAATGTTCCGCATTTTAGCAGAAACTATAGCTTAACATTCAGAAAACAAAGATCATGGCATCTGGTCCCATCACTTCATGGCAAATAGATGGGGAAACAGTGGAAACAGTGTCAGACTTTATTTTTTGGGCTCCAAAATCACTGCAGATGATGACTGCAGCCATGAAATTAAAAGACGCTTACTCCTTGGAAGGAAAGTTATGACCAACCTAGATAGCATATTCAAAACCATAGACGTTACTTTGCCAACAAAGGTTCGTCTAGTCAAGGCTATGGTTTTTCCTGTGGTCATGTATGGATGTGAGAGTTGGACTGTGAAGAAAGCTGAATGCTGAAGAATTGATGCTTTTGAACTGTGGTGTTGGAGAAGACTCCTGAGAGTCCCTTGGACTACAAGGAGATCCAACCAGTCCATTCTGAAGGAGATCAGCCCTGGGATTTCTTTGGAAGGAATGATGCTAAAGCTGAAACTCCAGTACTTTGGCCACCTCATGCGAAGAGTTGAGTCATTGGAAAAGACTCTGATGCTGGGAGGAATTGGGGGCAGGAGGAAAAGGGGACGACAGCAGATGAGATGGCTGGATGGCATCACTGACTCGATGGACGTGAGTCTGAGTGAATTCCGGGAGTTGGTGATGGACAGGGAGGCCTGGCATGCTGTGATTCATGGGGTCGCAAAGAGTTGGACACGACTGAATGACTGAACTGAACTGAACTGATAGAGAAAGAACAGATTCCCTACCTAGCCTCATGGCATATTCACCTGTATTTGGTAATCATCCTTACCACCTCTATAAGAATTATGATTCAACTGGTTTGGAATGGAACTTAGGATAGTCTAAAATGGTATGGTCTGAAGCCTCCTCAGGTAATAATATGCAACCAAGTTTAGAACTTCTGAATTAAACTCTAGTCTATATTTGTTAAATGTCAAACAAAATGAAATACGAGAGTAATTTATTCCACCTGCCAAATAGTTGGGATATACACATTTTTAAAAATTACTAAACAATTCTATAAAAGAAAGGCAGAGACTAGGTTACAGGAGAAAGAAAATAATTCAAAATTGTCTTTAATATTTGTCCTGTCTACATTCTCATTACTTTCAATGAGTAAATGTTTTTATAATTGCCAGCACTTAGAAATAATATCCTTGAAATATCAAAACCCCCCACATTCTTCCTAGAGTCTGGCATAGGTGATTTGTATCCAAATCCATTTCCATGAGGACCAACCAATAAGGTATTCGTATTACCACTGTATGCATAAAACTCTAGGTCATGGCTCTATATATGGAGAGGAAGCAAAAGCTGTGAGGTAGACAACGGATAGCGGGTAGAAAGTCAGGATGGCTTTTCGAAGAGAGAGGAGCAGTTGTAAAAAGTAGTTGCGTCAAGAGAACAGTGAAGCAACTTAGCAGGTCTATGAATCCCTACAGCTGAAGTCCTTAAGGCCTCTTCATCCAGAACAATCTCCAGGATAGGCTCCTCATGGAGTCTGGATGTTGATTTTTTTTTTTTTGCTCACTATACATATGTATCCATACTTGTTGTTTTTCTTACCCCTGTTGCCATCCTTCACCCTGTCTTCCATTACTAGACTTAGCCAAACTAGAAAGAAATTTCACTGCTTCCTACCCCTAGTAACTGTCTACCACTGCTAGATCGATCTTCCTAAAATATCCCTTCTAATATTCTTCATTGGTCTCATCACTAACTATGAAGAAATAGTCCAGTCCCTTAGCCTGATATCCAACATCCACCATGATCTGGCCCACACTCTGCTGACTATCTTTCAGTGCCTTTCTAGAGCTGTTCTGTGCTCAAGCCCATCAGGTCTCCCAGATACATCAGCGGCTTCTTACTTCTTAGGTTTCTTTGTACTTGTTCCCCATTTTCCATGTGCCTGGAGTCCCCACCCTCACTTTCACACTTTTCCTGGCTGAGATGAATTTATGCCTGTACCATCAGATTGTGTGTGGTTGTACATATATAGGAATGCACAAGCACACATGTGTGGCTATGAATATGTATATATACACAAGGGTGAATAAACTCCTGGTGACCAGTGTTGACAGCACAACATCACACAGAAAGTTTCCTTTCATAGCTGGTTCTGACACCACCATTCCCTTACAAATCCTCCAGCCTCTGCTTAACTTGGATAAGAATATCAGAAACTCTGAACTAGAGATCCTTATAAGTGATCTGTATTTGACACCACTGAAGATGATTAAGTTTTTTAATCCAAAAAAGACATTGAAATATTTTAACGACAGACAGAAACTGTGCATGTATTGAAGGAGGGAGTGGGTAATAGAGAGGAAATGGAGATTCTTAAGACCAGACAGCATAGGTACTTTCTATGCCCTTAAGGTTATATTTTGATGGTTAATTTTGTGTGTCAACTTGACTGGGTCACACAGTACCCAGACATTTGGCCAAGCATTATTCTGGGTGTGTCTTTGAGGATGTTTCTGGATGAGACAGATATTTGAATCTGTAGACTGAGTAGAGCAGATTGCTCTTCTAATGTGGGTAGGCCTCACCTAATCAACTGAAGACCTGAATAGAATAAAGGCTAAATAAAGGGAATTCTGCCCAGCCTGAGTGCTTGAGTTGGGACAGCAGTCTTTTCCTACATTCAAAGTTGAACTGAAATGTTGGTTTTTCTTGGGTCTCTAGGCCTCTGGCTTCCAGATAGGAATTACATGTTGGCTGTCCTGGGTCTCCAGATTGCCAGCTGCAGATCTTGGGACTTACGTGTCTCCACAATGAGATGAGCCCGTTCTTCATAATAAATCTCTTTATCTATTGACAGATAAACAGATTTATATATATCTTATAGATACCAGAACACTGACAACACTAAAATCATGTACATGTATTAGCCAATTAAGATTCCAATTGGAATATTGGTTCTGTTTCCCTGGAGAACTCTGGCTAACACATATACATACATGGTTTTGGTGTTGGTATTGTCCTGGTACATTTAACATCAGGGTATCAGCCATCATCAGATGGCTATCATGTTACCCTCACTCAATAATAATCTTCAACTCTGATCCTATGCCTGACTTTCTCAAAGATCCCTGGGAAAGAGAACTGGCAGAGTTTAGAAATTCTAGAATCACATAACCTAACAAGAGTAGAATTTCCTTGCAGTTTAGTTCAGTTGCTCAGTCACGTCCAACTCTTTGTGAGAGTCAGTCACTCTTTGAGACCCCGTGGACTGCAGCATGCCAAGCTTTCCTGTCCATCTCCAACTTCTGGAGCTTGCTCAAACTCATAGTCATCGAATTGATGATGCCATCCAACCATCTCATCCTCTGTTGTCCCCTTCTCCTCCTGCCTTTAATCTTTCCCAGCACCAGGGTCTTTTGCAATGAGTCAGATCTTCACAACAGGTGACCAAAGTATTGGAGCTTCAGCTTCAACAGTCCTTCCAATGAATATTCAGGACTGACTGATTTCCTTTAGGATTGACTGGTTGGATCTCCTTGCAATCCAAGTGACCCTCAAGAGTCTTCTCCAACACCACAGATCAAAAGCATCAATTCATACACCCAGGACTTGGACCAAGATCTCCTGCATTGCAGGCAAACTATTTACCAACTGAACTACCAGGGAAGCCCCGAATTTCCTTGCATGTATGTTTAATTTCTAAGTTGACTTAGAAATTGGTAAAGTGGTAATCAGCATACAATGTAGCTACCCCTCAGCTTAAAGGCAGATACTTACCCAATAGTCCTGGGACCAGTTATTGGTGTGGCAGATTACAGAAATCTGATTAGCTGGTGAGATCTGGTGTTATCATGTGTCTTTTTATTTTTGTTGAGATTGTCCTTTTGAACTCATTTGCTGCATCTGGTATCCTCAGACCAATTTGGAAAAAATAAGTTGAAAACTCAATTCTTACCAAAGCTGCCCATCACTGACTAATGGGATACATTCAATCCTGAAGAGAATCTTACAAAATCAACTATCTAAAGCTCTGTACTACAGTGACCCTGAGGCAATCTGACACTTGCAGTAAAGGACAACCTTATGTTTCCCTTTAAAAAGCAGCTTACATAAATTCTGATTTTATTCTAACTTACATGTATTGGTGTAAAATTCCCTCATTAAATTGTTGTCACCTTATTTCTAATCAGCCATCACGTTCTGATATTTAGCTTTCTTTTGAATTCCCACGGCCATTAATTTTCATTTATGCAACCCTTATCTAATATCTAGATCACTGTTACAATTCAACCCATAGTTTTTCTAACTTTAATGCCATCTGTGTAACACTGGTTCATTTTCTTAAATATCTCTTTAATATTACTCTTCTATTAACATAATTCCAATGGCCTTGTATAACTATCAATTAATGTCAAATTTTCTATTTTGTTACCTATCAAACATCTCTAATACTTTATATTAAGTTGTACTCCATATTAATTTCCAGCATATACCTTCCCTCACTCAGGCCAATTGAAGGATGGCTAGGAGTTAGGTGAAGGGAGAAGAGGAGAAAGGAACTCTAGGGGGCAGGATGTAAGTGAAATGTTATGGATGGTTGAGAAGTTGAGTATGATTAGAATGTTGAGTACAATTTAGGGAGGGTTTTCGTGAGGTGTGTCTTTGAGGATGTTTCTGGATGATATGAATGCTTGAATCCATAGACTGAATAAAGCAGATTGCTCTTCCTAATGTGAGTATGCCTCATCTAATCAACTGAGGGCCTAAATAGAATAGGGGAAGAGAATGAGAGTGACAGTAGATAAGGCTGGTAAGGCAGGCAAGAATTAAATCAATGTATCTATTGGCATAATAGAGCATTCTTGTTGTATTATGAAGCCACTGAGATCACCTTGGAAGAATTCTAGGACCCTGTGTACTTTAGAAAGAGAACTCTTGAGTTTTCTTGCATGTATGCATACCTTGTTGCTCAGTTGTGTTCAACTCTTTGTGACCCCATGGGCTGTGGCCTGGCAGGCTCCTCTGTCCATGGAATTTTCCAGGCAAGAATACTGGAGTTGGTTGCCATTTTCTCCTCTAGGGGATCTTCCTAAGTGAGTGAAGTGAAGTCACTCAGTTGTGTCCAACTCTTTGTGACCCTGTGGACTGTAGCCAACCAGGCTCCTCCATCCATGGGATTCTCCAGGCAAGAATACTGGAGTGGGTTGCCATTTCCTTCTCCAAGGGATCTTCCTGACCCAGGGATTGAACCCGGGTCTCCTGCATTGCAGGCAGACGCTTTAACCTCTGAGCCACCAGGGAAGCTAACCCAGGGATCAAACCCACATCGACTGTGTCTCCTGCATTGCAGGCAGATTCTTTACCCACTGAACCATCAGGGAAGCCTAATGCATTATCTTGAGGATTGTTTAAAGGCAGAAAGACTAGTTTAGAGACAGATGGGGAAAAAGGGGCAGAACTATAGTTGGGGAATAAATGTAGCATGAAGAGAAGGAGGGCCCTAAACTCCCCAAGGATATACATTCATCTTCTTAGCCTTTAGCCTCATTCTTAGTGTCACTTCATACATATTTGCTGAACAGAATGGAAATTTTATATAACCTCTCTGACTATTCCAGATTGTGCTCTTTAACTTTCTAGTTTCACCACATGATCTTGGAATATACAATATTTTGCTCTGTGTTGTTCATTATTGGTTCATAAGTCGAAGGGTATCATAGTCATGAACAAAAAACTATGGGATCACAAATTCATACTGACTTGGGTTCAGATGTTGAGTTCCATCCCTTAAGAACTTTGCAAACTTGGTTTAAGTTATTTAACCAAGTCCCAGTTTATTAATTTCAAAATGTGGGATGATGATGCCTGCCTTGTTGGGTTGTTATAGTGATCCAAAGTGACTGGATGAGCGCACAGCCTGGTACATGGCACTCACTAATGTTTTCCTTTACCTCTTCTAACCTCTTCTCCTTCTTCCCCAATTAGGTGGCTGTTTTATTCAATAGACAGTATTATGCAGCTGTTATGCATATATATAACACTTTTAGGTTTGGAAATTAAATAGGATACTTTTCTTGCCTTTCAGAAACTCCTAATTTTGTAAATAATACTTATTTCAAACAAAGTAAGAGGCCTTGAAGAAGGGAGTGATTAATTATCCCAGAGCTACTGTGGGAGCTCTGGAGAATCCTTCATGGGTTCCTTGATTTTAGGGACAAATGTACAATATATCTTTGTATCCAACTCAACATCTAAAAGAAGGGTGAACTCAACAAAGTCTCAGTAAATCAATTCCCAGTGGGTACATTAACATTATAATCTTCCTGGCACCCTTTCAGCTTGCCACTTCCCTTAAAATGAACACTGACACCAATCCCTTCCATGGCAGTGCTGATGCCCCAAAGCTCCTCCACATACAATTTCCTCTTCAAGTGTCTGTTATCATGCCTGTGCAGGGGACTGATTTGGGGGCAGTTTATATTAGCTCATGCTTGCTTTTTTGCTGTGCTAATGACCATCATTCGGCAATCTGCACCTTTATAAGTGCATTTGAATACTTTGATAATTGTTGTTGTTGTATTAACTATGAAAATAATAGAACCTGAGAGGTTTGTTCTCTGGGGTGATTTCAGATCAGATTTTTAGGCTTCTGCCCTTGGTAATTACCCAGGTCCCTTTAAATCACTCTATCCTGACTTTATTAAGAGGCCCTCCCTGTGATAGAGAACGTCTCTGCCTTGGAAAAGATATCACAGAGTCAGGGAGAAAATCGCTCCCCATTTACAAAGCAAGCCAGTCATGGGGATAGATAATTTCTAAGTCACTGACTTCCACGCTAAAACACTTTCTACATGTTGATTTCATAGCCTCTCTCTCTCCTAACCATTATCTTGGTAAAGCATTGTGTAATCAACACAGAAATGAGATGAGAATTACAGCTGTAGTAGCTGAGGTTTGTGTACACTTACTTGGCATTGTTCTGAGAACTTCATGTGTAATTTCTGATCCAGTCTCAAAGCAACCCTGATTTTACGGCAGAGGAAACAAGCAGAGAAATTACCTTGCTAAAAGTCACAAGGATAGTAAGTGGTGAAGCTAGGATTTGAGCCCAGACCTTCTGGGTCCAGAAGCCCTCTGCTTTAACATTGGAATCATCTTCCTCTTGGCCATGCCAGCACCATGAATCAGCTTTCTTGTTTTCATCAGAATTGTGGGAATACTTTGAAATCTTGAATTATTATTATTGGAAGTATTAAACTGAGTTATTATTATTATAGTAAATATTTGATTTTATGGCTTATTTTGAAAGGCAAATAAAAATGAGAGTTTGTAGACATTATAAGACTTTCTCTTATCTTTATTCTCCTCTGGGACCACATAATGGCATTCTCTGATTGATTCCAATGTAAGTAAATGCACTTGTATTAAATAACTGTTTTGAAATGAGGGAGAGATGGAGGAATTAGTATGTGGTAGGCATGATGCTCAAATGACTTTAATAATAAATCAAAATTGTTTAATAAGTAAATTCTTTCTCAAAAATCAAATACCATTCAGATCCCTTGTCCTCTGATTAGCCATGACACTTCCACCCTGAGCCATATCTTCTCAACATCTTCTCTTCCCCACCATTGAAACTGACTTGTCCTAAGTCCTCTTTTCATAAGACTTTACCAGGCTGGTGACCACGCTAGGTGACTTTAGTCTTACCTGGTGGCTCAGACTAGGTAAAGAATCGGCCTCCAATGCAGGAGACCCACATTCAATCCCTGGAAGATCTTCTGGAGAAGGGAATGGCTACTCACTCCAGTATTCTTGCCTGGAGAATCCCATGGACAGAGGAGCCTGGTGGGCTACAGTCCATAGGGTTGCAAAGAGTTGGACACAACTGAGCGACTAACACTTTACCAGGCTGGTAACTATGCTTGATGGTTTTAGGCTACAGTGTTCCTGAATGTTAACACCTCAAAGTGCCCTGATCACTCTCACTCTATATCCCAACTAATTTGTATCTTAAAAAGGAACTTCTGAAAATATATTCTTTTTAAGCTAAATGAAAAACTCTCTTGAGGCTGGTGGAACTGCTATTTGGGTGCATCTGGGTCTCCATTTAAAGCTCCAAATTAGGTCAGTTTAAATATGAGATTCCCTTAGCATTCATAGACCCAATTATTCTTTCCCTGGGGAGAAGGGTGTGCCCTCTAGGTGCGAGGTGCTATGTCCTCTTCAGACACTAAGAGAATTCTAGTGTAAGGCAGCCAAGTCCTTCAGGACAATTACTATATATTTCTAGAGATATCTCCACTGTATTCCTGGCCTGTGCCTGCACGTATTTCCTCTGTGATCTGGGCCTCGCTGTCCCTTCATTCACAAGATGGGTCTCCTTTGACTGAGTCTCTGCTGTGTCATCTGTGAATCTGAGCAGAGTGGGGAGAGGAAGACTCAGAATGGAGGGAATATTTCTCATAATCGTGGAAGTCTTATTACTCTTTCTCTAAGAATGTGTATAGAGAATCCAGCCGAATTAGAAATGCTATCCAGTGGGTGGTGGTCCAACGGAAAGGACCTGCCTGAGGACTGGAGTCCTGCATATGGGTTCTCACTCTAATAAAAAGTGTCTTTTATCCTTGGGACACTCACTTAGCTTTTTCTCTGTTAAATAAAGGACCTCAAAGTTTTCTTCTCACTCCAAGACTCAAGGCTTCTCAGTGTTCCATTTTTACTCTTTTTACAAGATCCCTGTGCCAGACTGCTGGAGTTCACTCCTGTTTCTACCACTGATTAACTGGGTGATCTTGGGCAAGGTTTTCCTCATCTCTGAGACCTCACCTCTTGTTTGAAAGGTGGGTATTGCATTGGTACCCATTCCAGAGGATTCCAGAGGGTTAAATGAGTTCATCTGTGTGTTTGGCATATGGCATAAGCTATGTCAGGATATAAGAACTGTTATTAATATCCTTGCTCTCATCCTTGTTATCATAGGGTATCAAATGGTTGGTAGTAAATGCTTAAACTGTGAGACAGTGTTAGGGTTCTTCAGGACAGAAGATTGAAAAGAGGATTCATGAAGTGAGCATTTGTATGTGCCAACACAGTTTTCTCCTCCATGGTATCAGATTCTGATTTCTGACTTCCACTGCAGGTAAGCAGAGGTTTTAGGCTAACAAGTCAATTCACTTCACAAAGAAGGCCCCAGCTTAGCACTAAATATAAACCTAAGAGACAAGCTGGATAGAATTATACTAAAGATGAGTTAATAGGAAGGAAAATCAGTTGCATGTATACCTAATAGCCTGCCAGTTTTTCCATCAGTTTTTCAGATGTTACAGATTTGTCCCTTCTTTGCTTCCTTCACTATGTTAGTTGCGGCATCTGCACTGGTTTAAATCTTTCCAGGATTGTTTTCTTCTGGGACCTGCGTGGAACTGATTCTCCCCTCACCTTCCATGGGGTTCCTTATGCCTTCTCTTCACAGTTTCATCACACTTCTGAATTCATTCATAGACAAATCAGTAAATGCCCAGGACAGCAGTTGAAGGCTCCCAACGTAGTCTGCATTATTGCTACATAAACAGAGCTGGGCTTATAGACTCTAGTTGAGAGATCATTCAATGATGAATAATGACAATAACCTTGAAGAAACTAAGATTACTAAGTTGACTGTGAAGAAAGTTTCTTTAAAAAATCTAAATTCTTCTGTATTCCATGCTAGAATAGTCTATAGAAATAAGGTAGCATAGTTGTTAATTCTGCTATGTATCAATAAACCTCATATTCTTAAGTCAATTCAGCATTCCAAAAACTGGTGGCTTTTTAACTGCTCCAGGAATAAAAGACATTATTATGTCATTGAAGGAAGGAATGTTTTTTTATAGAATTGCAAACTGGTTTGCTCACTTAGTCATTCTGTGTGGCCAAATTGTCATATGTCATATGTCTCCTTAGCCAAACTATTGACTGTAGCAGAACCCTGTATATAATCTTGCAAACTAGAGGCAGTTATCTTAATTCTTCTTCTTACTTTCCTCTTAATATTAGCAGGGATGAATCTGGAAAATATTTTCCATATGATTGTTAACACCTACAAATATAAAATTCCACATATATATCCGAATAAGGGGGAAAAAAAAAGCTTAGTTTATACATCTTTAAAAGAAAATAAAATTAGAGAGCTTAAGAAACTAGCATATTTTAGTCAAGACAGCCATTTTTATAAAGGGAAATATTTTAATTTTGGATTTGGATCCATCCAAACTATTCACCACAAAATGTCAATGTATTAAATTAAAAATGTAAAATAGTTTTTAAAGCTGACCACCTAGTTGGATAAGGTTTAATGGGATAAAATGAAAAACTGCTGATTGAATCAGCAGTAAATATTTGTTAATTACTGCCTGGATTTTACCTTATCAGGCCAAGAAGCAGATGGGCCTTAGATTTCTGTATAGAAGGTCACTGCAGTCCTGCTGCTCCTTTTCCAGGTGCTTTCCCTGGGGGGAGTTTGGACTGTGAGGACTGCACTTTAGAGGAGCCTGGTTACTGTTTCCATGAATAAGATAAAATGGTGTTTATCCTCTGTGGATCAATACCATCTTGTTTGAACTTATTGAGTCATTTAGAGACACAGAAGGTAATGAAAACCATTGTGCAATAGTACCCAGCGTAGTACCCAGCGTCCCGAGGGATGACAGCATTTTAAAAGACAGTTATTGAAACAGATTTGTAACATCAACTGGCTGAATGATGAAACGAACACACACTGTGACAAGATGTCCTGTGGGTTTCAGTGGAAAAGGCTTTGGATTCTTAACTAAGAGTCTTCTTGAGAAACATTCTCTAAAATAAAAATGGTATAGGATGCTTGTTTTTTGGAATAAAAGAAAATGATAAACTCTCTTATTTTCTGAACAAATAGGATTTCTCTTTGTGACTCATCAAAACTTCATTGTTTATGTACAGTGTTTGATTTAAAATATATTAGCATTGTTTTGGGGAGAAGGCAATGGCACCCCACTCCAGTGCTCTTGCCTGGAAAATCCCATGGACAGAGGAGCCTGGTGGGCTGCAGTCCATGGGGTCGCTAAGAGTCAGACACAACTGAGCGACTTCACTTTCACTTTTCACTTTCATGCATTAGAGAAGGAAATGGCAACCCACTCCAGTGTTCTTGCCTGGAGAATCCCAGGGACGGGGGAGCCTGGTGGGCTGCCGTCTATGGGGTCGCACAGAGTCGGACATGACTGAAGCGACTTAGCAGCAGCAGCAGCAGCAGCAGCATTGTTTTGACAAAGAGGAACTAATGGGGAAGTTTGGAAAGTTTTAAGAAACTCTGGAAAGTTTTAGGAAACTATTGGAGGTTTATACCAATAGGGAAATGGACAGGGAAGAGAGTTTTGCTGAATTTTTAAATTCACATTGCCAAGGACTATGCTTAATTAGTTTTGCTTTGTCACCTCCTGTGATCTTTACTAAATTCTGCAGGACAGATTTAACCCCCATTTTATATTTGAAGGGGCTTCCCTGGTGGCTCAGATGGTAAAAAAATCCGCCTGCAATATGGGAGACCTGGGTTCAATCCCTGGGTTGGGAAGATCCCCTGGAGAAGGGAATGGCAACCCACTCCAGTATTCTTGCCTAGAGAATCCCACCGACAGAGGGGCCTGACAGTCCATGGGGTCGCAAAGAGTCAGACGTGACTGAGCAACTTTCACTTCACTTTTACATTTGAAGAATCTGAGATTCAGAGTTGAATATCATGCCTAAGGTCACAAACCTAAGGAATTTGGGAACAGGCATTCCAGCCTAGCTCTGTCAGGAGAAAAGTCCAGTGTTCTATCTATAATTAATTTGAAAAATCTCTAAGATAAACATGCTCCTGTTTGACGGAAGATGGTTAGACTCTAAATTGCCTTAGAGTTTTGATCATGGTGATTGAAATAGTGATGGTTTCAGTCAATTCTGGTTGCTATGGATGCTGGACATGGACTATAAAAATGATTTGTTCTGTCTTCATTTGTGTTCTGAGGAGTACCATTTCTGAGATAATGTCACCAAAAGAAGATGCACTCTTGTAAATTAAGCTTAGGAAACAAAACATTGCCTACTCTCCTAGATAATCACAATGAATGAACATATTTTTTTGTTGCTGTCTAATTGTTCAGTCATGTCCTATTCTGTGTGACCCTGTGAATGGTAGCCCACCAGGCTCCTCTGTCCATGGGATTTCCCAGGCAAGAGTACTGATGTGGGTTGCCATTTCCTTCTCTAGGGGATCTTTCCAACCCAGGGATTGAACCCACGTTTCCTGCATTGGTAGGCATGTTCTTTACCATTGAGCCACCAAGGAAGCTATTTATACATAGAATAAATCTTCTTGTGAGGACAGTCTCATGGTTTTATGCTTGGGCTCTGGAGTCAGAACACCTGATTGGGGTGCTTAGCTCTGCCACCTCCTAACTGGGTGATGTTCAGCCCATTTGGTAACTTATTCATGCCTCAGTTGTAAAATGTTATAGTAGTATCTAACATATATGGCTATTCTAAGAATAGCTTGAGATAAATGCATGAAAAGTACTTAGACATGCACTTGGCCATATGCTTAATAAATGTCTGTTATCATTATTATTACTCAAAATACTCATGTAGTAACAAGACCTGCTTTAATTGTCTAATTGCCATTTCCTCAACTTACTTAACAACACAGTCCCCCTTTGGAAGCCACATGTATTAACATCCACTGAATACAGTGTAGGGAAGGTTACATTTGAAATGACACAAAACCAACTTGGTATTAGCCCAGGTGAGCATAATAACTAAATATTCAATGTTTTCATATCCACTATGTTACTTTAGGTTTGTCCATGATAACTAATTTCTTTCTTTCTTTTTTTTTTTTTTGGACAACCATCTTTCCCCTTCCCTTACATTTGATAAATAATAAACTGAAACAGTAAAATGTGAGAATTTTCTCAAATGGAGAGTATCCATACTATTCCAGAAAATATGGTCCTTAAAGATGAACCTGTAAGTCATTTGTTTATTACCTATATTTAGCAGAGCAATGCTTCAGTGCTTTAAAATAAGTGATTTCACTTTTATTTCTTAACCTATGCTCTGTTGTATGCATCTCAGCACATATAATAAAGAATTTTTCAGGCCAGACTACCACATCTTTGATGCTCCTAAATTATAGCAAGAGTTAAATTTGCCAATGCATGTTTTACAAAACACGAATCCTGCCCAATGCAAAATAATGCTATGTTAGTCATCTTCTTAAAGACACACAGTACCCAGGTGAACAGTCCAAAAAACGTATTTGACTTGGAACACGCTTCTTTACCATTCTCCCTGGAACTTACTCTGACAATTATAGAACAAAACTATTTCAATTAGAATATTTAAGAGATTTCTGGGAGGAATGGGATATTCCTGGTAAGTGCCCTGATTGATTTCCTTTTTTAGATAGAATACCATCATAGTCTGATTGTGAATCATCTTTTTGGAGTGAACAAAATGGTCACGTGAAATATATCCACTGCAGCACAGCTGCCCAAACCATCCTGAAAGGAAAAGATCTAATAATTAAGCCATCTGAAGGTAGAGATTTAATACACTCAAGACCAAAAATTTTCCATGACTGCTTTTGTTTTGTTTTCTTATGTTTTTGGTGGTGGTGCAGGATAAAGGAGGAAAGGAAGGGAGATAAATGAATATGTGAAATCTAAAATATGGTAGAAATTATGACCCCCACAGAGAACGCAGAATCTGTCATTGCTGTTAATACCATTTCTCTTGTTAATTACACTTTTATGCTTCCCCGGATCCGAGGACCAGAACAGACAGTCAACCACAACTCTCCCGGCTGTCTGGCTATTGCTAAATACATTTCTCAGAAACATTAGCCTGACTCTTGAACCTGATGTGATAAATCTGCATGATTTTTTTACCCTCAGAAATTGATTAACTCAAAGAACAAAAGCTGGCTGTTGTCTCATTTTGAGATTATATGATCATTCTAATATTTTCTTTTGTTTTCAGATGGCTTTATCAGTATAAAAGCAAACTAGAAATATCCCTGAATTCAGCTCTCTTGTGGAAGCGCGTAAAAGCTGTTTCACTGCATTCCCACTGATCCACATGGCACAGTTTCACAGAGTTGAAATAGAAAAATCAAAACACATGAACCATACCTGAGTGATTTCAGAGATTCCCACCCGGAAAAGGTTTCCTTGATTATGGCGAATTCAACGTGTCACTCTGGTTATGCTCTAATCATCATATCAAACTCCAAAGGTTCAGTGGCTTTAGGTTTGGTTTACAATTCCTGGGAGTTAAACTTTAACTCACCCTGTCTCTTGCATCCATGCAGCCCTTTGACCAGATAATTGGGTCACTACAACCCAAGCAGAATCTACAAAATTACTGTTGTCATTTCTTTACCATATTAACATGAATTTTGTATTAAAAATCATTGAGGTGAATATTATTTTGATGTGTTTTAAGTGACATATATTTTAAAAAGTAGAACTCACTGCAATTTGGATAACTAAGCTTTCTTTTATATTAAGTCCCTTGTTTTCTGCTATGCCAAAATGATATTAAGCCTATGGTAATTTAAGAGAATGTTTCACACTCCTTATATCATTGTATTACATGGAATAAAGTGTGGAGTTTTAGGTCAAGTATGCAGATAAATGCAGGCTTAGAAAAATAGAACACATAAGGTATTTACATAACCAAATAAATAGTGTCAGATCATGTTGGGGAAAGCAGGCTTCTTTTTATATAAGCTGCTCATTCAGATTTGAAGAGAGCCATGTAATCAGCCATGTACTGAGGTAATTTGAGAGCCAAGGCTGTTCGTTACTTGCAATCTCAGTGGCAACTGTGTTTATTAAAGAACAGGCAAATGTATTTCCAAAGATATAAACTCAACATTCTCAATTCTCTGATAAGAGCTCCAGTCTATGGAGGAAATTTCTAAGAGTCATAAAGCCCACTGAAAAAAATAAAGACCCTCCTAATTTTGAGTAAATTGTAAGGATTTATAAACCACAGGCCCCAACACTGAAATTAGAGGACATGCTTAGCTTCAGTTCTAATAAGAGGAGTCTGCTTTTCTAGGAAGCAACTACTAACAGAAGTGCTTGTTCATTCTGTGTTTTATTTTATTTTACAGTCAGTCATTCCATAATGACATCTGGTAATATAAAGCGTACTGTTGGAATGCTAGTTCTGCCCACAGTTTTCAGCTCTCAAACACAAGGAAGTCTAGATATTCCTAGACTTTTCCCAGAGCAATGCCTGACAAAGTTAAGCAAAAACACTCCCGGAACTGTTGCTTTGCCCTGGAATTGTGACGTTGGAATGAATCCTGAGGGAGGCGTCAGGCCCCTCCCAGCTGACAGCTCTCTAAGTACTGCATCTCTCCACAACCTCCTCGGGAGTGGACGCCCCTCACCAGGCAGGTTTTTTGGTTTTCGTAGTGAAGGCTCAGTCTGGGTGTGTATGATTTCCCAACGTGTGGGGAAATCTTACCCTGGATTCACCTGGTGCTGCAGAAAACTGTCACTACTGTGAGATGGTCGGCCTGGGAGGATTTGTTGGTCACTTGGTATGGTTGGTGCCTGGATGGTGAGGAGTGGAGATGATGAAAAGAAAGCCAGAGGTTTGAGGTATCTCATGGAGTAGCAAAATATGACAGTAAAAGAAGGCATTACATTAACTAATTATTTAAAAATGTATCAGTTTCCTATTTGAGGGGTCCTGGCATTCTCTGTGGCCTTGGGACAAAGAAAAACCAACTGATCAGAATGAGATCAAATAGATGACCTTGATCTCATCTGTCTAATCTTGGGGAATGAAGTTCCTTGAATGGCAAGGCTTGCTTTCATTATGTAAAAATAAACCTAGGTTAGCCCTCCTGGGGCCTCCTTATCCTAGGAGAGATAAAGCAATGATCAAAATGTTATACAATATAAACAAACAAATTCGGTTTAAATAGTGACTGGTATACGAGACAGCAAAAGAGACACTGATGTATAGAACAGTCTTTTGGACTCTGTGGGAGAGGGAGAGGGTGGGGTGATTTGGGAGAATGGCATTGAAACATGTATAATATCATGTATGAAACGAGTCGCCAGTCCAGGTTCGATGCATGATACTGGATGCTTGGGGCTGGTGCACTGGGACGACCCAGAGGGATGGTATGGGGAGGGAGGAGGGAGGAGGGTTCAGGATAGGGAACACATGTATACCTGTGGCGGATTCATTTTGCTATATGGCAAAACCAATACAATGTTGTAAAGTTAAAAAATAAAATAAAATTAAATAAACAAATAAAATAAATAGTGATTGGTAAATATTTTTGATTTGTTTATTCTTCAATTACCTAAAGACCTACAATTTGCCAAGCATAGATGGACATTTGTTTATTTAGTTTCTCACATTTTATTACAAGTACAATTTTCAGAATACCATAAAACTGCTATAAAAGGGCATGTATGAGCACACTGATACTAGTTAATTGATTTCCATGGCTAGTGTAGGATTCATTGACTAAGGTGTCGAGTTATTATTTTTTTACATTTAAACTTGTAAATTTTTAAAAATAAACTTCTTTTCCAGCCTTAGTAGAATATAAAATACTAATGATAATAATGATAAGGCTAATTATTCTTAAGACATATCATACCATCTCTACTTTTTATGATCCATATATGTAGTTTTTTATATATTAAGCATAGAATGTTGGTCTTTTTCTACTTTATCCAAGGTACCAGTAGATTAGATGAGTAATTTTTTAAAATGAGGGTTGAATTTATTAGTAGACTGTAAAATCAGGATACTGAGTCGTATACAACATATTCAAGCCAGAATATAATAGAAAATACAAAGTGAATTGCATCTAGAAAGGGTATGTAGTGTTCTTGAAACTTTTGTTTCAGTTATATATATGTGTGTGTGTTGTTTTTGATATAAATTTTATTTTTTTGTATTGTGAAGCACAGTTTGAAAAGCTTGCAGAATGCTGTGTTAGTCTTTAGGTATTCAGTGGTTAACAAACCAGATACAGGGTATATGCACTGAGCAAATCTACGCCCCAGTGACTGACTGAGTCATAAGTATCATGAAAAAGAAGTACAGGGTGCTAAACAGAACAAAACACGGGGATCTGCAATGATACCTAAAAAACAAACACATTCCTAGAAAAAGAGATCAGATTTGTGGTTACCAGAGGCGGGCATGAGGAAATGGGATAAAGGCAGTCAAAAGGTGCAAACTTTCAGTTATAAAAGTACTAGGGATGTAATGTACAACGTGATAAATACAAGGAACACTACTGTATGTTGTATATGGATTTGTTAAGAGGGTGAACCCTAAGAGTTGTCATCACAAGAAAAGTTTCCATTCAATTTTGTACCTATATGAGATGATGGATATTCATTGCTATCACTTGTTAATAATCATTTTAAAAAGAAACAGAAGCAACACCACCAACACAGAAACCTAACCTAGTGTGGGACTGGGTGGGAGTGAGGAAAGCCTTTCAGAACAGCAACTGTTTAAACTGAGACCCAAGGCATGTGTGAGTGGAGGATGGGCATTCTAGTACAAGGAAATAGCACGTGCTATGCCTGATGAACTACGGAATGAGGTTCGTGACATTGTACAGGAGACAGGGATCAAGACCATCCCTGTGGAAAAGAAATGCAAAAAAGGAAAATGGCTGTCTGGGGAGGCCTTACAAATAGCTGTGAAAAGAAGAGAAGCAAAAAGCAAAGGAGAAAAGGAAAGATATAAGCATCTGAATACAGAGTTCCAGAGAATAGCAAGAAGAGATAAGAAAGCCTTCTTCAGTGATCAATGCAAAGAAATAGAGGAAAACAACAGAATGGGAAAGACTAGGGATCTCTTCAAGAAAATAGAGATACCAAGGGAACATTTCATGCAAAGATGGGCTCGATAAAGGACAGAAATGGTATGGACCTAACAGAAGCAGAAGATATTAAGAAGAGATGGCAAGAATACACAGAAGAACTGTACAAAAAAGATCTTCACGACCCAGATAATCACGATGGTGCAATCACTGACCTAGAGCCAGACATCCTGGAATGTGAAGTCAAGTGGGCCTTAGAAAGCATCACTACAAACAAAGCTAGTGGAGGTGATGGAATTCCAGTTGAGCTATTTCAAATCCTGAAAGATGATGCTGTGGAAGTGCTGCACTCAATATGCCAGCAAATTTGGAAAACTCAGCAGTGGCCACAGGACTGGAAAAGGTCGGTTTTCATTCCAATCCCAAAGAAAGGCAATGCCAAAGAATGCTCAAACTACCGCACAATTGCACTCATCTCACACGCTGGTAAAATATTGCTCAAAATACTCCAAGCCAGGCTTCAGCAATATGTGAACCGTGAACTTCCTGATGTTCAAGCTGGTTTTAGAAAAGGCAGAGGAACCAGAGATCAAATTGCCAACATCCGCTGGATCATGGCAAAAGCAAGAGAGTTCCAGAAAAACATCTATTTCTGCTTTATTGACTATGCCAAAGCCTTTGACTGTGTGGATCACAATAAACTGTGGAAAATTCTGAAAGAGATAGGAATACTAGAGCACCTGACCTGCCTCTTGAGAAATCTATATGTAGGTAGGAAGCAACAGTTAGAACTGGACATGGAACAACAGACTGGTTCCAAATTGAAAAAGGAGTACATCAAGGCTGTACATTGTCCCCCTGCTTATTTAACTTATATGCAGAGTACATCATGAGAAACGCTGGACTGAAAGAAACACAAACTGGAATCAAGATTGCCGGGAGAAATATCAATAGCCAAAGATATGCAGATGACACATAAAACCCCAAGACACATATTAATCAAATTAACAAAGATCAAACACAAAGAACAAATATTAAAAGCAGCAAGGGAAAAACAACAAATAACACACAAGGGAATTCCCATAAGGATAACAGCTGATCTTTCAATAGAAACTCTTCAAGCCAGGAGGGAATGGCAAGACATACTTAAAATGATGAAAGAAAATAACCTACAGCCCAGATTATTGTACCCAGCAAGGATCTTATTCAAGTATGAAGGAGTAATCAAAAGCTTTTCAGACAAGCAAAAGCTGAGAGAATTCTGCACCACCAAACCAGCTCTCCAACAAATACTAAAGGATATTCTCTAGACAGGAAACACAAAAATGGTGTATAAACTCGAACCCAAAACAATAAAGTAAATGGCAATGGGATCATACTTATCAGTAATTACCTTAAACGTAAATGGGTTGAATGCCCCAACCAAAAGACAAAGACTGGCTGAATGGATACAAAAACAAGACCCCTACATATGTTGTCTACAAGAGACCCACCTCAAAACAGGGGACACATACAGACTGAAAGTGAAGGGCTGGAAAAAGATTTTCCATGCAAATAGGGACCAAAAAAAAGCAGAAGTCACAATACTCGTATCAGATAAATTAGACTTTAAAACAAAGGCTGTGAAAAGAGACAAAGAAGGTCACTACATAATGATCAAAGGATCAATCCAAGAAGAAGATATAACAATTATAAATATATATGCACCCAACATGGGAGCACCGCAGTATGTAAGACAAATGCTAACAAGTATGAAAGGAGAAATTAACAATAACACAATAATAGTGGGAGACTTTAATACCCCACTCACACCTATGGATAGATCAACTAAACAGAAAATTAACAAGGAAACACAAACTTTAAACAATACAATAGACCAGTTAGACCTAATTGATAGCTATAGGACATTTCATCCCCCCCCCCAAAAAAAAAGACTGCTCACTATGGCAATTATTGAAGCTGACTTAGGGTGACATAGAGGCTTATTTCCCTTTACCCTTTTGAGTTCTTAGCTGAGGATCTCTGGAAGAAATGACAGAATAGCAGGACAAAATCAAACAGAAGTTTATTAACATAAAAAAATAAAAATTAAAAAAAAATTAAAAAAAAAAAGAAACCGAGAGAAACTCAAAAAAAAAAAAAAAAAAAAAAAGAAGTTAAATAAACACGATGACAATATTCAGCCTTGACATACTCCTTTACCTATTTGGAACCAGTCTAAAAAAAAAAAAAAAAAGAATAACACCTGTGCCCTACAGTAAAAAAAAAAAAAAAAAGAAAGAGGAGAGTGGAAAAGTTGGCTTAAAGCTCAACATTCAGAAAACGAAGATCATGGCATCTGGTCCCATCACTTCATGGCAAGTAGATGGGGAAACAGTGGAAAGAGTGTCAGACTTTATTTTTTGGGGCTCCAAAATCACTGCAGATGGTGACTGCAGCCATGAAATTAAAAGACGCTTATTCCTTGGAAGGAAAGTTATGGCCAACCTAGACAGCATATTCAAAAGCAGAGACATCACTTTGGCAACAAAGGTCCGTCTAGTCAAGGCTATGGTTTTTCCAGTGGTCATGTATGGATGTGAGAGTTGGACTGTGAAGAAAGCTGAGCGCCGAAGAAAAAAAAAAAAAAAAAGATTGCCGGGAGAAATATCAATAGCCAAAGATATGCAGATGACACCACCCTTATGGCAGAAATTGAAGAGGAACTAAAAAGCCTCTTGATGAAAGTGAAAGAGGAGAGTGAAAAAGTTGGCTTAAAGCTCAACATTCAGAAAATGAAGATCATGACGTCCGGTCCCACCACTTCATGGGAAATAGATGGGGAAACAGTGGAAACAGTGTCAGACTTTATTTTTCTGGGCTCCAAAATCACTGCAGATGGTGACTGCAGCCATGAAATTAAAAGACACTTACTCCTTGGAAGGAAAGTTATGACCAACCTAGATAGCATATTCAAAAGCAGAGACATTATTTTGCCAACAAAGGTCTGTCTAGTCAAGGCTATGGTTTTTCCTGTGATCATGTATGGATGTGAGAGTTGGGCTGTGATGAAGGCTGAGCGCCGAAGAATTGATGCTTTTGTACTGTGTTGTTGGAGAAGACTCCTGAGAGTCCCTTGGACTGCAAGGAGATCCAACCAGTCCATTCTCAAGGGGATCAGCCCTGGGATTTCTTTGGAAGGAATGATGCTAAAGCTGAAACACCAGTACTTTGGCCACCTCATGCGAAGAGTTGACTCATTGGAAAAGACTCTCATGCTGGGAGGGATTGGGGGCAGGAGGCGAAGGGGACGACAGCAGATGAGATGGCTGGATGGCATCACTGACTCGATGGATGTGAGTCTGGGTGAACTCCGGGAGTTGGTGATGGACAGGGAGGCCTGGCGTGCTGCGATTCATGGGGTTGCAAAGAGTCGGACACGACTGAGCAACTGAACTGAACTGAACTGAACTGAATGCCCTGAGGGTGGCACATTCAAATAACTGGTAGAAAGCCAGTTGTGAGGAGTGAGAGGGAGGTAGTGGGGAAAGTGGCGCCTTAAGGGCGGTGCATGTGGTGTTACAGATTTCCAGCAAGGGAAAGTCAGTGAAGAGTTCTAAGATGAATCACATTCTCTATTTGTGTATATTTCGGGTATAGAGTTGAGAAAAAAATTGTCATGAGATGATACTGTCTACCTATCTCTTTTTTATTAAAAAAAATTGAGGTATAATTGATACGTTCCTGCTGTTCAGTCGTTAAGTCCTGTCCGATTCTTTGCAACCCCATGGACTGCAGCACGCCAGGCTCTGTTCTCCTCCATAATCTGCCAGAGCTTACTCAAATTCATGTCCAGTGAGTTGGTGATCTCCTTTTGCCTTCAATCTCTCCTAGCATTAGAGTCTTTTCCAATGAGTCAGGTCATATATAACTGATATATGATATTATATTAGTTTATCCTTTTTAAAATAAAAATCTGCTTCTCTTAGAATTGTTTGATTCATGTACGTATTTAAATAAGAGTTAGTCATTTGGATTTGAGGGAGGAAAAGCATCTAATAGACTTCATGGTGGTAAAGATTAGGACAGTGGCACTGAAGCAAGAAAGAATGGAATAAGAGTAAAAGCTTTGTGAAGTGGACTGTAGCCATCAGGTCCATAGAACTGCTTATTAAATAGGAGCTGTCGTCCATCATTTGCTCTCTGGCTTGTGGATTTTAAATAATGTTGCCTTTAATATCAGATAACTTTGCCACCTAGCAGAGCTGGCATACTTATGCAAAATTTGCTGATAATTGCTGACTTAGGTAAAACGAAAGTTTTAAAAAATTTAAGATACAATTGGCTTAGATGGTAAAAAGCGTCTGTCTGCAATGCAGGAAACCCAGGTCCAATCCCTGGGTTGGGAAGATCCCCTGGAGAAGGAAATGGCAGCCCACTCCAGTATTCTTGCCTGGAAAATCCCATGGATGGCGGAGCCTGGTGGGTTACTGTCCATGGGGTCGCAAAGAGTCGGACACGACTGAGCGACTTCACTTCACTTCAAAGCCAAAGGTTACCAAGTGTAAGAAGCTTTAGTCCCACTCATAATCTTCCCTCTCCTACCTTAATACAAATGTTCTCCATTTCTTAGGAATGCAAAATTTATCTTGGATGTCTGATAGGTTGGTGGAGTTACTTAATTCCCTGGAAGGGAGCATTCTAGATAATGTAAGAGCCATGTTGGTCACATTACCTAGGGCACAAGCTTAATTGTCTTTTCTTGTCTATGATGTAGAAAGAGCTTTAAGCATGGAGCTGGTGCCTGAGGAATCCAGGCCTGATGCTATCACTCATGAGCTACTTGACCCTGAGCAGGTTCCTGCCCCTTGTCTGAGCCTGCGTCCCTGCCTTTAAGGAGGCAAACCTCTACCTCCCTTATCTACCTCACTGATTATTGAGAGGGTCAAAGTATATGTGAAAATGATTTGAAAATAGAAGAGTAGAATGATTACAGAGCAGATGAAATTACACACTTGAGGTTATGTCAGTGCAGCTTCTTGTTTTAATCTGTGAAATACATGGTCTTCCAGGATTTTAAGCCTGCTCTTTTAGAGATTTAGAACATGTCAGGCCTAGAAGCCTGATGCTATTAAGGCGTGCAAGACTTTAGAAGACAGTCGAATTTGATTCAGTGGATTAGAACCCATCTGTTCTTTAAATGCCATATTCCAGGACTGTAGACTTCTGACAAGTTATTGGTTTTGTAACTAGAGCCATCTAGTGTTGAACTGCTTAAAACACACACTTGCACATACATGCACACATGCGTGCATGTGCATACAAACACACACACATGCACACGCACCCTTCTTTGGTTTGTGCTTGAGGAAATTGCATTAGGTTCTCCTGACATATCTGAATGGTATTTTCAGTATCGCATAATTGTAGGATTAAATGAAGTCTTGAGAATTTATCTAAAGTGTAGACTAATTTAAAAATCATATCAGCCAATGGGAAGCCCCACTGGCCCTGTCCTTTAAGCATGAATGGTGTACCTTCCACTTTATAATCCTTGGTCCTTTTGATTAGCATTCCTATATTGAAATAAATGTTCTTGAAATTTTAGTTTGCAAAAATCATATTGCTTTTTTAAAGCAATATTACTTAGTTCAACCCCAAAGCAAAAGCAAATATTATTTTTTTAAATAAAAGAACAGTTTTAGAAAAGGAAATCCAGTTGGCAACCTGGTGTTTTCCTTTCTTGATATTGGAAATTTCTGCTCATTAGATTTTAATCTATTTAATGTCCTGTGTCCAGTTTTATTTAGAGAAAATAATTCCCACAGAAAAATCTCCACTAAGCTCTTAGATACCTTCTAGAGAGGAAGTTATTATACAGTCTCTCTTAATGATTATAATATTACCTATTTTCTTGAGTTAATTTTACTAAGTTTTGAAAAAAAGATCATTTCGAAAGGTAGGAGATATTCTGGGGGAAGCAAAGGTAAAACGCATATATACACATACACATACACATCCCAGATTATTATGGCATAATCATATTTTCCCTCATTTTCATTCAGTGTACCACTTGTTATGACTAACTGGTATACTGAATTCTTCAGGTTCACAAAGTATCTGAGAAGTATTACGGCAATTTGGGCAGCGTCTTGAATTTTTTTCCTATAAAACTAGATCTGGCTAATTTAGCAAATCTAGCTTTTCTACATCCAAGTAGGAAAACATTATTAGTTGCTCAGTAATGTCTGACTCTTTGTGATTCCATGGACTGTGGCCCACCAGGCTCCTCTGTCCATGGAATACTCCAGGCAAGAATACTGGAGTGGATAGCTATTCCCTTCTCCAGGGGATCTTCCCAACCCAGGGATCAAACCTGGGTTTCCTGCATTACAGGCAGATTCTTTACCATCTGAGCCACCAGGGGAGGTGGCTCAGATATAAAACAGTATTGGATATAAAGAGGGGACTTTTTTCTGATTTTCTAAAATATTAGAATAACTTTGGGGTTAAGGATAGCAGAAATGGAATAATAAAATGTTAATTATTTTCATTAATCATTTTCAAATGGTAAAAGGAAGCTGAAATTAATGTTGAGATGGTTAGGAAGAGAACATTAACTTTTCAAACATAACCGAAGCTGCTCTTTAATGGGCCTGATTCCTAATTTGTGCTCATTGTGGTTTATACAAAATGAAAACTTACATTTCAAATGCACTTTGTATTTCCAAAGCACTTCTAATGGATCTTCACCACAACCATATTGGATTAGGACTTGGTAGAGTTTAATGTTTAACAGCATGATGTTAGCAGTCCATTCTCTTGGGTTATAATCTCAACTAACCCCTCAGTATCTGCCTCCCCTCAGACAAGTCTTCTAATCTCTGAATCTCTATTTTCACATCTGGAGATGGTAACACCTGCCTCAGACTTCCTATGAAACTCAAAGGAGAGAAGTTGTGGAAAGAACTTAGTCCAATGCCAAATGCATAGCAAATATTTATCTATTAATTGTAATTGGTTTTAAAAGGAACTTTGAGAGTTAGCTGTCCTTCCATCATCCCAGTGAACAGAAAACTGCGATTCTGTGTGGTCTCAAATGTACTGCTCTGAAAATTGTTGTTTCCAGTCGGATGCTCCAAGATCATTCACATGGTTTGGTGAACAGCATGCATCTGCAGTGTAGAATTAACAGTGTGCATGTGCTTCAAGAATCACAGATCATTGTAGGAATTAAGATGTCATACGCATTACTGCTGCTGCTAAGTCACTTCAGTCGTGTCCGACTCTGTGCGACCCCATAGACGGCAGCCCACCAGGCTCCCCCATCCCTGGGATTCTCCAGGCAAGAACACTGGAGTGGGTTGCCATTTCCTTCTCCAATGCATGAAAGTGAAAAGTGAAAGTAAAGTTTCTCAGTCGTGTCCTACTCTTCGAGACCCCATGGACTTCAGCCTACCAGGCTCCTCCATCCATGGGATTTTCCAGGCAAGAGTACTGGAGTGGGGTGCCATTGCTTTCTCTGGTCATATACATTAAGATTTATGTTTTTCTTTCATAGAAACTCTAGGAATCGATGAAGGCAAGAAGGCAATCTCCTCTGTTTTGAGGAAGAGAAGATGAGCTAATAAGAGGTTAAATGTTTTAACAAAGTGACATTATACCAGGAAATAGTACAAAGATGAAGCAAAGCATGCAGGCTTTTACCATTTACTCACCAAGTGGCCTTAGAAAGTTTCCTAATATTTCTGAATATCAATTTTTCCTCATCTGTAAAATGGAACTGGTCATCTCTAATTTATAAAATTCTGTAGACAGAGGAGCCTGGCTGGCTACAGTCCATGGGGTCACAAAGAGTCAAACACAACTGAGAAACTCAACAACAATAACCAAAGAGTTCAATGAGCTTTGTGTTTGTACCATGCCTGGCACATGCTAAGTTCCTGTCTTATCTCTGGGTCTCTTGCTACCACACTGGAATTCATCCAGACTAGGGTTCTTATCCTGCTTCTTCACTAACAAATCAGAATTTTTATTTAGACTGCTTGAGAAGCCTTTTGTTTCCTGAATCTGAGGATCTAAGTCTTTGATTGCTTACTCTTGATCATTGTTCCTTTAAATGTTGCCCCTGAACTGATTCTCTCTCATCTTTCCATGCATGTAGATATTAGAAGTTCTATTTGTTTTTTTTAACAGAACTTTGTGTTATTGTTTATTTTTCTTTGTTTTCAGTTCCATCTTTTATTTTGTGTATTATGATAAACATTTATTTATTGTCTGTATATGATTATGGTATTATAAAGTGATGCATTTCCAATTCTTTTTGTTATTTTTGAGACTTTCTTTTAAAATGTCTTATATTCTTGTAGTTTTGTCATTTTTAGATTGTTATATTTAACATATAGAGGTTGTATTTCATGTGTGCTTTTATAAGTAGAAATCACGGACCACCTAGATTTGCCAACTGGGTTGTGTCCCTCCAGAGAGGTTTTCTATTTGCATCCTCTGAGGACACTGTTCTACATTCATTTTTTAGCTTGGTATTTATGATATTATGCAATGCATATTATACACACATATATTTATAAACATACATCATATGTGTGTGTGTATACCTTAAAACTTGTGTACAGATATACTAGGTTATACATATTAGAAGAAATTTGATCTCATTTAGATCTAAGATTGACACAGACAAATTCCACTTTAATTTTCCTTTGCCAGTGGGCAAATATTTTCCAGCCTGCATTTCATTTTGGATGGGGCTGCTGCTGTTGCTAAGTTGCTTCAGTCGTGTCCGACTCTGTGCGACCCCATAGACGGCAGCCCACCAGGCTCCCCCATCCCTGGGATTCTCCAGGCAAGAACACTGGAGTGGGTTGCCATTTCCTTCTCCAATACATGAAAGTGAAAAGTGAAAGTGAAGTTGCTCAGTCATGTCCGATTCTTAGCGAGCCCATGGACTGCAGCCTACCAGACTCTTCCATCCATGGGATTTTCCAGGCAAGACTACTGGAGTGGGGTGCCATTGCCTTCTCCGTTTGGATGGGGCAGTTAGTTACATTCAAAAGTCCTTGCTTTATGAAGGCACTCAATACCAATGCTAATACCATGCTTATTTCTGGTCCAAGGTCCCCACCTGGTTACAAAGATCCACTTCACTTGGTTGCTAATGATCAGCTTCTGTCAATTTTTTATTTTCTTATTGTTTTTATGCATTTATATGAGTATGTTATATTCTATCCACATTTCTAGGTCTTTTAGTGGAAATTATATATATTTGAATTAGGTTTTGGATTCATATAATAGGAAACCCAAAATAGCAGTGACTTAGAAATTTATTTATGTAAAGTCAGTCCACAAGGAGGCAGTAAAAGCTGGCCAGGTGAATATAAGCTTTTTTCAGAGACATGGGCTCCTTCCTGCCGTCAGCTGTATTATGACCCTCATCTTCATACACCAGAATCCTGATTAAGCTGGCCATTACTTCTAAGATCCAGGTGGCAGGGTACAGAAAGGTGTTTAGAAGTCATATGCCTTCTCTTTAGTGAAACTTTCCCCAAAATCCCACTCAACACTTCTGTTTACATCTCATTGGCCAAACTTTGGTCATAACGGGCTCATTTAGATGCTAGTTGGAGGAATTATTCTTTTAAGGCTGCCCCAAATAAGGACTCTTGCCTGGAAAATCCCATGGACGGAGGAGCCTGGTGGGCTGCAGTCCATGGGGTTGCTGAGAGTCGGACACAACTGAGCGACTTCACTTTCACTTTTCACTTTCATGCATTGGAGAAGGAAATGGCAACCCACTCCAGTGTTCTTGCCTGGAGAATTCCAGGGACAGGGAGCCTGGTGGGCTGCTGTCTCTGGGGTCACACACAGTCAGATACGACAGAAGCGACTTAGCAGCAGCAAATAAGATCAGGTTTCCTTTACTATGTAGACAGAACTGAGGTGAGCGACTAGTTTTTCTATCACACTTTTTTAAGAGATCCAGTGTACAGGATTGTACCTAAAGGAACAATGTTCATAGAGCACTTGGGTCACGCTTGATATGGGAGTTATTGAAACCAGCAGGTATGGTCTCTGCTCTCATGAACTTTTGTCTAGAGTGATAAATTGTCGTATACATAATAACAATAATTATAGAGACAATTTCATGTCTCTGAATGTGTTTTATCATTTGAAAATTTATATCCAATTAGGAGCTTTTTTGGTGATAAATTTTATGTGTCAACATGGCTGGTGTATAGTACCCAGATACTTAATGAAATGTTATTCTAGATGTTTCTGTGGAGGTATTCTTTAGGTGAGATTAACATTTAAATTGATAGACTTTGAATAAAGCAGATTATCCTCCATAATGTGGGTAAGCCTAATTCAATCAGCTGAAGCTTTAAGAGAAAATGACCTTCTTCAAGGTAGATGGAATTATGTCAGCAGACTGTCTTTGGGCTTGAAATATGACTATTCCCTGAGTCTCCAGCCTGCTGGCTGACTGTGCAGGTTTTGGCCTTAGCAAAC
Organism: Bos indicus x Bos taurus; assembly: GCF_003369695.1. NCBI lineage: Eukaryota > Metazoa > Chordata > Mammalia > Artiodactyla > Bovidae > Bos > Bos indicus x Bos taurus. The sequence goes on from NC_040101.1 coordinate 42,893,537, forward strand.
TTCCAGGATTAAATTACATGAACCAATTTCTTAAACTCTATTTGTCTCTCTGTCTCTGTCTGAATAGACACACACACACACACTCACTCAAATACTTGCTAGAGGCAAGCTACTATAAAACCTACATTAGTTAGTTAGTTAAGTCGCTCAGTTGTGTCTGACTCTTTGCAACCCCATGGACTGTAGCCAACCAGGCTCCTCTGTCCATGGGATTCCCCAGGCAAGAATACTGGAGTGGGTGGCCATTTCCTTCTCCAGGGGATCTTCCTGACCCAGGGATCGAACCCAGGTCTCCCGCATTAGAGGCAGACGCTTTAACCTCTGAGCCACCAGGGAAGCCCAAAACCTACATTAGAAATTTGATAATTATCAAAGAGTGATGATAAAATCAGAAATGAACAGACCAAGTCAATAGACATTTATATGTGTTAGTCGCTCAGTCCTGCCTGACTCTTTTGCGACCCCAAGGACTGTAGCCAGCCAGGCTGCTCTGTCCATGGAATTCTCCAGGCAAGAATACTGGAGTGGGTTACCATTCCCTTCTCCAGAGGATCTTCACAATCCAAGGATCAAACCTGGGTCTCCTGCATTGCAGGCAGATTCTTTACTGTTTGAGCCACCAGAGAAGCCCCAATAAGCATTTGGGGAAAGGCAAATCTGTGAAACATAAGTAACAAATTTAGAACATAGCATGTCCAAGAATTACTATCCTCAGATATGTAATAGGAATTGGTATTTATTAAAAAAAGAATTTGTTGTTGTTTAGTCGCTAAGTTATGTCCAACTCTTTTGCAACCCCATGGACTGTAGCCTGCCAGGCTCTTCTGTCCATGGGATTTTCCAGGCAAGAGTACTGGAGTGGGTTGCTATGCCCCACTCCAGGGGATCTTCCTGACCCAGGGGTCAATCCCACATCTCCTGCATTGGCAGACAATTCTTTACCACTAAACCACCAGGGAAGCCCCCACAACAATAATGAAAAGAATAGGCTATTATAAAAAAGAAACCTTGGGCAAGTGAAAATACTTATCATTTGAATTTCAGCAGTAACAGTATATTTAGTTATAATTTTTAATTCTAATTATTTTAAAAGTGGTGGAATCTTTATACTGCTGTTGTAAAGAGTGTGCTAAATTGGTAGGTAAAGAGATGCTTACTTTGTAAAACTGTATTTGATATGTTTGAATGAAACTGAGTCAAGAAGAAAGAAGACAGGGTTCGGTTTAAATTTTGTTCCCATCATAGGAATGGCAGTTACGCTATAAAGAAGGCTTTGGAGAGAGGAGGTTTCTTCACCACCTGGTTTATCATCCACACCCTTAAGCACTGCTTTCCCTTTTTTTTTTTTTTTTAAATAATTAAGGGAATCGAGTCCCAGAAAGAAGTGAGCTGTGCAAGACTGAGAAAGGTTTAGTTTAGTGGAGACCATCAAGTTCTAGGATAAGCAACTCCAAAATTTGAATTCCAGCTTTAAAACTTGGTTCTAGGTTTGAATTTGGAAGTTGAGACTAGAATTCTCTGGATGATATGGCTGCGTAGTAATGTCTGGTGACATGGTGCAATGATGAAGCATTTAGGCTCTCAAGCTTGATTTCCTGCTTATTTACAATGTAGCTTCCCCACTCACTACTTGTGAAATCTTGGTGAAATTGCTTTGAAATTTTGGTGCTTGAATTCATTCCCACTAACATGAAATATTTTGAGGATTAATATATTTATATAATATGATAATTACGTAAAGCACGTAACGCATTGCCTGGCATACTTTAAGGATTCAATGGATGTTAGCTATAGATTCTTGAAGTAAAACTAAGTCCCCCACCCCGCCCAAAAAAAAAAAAAACAAAACACTAAGTTCCCATGATATGAAGAAGTCACTATACAGAAAGATTTCTCAATAAACAAGGAAGGGAAGACTTCCTTTACATTGTTATTTGACAGAAATATGCAAGAAAGGGTGGGAGGGCTCACAGTATATCCAGTCTTGGTCAAAATGTGAGTTAAAATGTGTGCTTGGTGTTCAAGGAAGTGCTATGATGCCTGAATCCTGGAGTGAGAGAATTGGAGAGGAAGACATAAAACGCATCACAGGTCGTGTTTGTTTTGGCCAACTCAAATATTCCTGGATTCGTTGCTGGAAATATTTTGACCTGGCCACACAAATTACCTCTACCCCATTAACTTCACACAGCGGAGCACCGCTGAAAAGAGAACAACCAGACTTTACAACATCACCCAATTCTGTTCACTCAGTTGGAAAATGAGCTCCATGTTAATGGCAGTTATTGTGGATCCCTTTGCTACAAAGGGACACTCACCCAAAACACCAATTAAAGGCACATTTAATTCAGCAAGACCTACTTTGCTGAGATCTTTTGAGTTCAAATGTCTGACTGCTGACTTTATGCCAGAGGAGTTGTTGTGTGTTTTCTTCTCCATTTTTAATAGGGAAGTAGATTAACATTTTCACCATTCTGTGATTTTTACATTCCCATATAACTGTGACTAGCATAGGCCTTTTAAAGTTACTCATCTCTTTAGGGCTATGCTCTCTGTGTTATAAGTACAAAATGAGCAATTATTTTGAGTGGCTTCCCAGGTGGCAACAGTGGGAAAGAATATGCCTGCCAATGCAGGAGATGTAAGAGACATGGATTCGATCTCTGAGTCAGGAAGATTCAAACAGAGAGCCAGAAATAGTCCAATTTAATGAGTCTGAGCTCTGGCCAACCTGGTTGAATGCTTTCTGAGCCTTAGTTTTCCCCATCTGTAAAATGGGAGTTTTCAAACTTTAGAAGTCTACGAAGAGTAGGTGAAATTGGTTCTATTTAAAGAGCTTGCCTGGAGAATCCCAGGGACAGTGGAGCTTGGTGGGCTGCCATCTATGGGGTCGCACAGAGTCAGACACTACTGAAGCTACTTAACAGCAACAGTGGCAAAGAGCTTGCTATGTGCTGAGCACACAAGCATCTGATACCTGTTAGCTTCCTTCTTAGATTGATAGAATTATGGCAGCATCTTAGACTCTCAGATGAAACTTTCAGACTTAGGGATATTGTCCCCTCTCCCAGGCAATGGCCCTTAGGTTGCAAAACTCAAATCAGTGACTCCAACAGAGTAGATTTCTGACTTAGGAGGCAGAGCTCTTTTTTTAAAAAAATCTAGCATTTTATCAGAATAAAAAAATTAGCTACTGCTAAATGAGTCCAAACTCAGCTTTTCCAGTACTGCCTCAAGAAAACTGTTGTACACACACATATAAATCCAAAAGCTGAACATTAAATCTAGCAATTGCCTACTCTACAGGTTCCATATGCTTCTATTTAGGAGCATGTCTGAAAGTTTTTGAAAATATGTGTAACATAGTTTTGGAAGTTTTGGCCACAGCAATCAGAGCAGAAAAAGAAATAAAAGGAATCCAAATTGGAAAAGAAGAAGTAAAACTCTCACTGTTTGCAGATGACATGATCCTCTACATAGAAAACCCTAAAGACTCCACCAGAAAATTACTAGAACTAATCAATGATTATAGTAAAGTTGCAGGATATAAAATCAACACACAGAAATCCCTTGCATTCCTATACACTAATAATGAGAAAACAGAAAGAAATTAAGGAAATAATTCCATTCACCATTGCAACGGAAAGAATAAAATACTTAGGAATATATCTACCTAAAGAAACTAAAGACCTATACATAGAAAACTATAAAACACTGGTGAAAGAAATCAAAGAGGACACTAATAGATGGAGAAATATACCATGTTCATGGATTGGAAGAATCAATATAGTGAAAATGAGTATACTACCCAAAGCAGTTTATAGATTCAATGCAATCCCTATCAAGCTACCAACAGTATTCTTCACAGAGCTAGAACAAATAATTTCACAATTTGTATGGAAATACAAAACACCTCGAATAGCCAAAGCTATCTTGAGAAAGAAGAATGGAACTGGAGGAATCAACCTACCTGACTTCAGGCTCTACTACAAAGCCACAGTCATCAAGACAGTATGGTACTGGCACAAAGACAGAAATATAGATCAATGGAACAAAATAGAAAGCCCAGAGATAAATCCACGCACATATGGACACCTTATCTTTGACAAAGGAGGCAATAATATACAATGGATTAAAGACAATCTCTTTAACAAGTGGTGCTGGGAAAACTGGTCAACCACTTGTAAAAGAATGAAACTAGAACACTTTCTAACACCATATACAAAAATAAACTCAAAATGGATTAAAGATCTCAACGTAAGACCAGAAACTATAAACCTCCTAGAGGAGAACATAGGCAAAACACTCTCCAACATACATCACAGCAGGATCCTCTATGACCCACCTCCCAGAATACTGGAAATAAAAGCAAAAATAAACAAATGGGACCTAATTAAACTTAAAAGCTTCTGCACAACAAAGGAAACTATAAGCAAGGTGAAAAGACAGCCTTCAGAATGGGAGAAAATAATAGCAAATGAAGCAACTGACAAACAACTAATCTCAAAAATATACAAGCAACTCCTACAGCTCAATTCCAGAAAAATAAATAACCCAATCAAAAAATGGGCCAAAGAACTAAATAGACATTTCTCCAAAAAAGACATACAGATGGCTAACAAACACATGAAAAGATGCTCAACATCACTCATTATCAGAGAAATGCAAATCAAAACCACTATGAGGTACCATTTCACACCAGTCAGAATGGCTGCTATCCAAAAGTCTACAAGCAATAAATGCTGGAGAGGGTGTGGAGAAAAGGGAACCCTCTTACACTGTTGGTGGGAATGCAAACTAGTACAGCCACTATGGAGAACAGTGTGGAGATTCCTTAAAAAACTGGAAATAGAACTGCCTTATGATCCAGCAATCCCACTGCTGGGCATACATACTGAGGAAACCAGAATTGAAAGAGACATGTGTACCCCAATGTTCATCGCAGCACTGTTTATAATAGCCAGGACATGGAAGCAACCTAGATGTCCATCAACAGATGAATAGATAAGAAAGCAGTGGTACGTATACACAATGAGGTATTACTCAGCCATTAAAAAGAATACATTTGAATCAGTTCTAACGAGGTGGATGAAACTGGAGCCTATTATACAGAGTGAAGTAAGCCAGAAAGAAAAACACCAATACAGGATACTAATGCAAATATATGGAGTTTAGAAAGATGGTAACAATAACCCTGTATATGAGACAGCAAAAGAGACACTGATGTATAGCACAGTCTTTTGGACTCTGTGGGAGAGGGAGAGGGTGGGATGATATGGGAGAATGGCATTGAAATACGTATAATATCATATATGAAACGAGTCACCAGTCCAGGTTCTATGCACGATACTGGATGCTTGGGGCTGGTGCACTGGGACGACCCAGAGGGATGGTATGGGGAGGGAGGAGGGAGGAGCGTTCAGGATGGGGAGCACATGTATACCTGTGGTGGATGCATTTTGATATTTGGCAAAACCAATACAATATTGTAAAGTTTAAAAATAAAATAAAATAAAGTTTACAACAGCACATTATAGACTTTTAAAATATTACTTTAAAATAAACTTTATTTTTAGAACAGTTATAAATTTACAGAAAAATTGTGAAGATGGTGCTTAGTTCCTTTATATCCAGCACCCAGTTTTCCCTTTTATGAACATTGTATATAGGCATAGTACATGTGCTACAATTAATAAACCAGTATTGACACATTATTTCTAACTAAAGTGCATACTTTATTCAGATTTCCTTAAATTTTACCTGATATTCTCTCTCCATCACAGGTTCTCATGCAAGATATAGTGCATTGAGTCATCGCATCTCCTTAAGTTCATCTTGGCAGTGAGAGTTTCTCAGACTTTCCTTGTTTTTGATGACCTTGACCATCTTCAGGCATACTGATGAGTGATGCCTTTGTCATGATCAGACTAGAGTTATAGATTTTCCGGAAGACCACAGAGGTGAAGTCCTATTTTAATCACATCATATCAAGGATACATACTATCAATGTGATTTGTGACTATTGATGTTGACCTAGATCCCCTGGCTGAAGTGGCATTTGTCAGGTTCCTCTGCTGCAAAGTTGCTTTTTATCTTGCCCTTTCCATACCATACTCTTTGGCAAAGAGTCACAATGCACAAGTCTGTGCTTTTAAGGAATAAGGAGCTATGTTCCCTCTCCTTTAGAGTATAGTATTTACCTACATAATCTATTTGAAACTCTTCTACATAAGAGATTTGGCTCTTCTCCCCTATTTATCTATTTGTTTATTAATATTTATATCACAATGGAATCATGGGTATTTAATTAATTTTTATGATAGTTGATTTTCAATGTTGTGTTAATTTCAAGTGTACAGCAAGATGATTGTTATCCCTGTGCTATACAGTAAGACCTTGTTGTTCATCTGTTTTAAATATAGTAGTAAATGCTAATTCCAAACTCCTAATTCGTTCTCCCCTTTCCCCTTTGGTAGCCATAATTTTATTTGCTCGTTCGTGAGTCTGTTTCTGTTTTGTAAATAACTTCACTTGTGTCACATTTTTGGATATCACATATGAGTTGTATCATGTGATATCTGTCTTTCTCGGACTTATCTCACTTAGTATGATAATCTCTAGGTCCATCTATATAACCGCAAATGGCATTATTTCATTCTTTTTCATGGCTAAGTAATATTCTATAGTATATATTACTATGCATATACACCAAAAGGCAAAATGGTTGTCTGAGGAGGCCTTACAAATAGCTGTGAATAGAAGGGAAATGGAAGGCAAAGGAGGAAAAGAAAGATATACCCATCCAAATGCAGAGTTCCAAAGAATAGCAAGGAGAGATAAGAAAGCCTTCCTCAGTGATCATTGCAAAGATATAGAGGAAAACAACAGAATGGGAAAGACTAGAGATCTCTTCAAGAAAATTAGAGATACCAAGGGAACATTTCATGCAAAGATGGGCTCAATAAAGGACAGAAATGGTATGGACTTAACAGAACAGAAGATATTAAGAAGAGGTGGCAAGAATACACAGAAGAACTGTACAAAAAAGATCTTCATGACCCAGATAATCACAGGGGTTTGACCACTCACCTAGATCCAGACATCCTGGAATGTGAAGTCAAGTGGGCCTTAGGAAGCATCACTACAAACAAAGCTAGTGGAGGTGATGGAATTCTGGTTGAGCTATTTCAAATCCTAAAATATAGTGCTGTTACAGGGCTGCACTCAATATGCCAGCAAATATGGAAAACTCAACACTGGCCAACGGACCAGAAAAGGTCAGTTTTCATTCCAGTCCCAAAGAAAGGCAATACTAATGAATGCTCAAACTACTGCACAATTGCACTCATTTCACACACTAGTAAAGTAGTACTCAAAATTCTCCAAGCCAGGCTTCAACAGTACGTGAACCGTGAACTTCCAGATGTTCAAGCTGCGTTTAGAAAAGGCAGAGGAACCAGAGATCAAATTGCCAACATCCCCTGGATCATAGAAAAAGCAAGAGACTTCCAGAAAAACATCTATTTCTGCTTTTTTGACTATGCCAAAACCTTTGACTGTGTGGATCACAACAAACTGTGGAAAATTCTGAAAGAGATGGGAATACCAGTCCACCTGACCTGCCTCTTGAGAAATTTGTGTGCAGGTCAGGAAGCAACCGTTAGAACTGGACATAGAACAACAGACTGGTTCCAAACAGGACAAGGAATATGTTAAGGCTGTACATTGTCACCCTGTTTATTTAACTTATATGCAGAGTATATCATGCGACATCCTGGGCTGAATGAAGCACAGGCTGGAGTCAAGATTGCTGGGAGAAATATCAATAACCTCATATATGCAGATGGCACCTCCCTTATAGCAGAAAGCGAAGAAGAACTAAAGAGCCTCTGGATGAAAGTGAAAAAGGAGAATGAAAAAGTTGGCTTAAAGCTCAACATTCAGAAAACTAAGATTATGGCATCCAGTCCCATCACTTCATGGCAAATAGATGGGAAAACTGTGGAAACAGTGACAGACTTTAGTTTTTGAGGCTCCAAAATCACTTTAGATGGTGACTGCAGCCATGAAATAAAAAGACGCTTACTCCTTGGAAGAAAAGTTATGACCAACCTAGATAGCATATTAAAAAGCAGAGACACTACTTTGCCAACAAAGGTCCATCGAGTCAAAGCTATGTTTTTTCCAGTAGTCATTTATGGATGTGAGAGTTGGGTGTATAGAAAGCTGAGTGTCAAAGAATTGATGCTTTTGAACTGTGGGGTTTATAAGACTCTTGAGAGTCCCTTGAACTGCAAGGAGATCCAACCAGTCCATCCTAAAGGAAATCAGTCCTGAATATTCATTGGAAGGACTGATGCTGAAGCTGAAACGCCAATACTTTGGCCACCTGGTGCGAAGAGCTGACTCATTTGAAAAGTCCCTGATACTGGGAAAGATTGAAGGTGGGAGAAGGGGATGACAGAAGATGATATGGTTGGATGGCATCACTGATTTAATGGACATGAGTTTAAGTAAACTCTGGGAGTTGGAGATGGACAGGGAGGCCTGGCATGCTGCAGTCCATGGGATCCCAAAGAATAGGACAGGACTGAGTGACTGAACTGTATCATATACACTAAATCTTTATACATTCATCTGTTAATGGACACTTGAGCTTGTTTCTATGTCTTAGCATTGTATGTAGTGCTGCTAGGAACATTGGGGTGCATGTATCTTTCTGAATTAGTTTTCATCATTTCTGGATATATGTCTAGGAGTGGGATTGCTGGATCATATGGTAGCTCTTTTTTTTTTTTTTTTAAGCAACCTCCACACTGTTTTCTGGAGTGGATACACCAATTTGCATTCCCACCCACAGTGTAAGAGGGTTTCATGGATATTTTGGATGTTGCTTATTTTATACTTTGAGTTATAATCTAATGCTACTTTTTTTTCTTGCTCAAATTGCTTCAGTTTTGATCACTGGGAGCTCTTTCAGTTAGCTTCTCTTTCTAGGTGTACTTTTCACAGTTGTGACTTTACAAATATATTTTTATGACTCATTGATTTAATGCAGTTCCTCACAAAAAAAATGTATACTTTATGAGGACAAGTTTGTGTCTTACTGAATTTGGTTGTTTACTTCTGTGTCCTTAATATTTAGTAGTGTGACTGGAATAGAGTAAGTGCTCAATGAATACTGAAGGGCTAAATACATGAATGAATGAGTAAGTGAATGTGTTAGACACTGTAAAAGGCATATCACATATATCATTTGTAAACTTCAAAATAATTCTTAAGAGGAAGCATTATTATTCCCTATTTTACAGGTGGAGGAACTAAATTCAGAGAAGTTAAGTAACTTGACCAAAGTCACACAGCTGGTAGCCAAGAACTGGAACCCAAGATTGCCTGACTTGATGTGCATGGCAGCGCTGAATGTTGCAGTTGGGAAATATATTAAAGATCTTAAAAAGTCTAATTATAAAGTTATATGTGTCTATAGTTGCACTCTCATTATTTATTTCCTTACCACTCTCTTTATTCATACTTAAAACCAGATAATATCTATTGTCATAAATAGGACCCAGAAAAGTGAGTACAATTTTCAAAAAAATGTAAATTTGGCTAGTCCTTCACTCAGTGCATAAATTACTTAACTCTCAACCAATTCTTACATATCCTGGTTTGCAGGAGAAATTCCAAAATTTGAGTAAGCTATATATTTAAATCAACATATGTTTTTCCAATATACTGATGAGAGTCAAATAGAGCATCCTTCTGATTGTCATAGAAAGGCTCAGAAAGGACCCCTGGTTTTATTTTGCCTCCTTAGTGGCCGAAATTAGTGGCAATGGGCAGTGAGTGGAAGGCAGATAGTCTTAGGGGATGGAAGGGCTGGGTTTGATGCACGCCTCTGCTGCTTCCCAATGGGAGACAAGTTCTGAAGACCTTTCAAGCCTCAGAGTTCTTGTCTATAAAATGGTGTTAATCCAAGAGCCCATTTTATAAGTGAAGATGAAATGGGGGCCTTGTGTATTAAGTACATGATATCGTGCCTATAACATACAAAGCACTCAATGCATGGTGCTGTTGTTTTCTTTTTTATTATCATTGTTATTCCCTTCTCTGGAGGTTAAAACATATTGGAGTGTTTTTTAAGTGATTTGTTTTAATGGAGCACTGATATGAAATACAGGAAGACTCAAACTGAGAACCCATAAACTACATGTGACTAATTTTTGAGGATATTTATTTTCAAGATGAGGCTCTACTTTTCTGGCAAAAATATTATTAACTTGAATACATTTACTCTTAAATTATAATCTAATTTATAAAGGTATCTCCATGGCTCTGTTCAACTGTCTCCTACTCTTCGATAAACGTGCTCCACACATTTTTTAATGACCCTGAACACAGACTATCACTTATTCCACTAACTTAGAATATCGTCATCCTCTAAACCAATGGTAGTAAATCTCCCTTTGTATTGTGACAAGTAATATTTAATTCGACTTGGGCAGATTGGGTGTGCTGGACAATGAATTATAATGTGAATGTTAACGCCTATTGCCAGCCTGTTTCCATGCCCTTTAAGAATTGCTTTCTAGGGACTTCTCTGGTGATCCAGTAGTTTGAACACACTCTGAGTTCTCACTGCCAAGGGCCTGGGTTCAGTCTCTGGTTAGGGAACTACAATCCCCCTAGTCACTTGGGTACAGCCAAAACAAACACCAGCAAACAAAGAATTGCTTTCAAATACTCTGTAAGTTTCACCAATGACTCACCATTCAACCCATAAATCACTGTTGCCTTAGAGAATCCTTCAGCACAGACCCTGCTCTTGGCCCCCTGTCTCCAGTTATTTAGTGTGATTCTGAAGGAGTAGTTAGTAGTCATGATAGTGGAGAGTTGGGTCACCTCTCAGCAGGCGTGTTCTCATATCAATGGTTAGGACCCAAATGTCCGTATGGACATTTACAGGCATCTATGGGCTTCCTCGGTGGCTCAGCATGTGAAGAACCTGTTGCAATGCAGGAGATGTGGGTTCAATCCCTGGGTCAAGAAGACCTCTGGAGGAAGGCATGGCAACCCACTCCAGGATTCTTGCCAGGAAAATCCCATGGACAGAGGAGCCTGGTGGGCTATAGTCCATGGGATTGGAAGCGACTGAACACCAGCACCACCGTTCTGTATTCAGTGATCCTAATATGCACAACTTCCATATATTAATCTCAGTGTGTCTGAAAATCACTGTTGGCCAGGGAGTGAGTATAGTATCATTGCCTTCATGTGCATATCAATATTAGAAGAGGTGCTCCTGGGTTGAAAGGAAAATCTGAAGATGGTAGTGGACCACTCTTGTACAAGAGAAGAAAATGCATTGCTAGGACCTTTAACGGTATGGAGAAGTTCAGTGTACAGCATCCGACGAGAGCCAGACTATGAAGTTTTGAAATGATCTTAAAGTGGTTTGGTGTGCATCCTTTTTATTATGCATAATAAGGTGATACAAATCTATGACCAGGTAAGTCTAAAAGAGCTATTTCAGAAACTAAGTTTTTAAAAAAGAAAACCCTTGAGCGTAAGAAATCATTCTGTCTCAGGGGCAGAGTTTTTTCTTAGTGGTGCATGTCATAATGTCATGTCTTATGATGGATGGCTTATTAGATTTGATAAAATATGGCAGCCAGATGCCCTCAAGTTTTAGGTTTGTTCTGGAACTTCTGGTTCCATATTTCAGTTAACACTCTTGGTTTAATGTGTCAGCCCCTCGCAGTTAGTTTGCTTCAGGACTCACATTCTCACATAGCAAAATCTAAAGGAAGAGAAAGATCTTCATGGGTTCATTTTTCAATTAACCTCTGTAGAGACAAGCTATTCATTGCATGGCTTAAGTCTCGTTTTCTAAGTAAAAATATTGGCAAAGAGAAATTAGATTTTCATGATTAAGATTCAGTTCAGTTCAGTCACTCAGTTGTGTCCAACTCTTTGTGACCCCATGGACTACAGCACACCAGGCTTCTTGTCCATCACCAACTCCCAGAGTTTACTCAAACTCACGTCCATTGAGTCAGTGATGCCATCCAACCATCTCATCCTCTGTCGTCCCCTTCTTCTCCCTCCTTCAGTATTTCCCAGCATCAGTGTCTTTTCAAATGAATCAGTTCACATCAGGTGGCCAAAATATTGGCATTTCAGCTTCAGCATCAGTCCTTCCAATGAATATTCAGGACCGATTTCCTTTAGGATGGACTGGTTGGATCTCCTTGCAGTCCAAGGGACTCTCAAGAGTCTTCTCCAATACCACAGTTCAAAAGCATCAATTCTTCAGTGCTCAGCTGAACATGACTACTGGAAAAACCATAGCTTTGACTAAATGGACCTTTGTTGGCAAAGTAATGTCTCTGCTTTTTAGTATGCTGTCTAGGTTGCTCATAACTTTTCTTCTAAGGAGTAAGCATCTTTTATTTCATGGCTGTAGTTACCATCTGTCGTGATTTTGGAGCCCAAAATAATAAATTCAGCCACTGTTTCCACTGTTTCCCCATCTATTTCCCATGAAATGATGGGACCAGATGCCATGATCTTTGTTTTCTGAATGTTGAGCTTTAAGCCAACTTTTTCACTCTCCACTTTCACTTTCATCAAGAGGCTTTTTAGTTCTTCACTTTCTGCCATAAGGGTGGTGTCATCTGCATAGCTGAGGTTATTGATATTTCTCCCAGCAATCTTGATTCCAGCATGTGCTTCATCCAGCCCAGTGTTTCTCATGATGTACTCTGCATATAAGTTAAATAAACAGGGTGACAATATACAGACTTGACGTACTCCTTTTCCTATTTGGAACCAGTCTGTTGTTCCATGTCCAGTTCTAACTGTTGCTTCCTGACCTGCATACAGATTTCTCAAGAGGTAGGTCAGGTGGTCTGGTATTCCCATCTCTTTCAGAATTTTTCCGCAGTTCATTGTGATCCACACAGTCAAAGGCTTTGGCATAGTCAGTAAAGCAGAAATAGATGTTTTTCTGGAACTCTTTTGCTTTTTCAATGATCCAATGGATGTTGGCAATTTGATCTCTGGTTCCTCTGCCTTTCTAAAACCAGCTTGAACAATGATTAAGATTAATCAGGGTCAAATTTGAAAACACATGGGTTGGTGTATTCAAGAGAAAGGTGGAGAGAATGTTGTGAGGCAGCCGGAAGGGTCCACTACAGTGCTTTTCTTTCTCTTTATTTCAAACTGTGTCAAGACACTCCCCGCCCTCGCCCCCGCCAAGGCATACTTTCAAGTTTAATAATATTGTTGAAACAAAAATCTCTTCCTATCCTAAGCATCAAGTTTTCTAAGAAATTCTTGTACGAAGTAAAATCTATTTGTGGTATTTTCTTAGCAGCAGCAGCAGCAGCAGAGTACTATGAAAATTGAATGCTGCTATTAAGGAGGGTATTTACCTAAAGTTAACTGGTTATAGACACACAAGTGTCTATAACCTGAGTGAGACAGCAGTTGTCATTTTATGGATTTGAGGGAAAATGTAGGATCTCTTCTATGTACCCTCAGTGTGTGTTTTAATTTACTATCTATTTTACCTCCAGGAAAGCATTCAAGGAGATATTATTGGAGATTTGTAGTAATAGAGAAGCTGGTTTCTTTCTTCTTCTTTTTTTTCTTTTTAGAAAAGATGATGGATAAGATGGTCAATTTTTTATCCAGTAGGGAGGGAGGCAGTTGGACCTTCTGAGTTTGCTATAAAACGTTTGATTGTTGTTCTTCCAATGTGGTATGAGAAGCAGAGGGCGGGTAAATACATTGGAAGTGGAGGCAGAATCAGAGTTTGAGAAATATATCCAAACTTATCAGGGCAAGAAAACCTGGAACGGGGAACAGAAGGGTCAGAACGCTTGAAAAAATAAATGCAAACGTGCCATAGGTGGCCAGAAATGGGGTATGGATGGATCTCCCTGGGCTTTCCGTGAAGCTGTGTTAGTGGAGTAGTTTAAAACCACAGGCTCTGTTTTAGGTTAAATACTACTCTGTCCTTTACTAGTTGTGTGACTCTCAACTAATTGTATAACCTCCAAAATCAATTTCCTTGTCTGTAAAATAAGAATAATGGGGGTAGGGTGGGAGGGAGACTCAAGAAAGAGGGGATATGGCTGATTCATGTTTTACGGCAGAAACCAACACAATATTGTGAAGCAATTATCCTCCAATTAAAAAAAAAACTTAAAACATAATACTAGCACCCATTTCATTCTTATTATACTGTGTTTATTTCCTTCTTAACCTATCCTGGTCATCAGCTATTTCATTTCATTTGTTGGTTGCATTTACTATCTTTCCTCCCAAAGATAAACTCTTTGGTGGTAGGAAATTTGTTTGACTCATTCACTGCTGAATTTCAAGTACCTTGCCCAGTGACAATATAAGAAAATAAGGAGGTGATTTAACAAATAGTGTCTTTGAATAGATAAGAGAGGATGGAATCAAGGAAACAAACTAAAAAGCTGAATGTAGGAATGGGATAGCTCAGTGCTTCTCCACCTTTAAAGAGAATGCAAATGCCTTAGGGATCTTGGTAAAAGTGCAAGTTCTAATTCAATAGGGCTAGTTGAGGCCTGAGATTCTAAGTATACACCAAGCTCCTCCAGTAGCAAGGTTTAGGAAAATTACTGAGTCAGACACTGTAGGGATGGGAACAGGGAACTGTGTTTTTAATAATTCTCCAAGTAATTATGATGCATATCAAAGTTGGAAAACTTCTAGGCTGAATGAAAGAAGAAAAGAGATTTTAGGAAGTGTGGAGGGACAGCTGAAATGGAATCGAGTGAATATCTAATGACAGTCAAAGAGGCAAAGATTAATGTACAATAATGCTTAAGTGGAGTTCTGGGATTCTCTAATCTAAGTTTCTATTATATTAAAAAAATGATGCCTTCAGCACTGATTTCAAAAATGAGGAATTACATATCCCATCCAAATTAATGCCTACATATGCTGGTTACCTTAACTTGAATGCCTCTGAACTTACTAGCAAACACTTCAGACAAATTGAAGGATTTTCTTAAATCTGGTGCTGTTTTGTAAAGAACTAACTATGTTGAATAGACAAAATTTTCCTCTTTGGCAAAATAATGAACCCCTTATTGAAAATAATGAGAGAGAAGTAGCCAGCATATGTTTTAGCTTAAATGAGCTTTTGATTATTTTTCATATTTGCAAATTAAATTTGTTTGCAAGGCTATATTTAGACTGCAATATCTGTGGCTTTATAGCAATATTAAAAAAGGAGAAGAGAACTTATTAGATAATATTTTGTAGGCCTTGAGCCTTAGGCCACTGCTGTGTAACTATTTTTACATGACTAATGATGGAAACTTACAGGAGCATGGCTCAGACAGTAAGGGATCTGCCTACAATGCAGGAGATCCAGTTCGATCCCTGATCACTGCGTCAGGAAGATTGCCTGGAGAAGGGAATTGCAACCGACTCCAGTACTCTTGCCTGGAGAATTCCATGAACAGAGGAGCCTGGTGGGCTGTAGTCCATGGGATTGCAAAGAGTCAGACACTCCTGAGCTATTCACACTTTTGCAATAATGGAAGGGAAAGCATAGTCATTGAATCTGCAAAGTTGGTGGACCTGGTATATTAGGGATGAAATCTAAGAAAATCAACTTGTATTGAAGGTGATACAGAAGTGGTTTATTGATCACTCAATAAGTATTTTATTGTCTGATTATACATCCTTCATGTCTGAAAAGAACTTCCAGCAGGATCAACAAATATTTGAGTGTCTGCTGTGTGGAGCAGCTATGCCGTGTTCTGAGCAGAATAGAGACAGAGGACTTAAGTGCTGACTTCAAGGTGCCTACAGCCCCAGGAAGAAGACAAGACCAGTACCCGAATAACTAAAGCAAGATTCCAAAGGGTGCCTCCTACTGGAGTTGTCAATAGACGCCCTCTGAGAATTGAAGGTGATGAGAGTGTCCATCAACATGGATTGCAGACTTGATTTCAGACTTCAGCAACATTATTCAAAATGTAAAATACACATGCCCTTTGACTCTGCTGCCATGGACAATTTATACTACATTCAGGTGCTCACCCAGATTTTGTGGATCTTGAAGCATGTATAATTTTATGGTTTTCTCTTTAAGGGGAAAATTACACTTAAGGGCCCATGAAAGTGAGGGACTCTGAGGCTTGAGCCTCAGTAGCTTCACTGTAATCTGTTCTTAATAGAACTAGATGTGTAATTTAGCATTATTTTTAGTAGCAAAAGCCTAGACTAATCAAATTGTTCATTAGTAGAGTAGTTTTATGACATATTTATAATGGAATATCAGACAGCTGCTAAAAAGGATGTGGGAGATCTATCCATGTGTACCAATATAGAACAATCTCTAAGACATTATGACAAAAGCCAAGTGCAGAACAGTGTGCATAGTATGCTACTATTTTAAAAAAGGGTGCGAGTATTAATCTACATAGGGATATTGTTTATCATGCTTACAGATGAACTGAATAGCTCTGACACTGGTAGCATTGTTGCCTCTGGGAAAATGTACCTGATGGGAGTCAGTGGAGGAAGGAAACTTACTTTTTTGCCTTATACCCTTTTGCACTGTTTGAATATTTACTAGGTGTGTTTACAACATTAAAACATTCATTGCCATATGTAAAATAGATAGCCAATGGGAATTTGCTGTATGACTCAGGGAACTCACACTGGAGCTTGGTAACAACCTAGAGGGGTGGGATAGAAAGGGAGGTGGGAGGGATGTTCATGTGGGAGGGGACATAGGTAAACCTATGGCTGATTCACATTGATGTCTGGTAGAAACCAACACAATACTATAAAGCAATTATCTTTCAATTAAAAGTCCCACTGCTGGGCATACATACTGAGGAAACCAAAAGGGAAAGAGACACGTGTACCCCAATGTTCATTGCAGCACTGTTTATAATAGCCAGGACATGGAAGCAACCTAGATGCCCATCAGCAGATGAATGGATAAGAAGCTGTGGTACATATACACAATGGAGTATTACTCAGTCATTAAAAAGAATACATTTGAATCAGTTCTAATGAGATGGATAAAACTGGAACCTATTATACAGAGTGAAGTAAGCCAGAAAGTAAAACACCAATACAGTATACTAACGCATATATATAGAATTTGGAAAGATGGTAACAATAACCCTGTGTACGAGACAGCAAAAGAGACACTGATATATAGATCAGTCTTATGGACTCTGTGGGAGAGGGAGAGGGTGGGGAGATTTGGGAGAATGGCATTGAAACATGTATAATATCATATATGAAATGAGTTGCCAGTCCAGGTTCGATGCACAATACTGAATGCTTGGGGCTGGTGCACTGGGACGACCCAGAGGGAGGGTATGGGGAGGGGGGAGGGAGGAAGGAGGAGGGTTCAGGATGGGGAACACAGGTATACCTGTGGCGGATGCATTTTGATATTTGGCAAATCTAATACAATATTGTAAAGTCTAAAAATAAAATAAAATTAAAAAAAAAGTAAAAGTAAATAAAATTTTCAAAGTAATGTTAAAAAGCACCCACAAGCCACAGCAACCAAAGCAAAGAAGAGACAGTTCTTGGAAGAAAACAGCACAGAGAACTCTTACGCTGTTGCACAGGGTGAAGTCAAGTTCCAGTGTTGAGGAAGCTCTTCCATGTAGGCATCAGGGAGCCACTGAGCAGAGGAATTACCTAAGACTAGCTGTGCATTTGAAGTGCTTATCTAGCCTCTTGCCTGGAGAATCCCAGGGACGGGGGAGCCTGGTGGGCTGCCGTCTATGGGGTCGCACAGAGTCGGACACGACTGAAGTGACTCAGCAGCAGCAGCAGCAGCAGCAGCCACGCTGGTGGGATGATTTGGGGTCAGTAGGCTGGTTCTGAGCCTGCTACTGTGGATCCCCAGGAGACATACAACGAGGATCTGGGTGGTGGTCTGCAACTAGAGCAGAGGCATGAAGATGGAAGTGGGAGACACACACAGAGTCAGGAACACATTAGGTGTGGAAAGAAGAATATAGAAAGGGCTGCCGGAGACCTTGAAGAAATAGGATTCATCTAGTTAGGACAATCAGTGCCCAGTTGTGTGTTCTGAGTTGTTTTTCCTTTGGTGTTTGGTGATACATGGAAACTGTCTTAGAAAACTCTACTTGGGAAGGCTCCTGTTGCCATCAGCCTTCTTTCCCTTTCTCCTCAGGGATTTAGGGAAGAGTGGGACTTCTCAAGGACTTTGGCTTTGGTGGTTATTCAGAGGTTATTTTCAGACCTTCTGAAAATATGGAGGGAAGCATAACCACAAAGAAAGGAAGACTCATCCATCATTTCTTTTGTGTAAGAGCTAGCAAGGGTGGATAGAGTGAGCAGTCTGCAGAGGGGGCTTGTCCTGGAGCACTGGGGTACCTTTTCTCAAAAGCTAAATAAATGGTCACCTTCAAGGTCTAATCTTTTGGGTCAATAAAGTTCCCTGGCACTTCTGCAAATAATCCTGCCTCCCTGAGGATGTTCACCTTCCTTTAACTGTAGACAAAGATTTTTCTTCTTCAGAGGTCAGGATAAAAAGCAAGTTTATCCTGATCGTGGTAACTCAAGAGGTCATGGTATCCTAACTTCACACTGGGATATGAAGGGTGCACTTTCCAGAGAACATATTTCCACAGAGGAGAGCATGTGAGTGACTGAGTGAAGGGGGGCATGATTTTAAAAGGTTGCAGGTAAAAGAATGCAGAAAATATAGATCAAGTCAGTAATGATGACTTCTCTAACTGTGACGCTGCCTACCTCAGATTAGGAATAGCACGCTTGAGAGTGGGGCTAGTCTTGGCTTGGGTAAAAGTTTCCCCCAGATGGGGTTCAGGACCACTTGAGATAGAATCATCTGGGAATGCTTGTGAAAAAAATCAGGTTTCTGGGATTCACCCATGTCCCAGTTAATAATAAACTTGAGAGGCTGAGGAGTGGCCTGGGAATCTGCATTTTGACCAAAGCTCCCTGGTGATTCTCTTGCTCACAAAAGTTTGGTAGTCGTTGACCTAGTAGCTTAGGATTTCAGTCCTCTTCTCTTCTTCCCAGTATCTTCCTATCCCTGACCTTTCTTTCTCTCTTGATCCATGTCATCCTGGGATGGCAGCCCATCTTCTCTGCTCCTACAACACAAGGGCTTAACTCCATCACAGGACTTCTGGCACTCTCTTGTACTTATCTACTCTCATGTAGATAAATTTACATGATAATGTGCGTTCTTTGGAGCCAAGAGGTGTGCAATTTATATTTATTGTTCTAGAATTCCAGGCCTGGAACACCTAACCAAGAAGCTTCTCAATCCCGGGGCATTGGAATGGTGAGATTTGTGCAGTGCAGTGTATCAGTGCAGAGCTATGGCTTTCAAAATTGTTGAATGGAATCAGGTCAGTTCAATGATTTTCTGATTTACCCGTAGCCCTGTGTATCCTCAGCAGCAATCTGGTGGAAGTTTATGTATGAGCTCATTCATGGAGGTGCATACTATCTTCTCTGCTTGAATCACTCCCGAGTTTCCTTTACCCCCACACTATTAGGCTCTTTGCTGTTGTTTAGTTGCTAAGTCATGTCCAACTCTTTGCAACCCTGTGGACTGTAGCCTGCCACACTCCTCTGTCCATGGCATTTCTCAGGCAAGGATACTGGAGTGAGTTGCCATTTCTTTCTCCAGGGGAATCTTCCCAACACAGGTATTGAACCCTGGTCTCCTGTATTGACAGGTGGATTTTTTCCCACTGAATCACCTGAGAAGCTCTTACCTACCTCTAACAATAACTACTGGCATAGACTGTACTTAGTAGGCTACTATTCACAGAATTCAGATATGAAACGCAGAATTGGCTAAATCAAAGTTTTGTGCATAGATAATGCCAGAGTGCTGGGCTTACATTACCTGTCTGTAGCAGAGATGTGAAAACAGGTCAGTGACAAATTTAGGTCCTGATCTAATCAAGCAGCCTGGAAGGCAGCCAGCAAGTCAGGACAGCTCAGATAGCAGACAGCATCTCTCTCCCTTCCCAACATTCTGCTTGTGGGCTTTTAGCCTCCATGCCTCAGAAAGAAATGCTAAGTACTTGAGTGGTTTACAAAGCACTTTAAAATTAATTCAGATCAGGCTGTAGGTGGTTATGATGGAAGTTGTTGAACTGGTGTCAAATAGCGTCCCGGCATCATTTATATGATTTATTTCCCTCACTTTTGTCCCTTCAAAAATCAATTGGTTTTCTTCACAGCCAGAGGCTTTAAGGAATCTGAAATTAGTAAGCCTTTGAAGTGTCCCTAGCATTTGGGAGTGCTCAGAGCCCATGGTAGGCTCAGAGCCCACTCAATACATAAGGCCAAGTTCTGGAGTCTGGAGAAAGAGGATGGTCTGGCGCTGAGGCCCACATGGTGGGTTGGGGCTCACTTTCTGAGACGCCTCGGCTTAGGTGAAGCTGATTTTCTTCTTCCTGCAAACCTCAAGGCATCAAGCCCACTCCCATCCTGCCCTGCTGCTCACTTAGAGTTCTGTCTCTGCCTGAGGGTAGGATGGGAGTTCAACCCATTATTAAACATCCTTCAATCCACTGGACAAGCACATCAGAGTCCTGGAAACCATAACCTGAGTTCGATTTGTGTCTTTTAACTCACATAGAATCCACAGTTGTGAGGGGCTCTGTTACTGTCATCCACTTGTCCTCTGACCTCAGTGAAGGTGGGCCATTCATGACTCCCACTTCACAGTTATTACTCTTCTTAAGGTCCTGGCCAAAATTCTCCCTTCCTCTGTGCTTTTAAATCTCTGCCTCCTCTGCTGCCTCTCTTGGAGCCTCTCTTCTGGGGCCTCTTTTCCGGCGTTAGCTGTCAATCATTCAGTTCCATCTCTTCCATCAGGTTGGACCACAGTGGAGAGTGGTCCTAAGGAAGATGCTCAGAACACACATGTGCAACATCATCATGACCATCAGACTCGCACTCTGCTGTGATGCTCAACCTCGTAGAGTGCTTTTCTGTGGCATATTCTTTCTTTGCTTTGAGTTGCCTTACCAAATGTCCCTTTTACCAAACATGAATCTGCCTCCTTGACTGTCCTTTGTAAGTAAGATAATTATATTTTCTGGCATTAATCATAATCCCAGAAAATATGGAAGTTATATCTAAGTTATATCTAAGAAATGTGAATATCTTTTAATGACAATTGAATAAAAAAATTAAAGGAATAACTATTTGGATTGAAAGTTTTGAAATATATGGTTGAGTCAGTATGTCCAAGGGCTATGATATCAGATTTTCCTTTGACCATCAAACTGACTATTCTGTCTCATTCCTTCAAGTCCCTGATAGTAACAGGTTACCTCATTCATATTCAATGAATGAATATAATTTGCTCATCTTAATGATTTATCTATGCAGAGCAATGTGATCCCTGGGTCAGGAAGACCCCCTGGAGAAGGAAATGGCAACCCACTCCATTATTCTTGCCTGGAAAATTCCAAGGATGGAGGACCCTGGCAGGCTACAGTCCATGGGGTTGCAAAGAGTTGGACATGACCGAGTGACTTCATTTTCACTTTCATGCAGAGTAATATATGTGCATTTTGGGGAAGACTTTTAACTTAAAGATGAAATATCAGAATTAAATGACAAATTGTTGTAGATTTCAATCAAACCTGGACTTTGTCTCAGTTTTGGCATATACTAGCAATTTTACTTGGCAACCCACTCCAGTGTTCTTTGCCTGGAGAATCCCAGGGGCTGGGGAGCCGGGTGGGCTGCCGTCTATGGGGTCACACAGAGTCGGACACGACTGAAGTGACTTAGCAGCAGCAATTTTACTTTGAGTACCTCATTTAACTGATCCTCAGTTCTCTCAGGCTTGAAGTAACTGGAGATAATAATAGCTGGAGAGTTATGCCCCATGCCTTACTTATGTGTTTCCTAGTACTTACCAAAATATATTATGCAAAAGAATCACATGAAGAATTTGTCCCCCACAGCCAGGAAAGATTCGAATTGGTAGGTTTGGGGTAGGTTGAGAAAGTATATTTTGGAAAGACCTCAGATGATGTTGCTGATAGTGGATCCCATTTTGGATGGTATTGTCATAATCTCAAGTTAGCAATTGTCAAACATGCCTGTGAGATCATGTGCTTGTCTAAACGATGGATTCTCAGACTCTGTCTTTGGAAAATGTGTTTCTATAATCCTGGGAGGAACCTGGAAAACTAGGAATCTTTGTTTTTAATAAAACAACACCCAGGAAATTCTTTGTGCCTGTTTATGTCCTCAGTGACATTTTATTGTTTTTCACTAATTTTAGACTCATAGAAATGTTACCAAAATTGTATGAGAGTTGATATATACCACTTACCCAGCTTATATAATTTTAACTTAATTACCCAAACTCAGAAATGAACATGGACTCAGTACTATTAACTACCCACCCTTTGGGTAATTCTGACACAGTCAGTCTGTAACAGGCTGAGTAGTGGCCTCTGAAGACGCTCACATTCTAATCCTGAGAACCTAAGCATGTTACCTTTTATGGAAAAATGGACTTTGTAGTGTGATTAAGTTAGGGATTATGAGGTGGGGAGATTGCCCTCGATTGTTTGGATGGACCTGATATAATCAGAAGCATTCTTATTATTATGAGATGCCTGCAAAAAATCAGAATTAAAAGAGAAGGCAATGTGCAGAAAGAAACAGCAAGAACCTGGTGTACGAGACAGCAAAAGAGACACTGATGTATAGAACAGTCTTATGGACTCTGTGGGAGAGGGAGAGGGTGGGAAGATTTGGGAGAATGACATTGAAACATGTAAAATATCATGTAAGAAACGAGTTGCCAGTCCAGGTTCGATGCACGATACTGGATGCTTGGGGCTAGTGCACTGGGATGACCCAGAGGGATGGTATGGGGAGGGAGGAGGGAGAAGGGTTCAGGATCGGGAACACATGTATACCTGTGGTGGATTCATTTTGATATTTGGCAAAACTGATACAATTATGTAAAGTTTTAAAATAAAATTAAATTAAAAAAAATAAAAAAGAAAAGGTTTTCTGATACAGTGTCATAAGCCATGGTTCAAGGACAGCCTCTGGAAACTAGAAAAATGCTAGGAAATAGATTCTCCCTCAGAGATTCCAGAGTGATCTGGCTTGTTCCAGCACCTTGATTTTAGCCCTGTAAAGCTCATTTTGGATTTCTGGCCTTCAGAACTGTTAGAAGAAATTTGTATTGTTGTAAACAACTAAGTGTGTTCTAATTTATTACAGCAGCAGTAGGACATGAATACACAGGGTATGGAAAATATTTGAGAATTATTGAACCTCACTAGCATTGTGTAGGGAATTAAATAAGATAGCTAATATGAAAGTAGCTAGCTATATTTTGGGGGCATCCCTGGTGGCTCAGATGGTGAAGAATCTGCCTGCCTTGTGGGAGATCTGGGTTTCATTCCTAGGTCAGAAAGATCCCCTGAAGAAAGGAATGGCTACTGACTCCAGTATTCTTGCCTGGAGAATTCCATGGACAGAGGAGCCTGGTGGGCTAAAGTCCCTGGGGTTGCAAAGAATCGGACACAACTCAACAACTTGACATATATACAATGTGGACTCACTAAAGGGTGTTTTGGTTACCAAGGAAACAAAAGCAGACACCGACAGCTGTGTGCTTGCACGAGTGCTGGGGCTGTGTTTTCTTTTTTTTTAATAATAATATTTACTATTATGGTATTTTATCTCTGTACCATTTGGCGTGTGCAGATCTTAGTTCCCCAGTGAGGGATCACACCAGTGCCCTCTGCACTGGAAGCATGAAGTCTTAACCACTGGACTGCCAGGGAAGTCCCATTGGGGTTGTATTCTGAGACATTATATCTTTACTGGGTAAGAAACTGAGGAAGATAATTGTCCTGGGAAGTTGTAGACGGTCCTTTCTCTGCTCTCTGTCCCCTTAGCCTCTGTTCATGAAAACCACTCAAAACTTCCCATAAAGAAAATGGTTTGATTTTTGCTGCTTGCTTCAGTTGTTTATGTTTTTCTTAGCTTTACTGAGAATGGAGTTATACTGTTACTTAAAATGCACACACATACACACATCATTGAGGGGTTTGCGTCAGTTTGGTACAATTTCTTACTTTGAATTAGGTTTTTTCAAAAATCTTTTCCCTTTTGGATTTGTATTATCTTTTGGATCTCTGATTTATTTTCCTTATCATTATTCATTTTCATCTTATCTTTGGATTTCTCTGTATCTCTTATCTATTGAATCTTGTATTTTTCTTTTACTATATTCTAATCTAATCATCTTGATTCCTATTTTCTCTTTTTTGTACGTGTGTGTCTGGTAGAGAGCAAGCGGTACAAGATGAGATGGGGGATTCTATGTCCTCCAGGTACTTCTGGGCAAGAAGTACTTTCAGTCCATTTCCATACCCACAGGGCACAGTCTACTGCGTGTTACAGACAATCTATGCTTGTGGAAAGGGCAGGTAACAATTAACAAGAGCTCCTTGTCAAACTCCCTCAACTGACAACTTTTCAAATATGTCTCTTGGCTGAGTAGAGATCCTTTTTTAAAAATTGAGTTATTGATTTACAATGTTGTCATGATTTCTTCTGCACAGCAAAGTGATTGTTATACATATATACATTCATTTTTATATTCTTTTCTATTCTGTTTTATCACAGGATATTGAATATAGTTCCCTGTGCTATACAGTAGGACTATGCTATTTATCCATTGTGGATATATATATATATATACACACATATATGTATATATACACACACACATACATATATATATATATACACACACACATATATAAAATAGTTTGCATCTGCTAGACTATGCCAAAGCCTTTGACTGTGTGGATCACAATAAACTGTGGAAAATTCTGAAAGAGATGGGAATACCAGACCACCTGATCTGCCTCTTGAGAAATCTGTATGCAGGTCAGGAAGCAACCGTTAGAACTGGACATGGAACAACAGACTGGTTCCAAATAGGAAAAGGAGTACGTCAAGGCTGTATATTGTCACCCTGCTTATTTAACTTCTATGCAGAGTACATCATGAGAAACGCTGGACTGGAAGAAACACAAGCTGGAATCAAGATTGCCCGGAGAAATATCAATAACCTCAGATATGCAGATGACACCACCCTTATGGCAGAAAGTGAAGAGGAACTCAAAAGCCTCTTGATGAAAGTGAAAGTGGAGAGTGAAAAAGTTGGCTTAAAGCTCAACATTCAGAAAACAAAGATCATGGCATCTGGTCCCATCACTTCATGGCAAATAGATGGGGAAACAATGGAAACAGTGTCAGACTTTATTTTTCTGGGCTCCAAAATCACTGCAGATGGTGATTGCAGCCATGAAATTAAAAGACGCTTACTCCTTGGAAGGAAAGTTATGACCAACCTAGATAGCATATTTAAAGCAGAGATATTATTTTGCCAACAAAGGTCCATCTAGTCAAGGTTCTGGTTTTTCCAGTGGTCATGCATGGATGTGAGAGTTGGACTGTGAAGAAGGCTGAGCGCCGAAGAATTGATGCTTTTGAACTGTGGTGTTGGAGAAGACTCTTGAGAGTCCCTTGGACTGCAAGGAGATCCAACCAGGCCATTCTAAAGGAGATCAGTCCTGGGTGTTCATTGGAAGGACTGATGCTGAGGCTGAAACTCCAGTACTTTGGCCACCTCATGCAAAGAGTTGACTCATTGGAAAAGACCCTGATGCTGGCCGGGATTGGGGGCAGGAGGAGAAGGGGACGACAGAGGATGAGATGGTTGGATGGCATCACCTACTCAATGGACATGAGTCTGAGTGAACTCCGGGAGATGGTGATGGACAGGGAGGCCTGGCGTGCTGCAATTCATGGGGTTGCAAAGAGTTGGACACGACTGAGCGACTGAACTGGACCTGGAATAACTAGTGATATTGAGCATCTCGTGTGCCTCTTGACTGTCAACATGTCTTCTTTGGATAAATGTCTACTAGGTTCTTCTGCCCATTGTTTGATTGGGTTGTTCATTATTTCATTGTAGAGCTGTATGAGCAGTTTGTGTATTTTGGAAATTAAGCCTTTGGTTATATTTTTTGCAAATAGTTTTTCTCATTCTGTAGGTTGTTTTTGTGTTTTGTTTGTGGCTTCCTTTGCTATACAAAAGCTTATAAGTTTAATTAGGTTTCATTTGTTTAATTTTTCATTTATTTCTATTGCCTTGGGAGACTATAGAGCTCATTTCTTTTAGTCAATTTATTTATTGATCATCTTCTCTGTCCCAGACATTAAACTAGGCCTCAGCAGCACAGTACAAAAGAAATGGGATAGCCCAGTGATTTCAGGTTTTGTCTCAAACCTGACTAACTGATAACAGGATAAAAATCATATGCTCACCTGTTTTCTTTTTTAACAATAATATTTTCGCTCTTCTTTAATTCATTTTATTTTTTACCAACAACATTAACCTCTAATTATCTGCTCATTTTTGTTTTGATATAGCTCTCATTTATGTTTTCCTTCAGTTTTATTTATTTAAATTTTTTTTTATCATTATAGCAGGAAGTTTGGTCTCTGAGGGAAAAGGGGAATAATTCCACCATAGATGGAAAATTTGTAGACCTCTTTTTCTCTACCCATTTCTGCAGGGGTCACACATTGTAAGAGTCATACTCTTCTCACTGGTGCCTCTCAAACTCATTAAGTATATTCAGAAATACAGCTGAAGGACAGTGACAATTCTCCCTAAAAGATATCAGTAAGAAATGAGACCATTTGCTTGTATCATGAGTAACCATTTGTTCTAAAGTCTTTGGGAAAGGGGATGTCGTGTTCACAAGAATGGGAACAGCAGAGATGCTTAGGCCTGCTTAGGGAAGTCCAGCTCACTTCTCTCAGTGTCTCCCAAGACTGATGTCCCTCTTTTGGGAAAGATAGACGGTATCGTAACATTCAAACTGTTCTTCCAACATTGCAGCTGTTCTTCCAAATTTTATTTGCACAAGTTTGTATGAAATCTAGACTTTTGAAGACACATTTTTTTCCACATTCAAGACTTGGGCTTGTACCAGTCAGATTTCTTAGTTGTAATAAATAAAAACAAGCTCTGATTAGCCAAAACCAGAAAACCATTTAGAAATATTGGGGATAGCTCTCAGTACCACTGTCGATAATTTTAGAATTGCTTTGACATCCCTCATCTGCAATCCTCAAGATTCAAACTCCTGTGTAGAAGCACTAGATTGACCAGGCCTTAGCCATCTTCTCTTACAGTGGCTGCCAGGCACAGAAAGAGATCTAATATCCCTTTGACTCCCATAGTGGGAGACAGATTCCTAAAATAGAGGGAGGGTGTCCAAGTGATGGGCAATCAAGATATTACACAGGGTGCTACAGATGCTTCTTCCCCCAACCAAGGAACAAAGGCAGTGGGAGATATTTGGGGTAAGTTCATAGCTTGTGCTCTTTGGGAGAAGGCAATGGCGACCCACTCCAGTACTCTTGCCTGGAAAATCCCATGGGTGGAGGAGCCTGGTAGGCTGCAGTCCATGGGGTCGCAAAGAGTCGGACACGACTGAGTGGCTTCACTTTCACTTTTCACTTTCATGCAATTGGAGAAGGGAATGGCAACCCACTCCAGTGTTCTTGCGTGGAGAATCCCAGGGACGGGGGAGGCTGGTGGGCTGCCGTCTATGGGGTCGCACAGAGTCGGACACGACTGAAGCGACTTAGCAGCATAGCTTGTACTCTTTAAGTCACATTGTTATCAGCATTCCTTACTCTAACTGTGCTGCTGCTACGTCACTTTAGTCGTGTCTCTTTGCGACCCCAGGGACTGTAACCCTCTAGGTTCCTCTGTCCATGGTATTATCCAGTCATGAATACTGGAGTGGGTTGCCATGTCCTCTACCAGGGGATCTTCCCAACCCAGGGATTGAACTCTCACCTCTCTTATGTCTCCTGCATTGGCAGGTGGGTTCTTTAGTGCCACCTGGGAAGAGAATCATTTTTAGAAGTCTCTTTACTAGTGGTCTTTAAAAATCAAGATTTGTGTGTGTGTGTGTGTGTGTGTTTTAATCAAGGGGACAATTTTCCTCCCTCCCACCCCTCTCTTGTTGGTTCATATATTTTTAAAACTGGCAAGGGTCTTAGAACCCCTTAGAATAACATCTATTCAATAAGAATGATTTTGTCTATAGGTAATGGAATATTCCCCCAAATGGCTTATAAAATGAGAAACTGTTTAATGAATTCTAATATTGGTAATTCAGCAGCTCAATAATGACAAGGAGATCTGGGTCAGATTCCATATAATTCTTATAGCTTCCATGTCATGGTTGCTTGATGGCTACCACAGCTCCAAGCATGAAGTTTCAAAAGCATGTAGGAGGGAAATTTATTGTTGATAGTGAGGAAACACTTTCCAGGAATACCCCAAGCAAAATACTCTCTTTCCATTGGCTGAGACTGGTTAGGTGTACACGTCCTAGCCACACAGAAAACTGGAGAAGTGAGATGATGTTTTCAGCTTTATAGTAGGAGATCTACTCTACCAGCAAGGAAGAAGCGGGGAGGATGACTCCTGGAAACCAATATCATTTGCTTTAGCAGCTAACTCAGCACTTGATTTCGGAGGGAACTGAGCCCCCGTAGGAGTTAAACAGTTTGTCAAAAGTCACAAGGTTATTCAAGACGGATCCAACAGTAGACCCAGGGGAAAGCTGAGTTCTCCTTCTAATCTCTTCACTATTCCTCTGATATTCAAGCATTCCTATGCCTCAGATAGTTGTATCTGAAGGACACAAAATAATATTTACTTTGCAAGTTTCCCATGTCATCAAATACATCATTATTAAATGAAGTTTGTGATATAACCATAGGATGGTTGAATCTGTGGAATGAGGGGGCATTTCATAAAGGATTTTTGTATTAGGGTAGATGATTTTATTTTCTATCTTCCATGGCATAGTTTTTTGGACTCCTGGGTGTTGTGTGCAAGGGGACAATTTGCCATTTGTAGTAAAACGTGTTTTCTGTCAACAGCTGAGATTATGGATAACATACTGGGAGGACAGAGAATGAGAAAGGCAAGGGAGGTAGAGATTTAAAGAGGCCAGGTCAATGTAAAAAAGAAACCAAATTATTTCATTTTGAGGCAGAACCCATCCATTCTTGTGAACTAAAAAGAGGGCAATGTAGAGGCCCCTTCATTCCTCTTTGGGTCCATTGTAAAGGGCACTTATGAATGTACCCTTCTTGCTCACTTGTCTCTATGATACTCAAAATTACGGTCATAGTGTGTTGCAGCAGATGGAGAAAATTTGAGCACCCTCTTATCATGATTGCTGTAGAAGTGGACAATCACGGTCACTGGATAGATGATCCATGTGGGTTTTGGCTTATTTCAATACTAAGTAGATTCTGAAGGTTGGGGCCTTAAAGTGAAGATAAGGAAAGAGATGTGAAAAGCTAGCAAACAAATGTGAAGTGGACTTGAATCAAGAAAATCTGTAATAATCAGAAAGAAAGAAGAGAGGGAGGGCTGAACATACTATAAAACAACCCACGGATATCTTAAGGCAGGAATACAGAAGTTGAGTCCACTAAATATGTTTCATTGCCTGCCCCTAGCCACAGACTTCTAAAACATTCTTCCTTATGCAGACTGAACTTTAGACAGACCTACATACGTTGGTATCTTTTTTCTTTTCTCTTTTAAAATTTTTATTGAAGTATTGTTGCTTTAAAACATTGTGTTGGTTTCTGCTGTGTGTAGTTTCTGCTTAGTTCACCACAGAGCACTGAGTAGAGTTCACTGTGTTATACGGTTGGTTCTCATTAGTTACCTGTTTTACACATAGTAATGTATATATGTCAATCCCAATATCCCAGCCCATCTCACCTCCACTTACCCCTTGCCCGCTTGGTATCCATATGTATGTTGTTTATGTTTGTCTCTCTAGTTCTGCTTTGCATATAAACTCATCTATACTGTTTTTCTAGATTCCACATATATGTATTAATATACGATATTTGTTTTTCTCTTTCTGACTTATTTTATAGAGGGAACCTACCTCACCGTGTACAGCATGTGCATAGACCACGTACAGCAAGCTCACAGCAGACGTTATCCTCAGTGGTGAAAAACTGAAAGCATCTCCTTTAAGATCAGAAACAAGACAAAGATGTCCACTCTTGAGACTATTTCTTTGGTATCTTTTTTGCCCTCTCTTTGGTATCTTGATACTTTCTGGAACCAGATAACTGGGCCAGGAGTAACCACATTATCCAATATCTGTCTATGCACTGGCTAGCCAGCAAATTCTATAGCTTGGCTTGAAGAGATGAGTTAGATCAATCAGACTGACTCATATTCTCTCTTTGTTTCCCTCCGTCATATTTAAACTGAAGAACTGGCACTGGTTATAGTTGGTGATGGGCAGAAGGGCTGAAACTTTTTGACATAGAGTTGGAACTGCTGGTCACACTGAGTCATGTGCAGAGTGAAGTAGAAAAAGATAACTGAGAAAGGAAATGGATTAAACTCAGAAGAATCAGATCAGATCAGATCAGTCGCTTAGTCGTGTCCAACTCTTTGTGACCCCATGAATCGCAGCACGCCAGGCCTCCCTGTCCATCACCAACTCCAGAGATCAAATTGCCAACATCTGCTGGATCATCGAAAAAGCAAGAGAGTTCCAGAAAAACATTTCTCCCTTATTGACTATGCCAAAGCCTTTGACTGTGTGGATCACAATAAACTGTGGAAAATTCTGAAAGAGATGGGAATACCAGAACACCTGATCTGCCTCATGAGAAATTTGTATGCAGGTTAGGAAGCAACAGTTAGAACTGGACATGGAACAACAGACTGGTTCCAAATAGGAAAAGGAGTTCGTCAAGGCTGTATATTGTCACCCTGCTTATTTAACTTATATGCAGAGTACATCATGAGAAACGCTAGGCTGAATGAAGCATGTGCTGGAATCAAGATTGCCGGGAGAAATATCAATAACCTCAGATATGCAGATGACACCACCCTTATGGCAGAAAGTGAAGAGGAACTAAAAAGCCTCTTGATGAAAGTGAAAGTGGAGAGTGAAAAAGTTGGCTTAAAGCTCAACATTCAGAAAACAAAGATCATGTCATCCAGTCCCACCACTTCATGGGAAATAGATGGGGAAACAGTGGAAACAGTGGCAGACTTTATTTTTCTGGGCTCCAAAATCACTACAGATGGTGACTGCAGCCATGAAATTAAAAGACGCTTACTCCTTGGAAGAAAAGTTATGACCAACCTAGATAGCATATTCAAAAGCAGAGACATTACTTTGCCAACAAAGGTCCATCTAGTCAAGGCTATGGTTTTTCCTGTGGTCATGTATGGATGTGAGAGTTGGACTGTGAAGAAGGCTGAGCGCCGAAGAATTGATGCTTTTGAACTGTGGTGTTGGAGAAGACTCTTGAGAGTCCCCTGGACTGCAAGGAGATCCAACCAGTCCATTGTGAAGGAGATCAGCCCTGGGATTTCTTTGGAAGGAATGATGCTAAAGCTGAAACTCCAGTACTTTGGCCACCTCATGCTCAGAAGAACAGAAGTTAGTAATTGGCTAGTCCCTAGTTTCTAGTTAAAATTCTGTCAAATGCCCATTTAGTCTTCATTCTCTGTTCTTGGCCCATGAAATGCCTGTACTCTTAATATCAATCCTACTTTGTATATATGATAATGTATTTCTGCTTCTTGTAAACAAAATTAATGGAAGACAGTAGGTACCCCCATGGCCTAAAAGTTCATTGCTGAAGGCTTCATATCTTGAGTTAACTTTATCCATTCCAATGGTTCTCTTTAAAAATATATTATTCCTTGAAAGACTATGCTCATATTATTATAACTTCTATTATAGTAGATTCTGTCTATGGGGGAAGGTGAATTGTAGGCAAAGGTTAAGAGAGGGAAAGAAGTTATTCATAGACTACTCACCAGAAGTGAACTATTTTTCAAGTAGCATTATAGAGCAGAGCCTTTGGAGAAGGCAGAGCTCTAAAAGGAGGGTAGGGGAGTCCAGAAACAAATGATGATGATCTTGTCATTCTAAGAGGGGCGTTGAAAGCTCAGAAAAAAATGAGCTTTGACTGAGCTATTGTATTGACAGTAGGGTTAGGGTTAACATTTTACTCTTAGATCTTAGCAAAGTGTGTAGTCTCTAGCAAACCTTGAGCAATTTAAAATGTTAATTGATGATAGAGAAAATAATGAATTGGGCATAGTTATCATGGATCACGAGAGTTTCCTGGAAAACCTTTAAATAAATAATAAACAATGACCCCAGGAACTGACTCCTTTTTTCTTCTCTTCAGAATCAAGAAAGTTTAAATAGCAAAGGAAATCTTTATGAAATGTTAAGCCATAAGTCAGGGACTTACTACTTGAAAAACCTTCCGTTAACCATTCAGATAAGCTGATAGTAAATAAGATTTTGCTGTTCTTTCCTACTTTTTCTACCTTTAGTATATAGAGAGTATAAGGTGGCCTCTCGAAATAAAAGATTTCAATTTTCTTGCACATGGCATCAGTTCAGTTCAGTCGCTCAGTCGTGTCCGACTCTTTGTGACCCCATGAATCGCAGCACGCCAGGCCTCCCTGTCCATCACCAGCTCCCGGAGTTCACTCAGACTCACGTCCATCGAGTCCGTGATGCCATCCAGCCATCTCATCCTCTCTCATCCCCTTCTCCTCCTGCCACCAATTCCTCCCAGCATCAGAGTCTTTTCCAATGAGTCAACTCTTCGCATGAGGTGGCCAAAGTACTGGAGTTTCAGCTTTAGCATCATTCCTTCCAAAGAAATCCCAGGGCTGATCTCCTTCAGAATGGACTGATTGGATCTCCTTGCAGTCCAAGGGACTCTCAAGAGTCTTCTCCAACACCACAGATCAAAAGCATCAATTCTTCGGTGCTCAACCTTCTTCACAGCACATGGCATAGTAATTATTAATTTTTTTATAGCTTTGGTGTTCTTTACTTATAAAACCTTTGATCTAGGCTTAGAAAAGATAGCAACATGTTTTAGTGGTATTATTAGCTCCTCAGTGCAATCTCATGTTCTAAAATTACGGTTCTAAAATTACTAGTACAGCATTTAGGACACTGATGAGATTTTTAGGTCATCCCTCCCTCCCTGACTTAGAATTCTTTCTCTAAGAAATATTAGCAGCACAGATTTCTGTAAGAGAGAAGGCAGTTTTGGCTGGACTTCAGGTATGAGGATGTTAAAAAGCAACAAACATGAGCACTACTTTCTATAAAAATAAAGTTTATGTTTATACAAAGAACTGTTTTATTTATGTCTGTTTATTCAGTCACGAACCATCCAATGTTGGCTCAAAACCACACAAGGGGATGTGTAAGGAGATAAGAGAAAGCTGTGTCTCAGCCAAACCAGGTTGATTAGCAACAATCCACCCATAATTGCACACACTTGGATGTGGTAGACTATTAAAAATATATCTAGGCAACCAAAAGAAATTTTATTAAAATATAGAATTTTATTTTTCAAAGGGCTTTCCACTTCCAAAGGTTTTCTGGGTCAGGGGTAGCAGATGGAGGTAGGCAAGGGAAGCGTGTCACTGAAGAAGATTCAGTGAATAAAGGGAAGTGTTGAAGTCCCCCAATGTTAGAGGTCTACAAGCTAATATGCTTCAAGGGACTTTTCCCTGATTCTAAATTCTCTGTGATCCAGGGATTCCAGGCATTTTTAGGCTACAGACTCTATGGGGAGAGAAGAGATGAGAGTTGGTGAGGTATTTCAAGGCCAGTAAAGAGATATGAGATGAGAAGGTACCAATGTCAGAAGCTCAGTCTACTTCAAAGGCTAGAGTGGTGGTGTGAGCAGCTTAAAAGAGACTGTTTCAGTGCATCCTTTGTGGGAGGGATGGTAGAAAAAGAGAGTAGTTGACTGTGGCCAGTTCCTCTCTTTTTTACCTTTAGGAGTAAAAGAAAGCACACGTAATAGGCTAAATCACATTAGGACTGGGGCTATCTTAGCTAAACTATAATGAAATCTTAAGGTCTTTTGGAACAATCAAATTCTAGTGTAATTTAATATGATCATCCCACTAACCAATAAAACAATTCAGTTTATTTGTCAGCCACTTGGGAATTTCCCACCATGAGCACCCATGGGTCATGTAGCAGAAAACCTGCCAACTTTTAGTGATTGATGTCCATGCTTAAGGAAAGTCTCTTTAGCTGTTCCTCTCCTAGAACCAGTTGTCTCATCTCTGATAATTTGGCTGTGACTCTAATTTCAAGCTGTGATTTTAGATTAAACAAACTCTCTAGACCTCTCTGAAGCTGCTCTTTGGCATCCTTGGCTTTCTATTTCTTCTACAGGACTTTTTAAGTCATAGAAAAAAAACACTGAAAGCCATTTTTATTAAGATGGGCTTACCTGGTAGCTCAGCTGGTAAAAAACCCACCTGAAATGCAGGAGACCCTGGTTCAATTCCTGGGTTGGAAAGATCTGCTGGAGAAGGGATAGGCTACCCACTCCAGTATTCTTGGTCTTCCCTGGTGGCTCAACTGGTAAAGAATCTGCCTGCAATGGAGGAGACCTGGGTTAGATCCCTGGTTTGGGAAGATCCCCTGGAGAAGGGAACGGCTACCCACTCAAGTATTCTGGCCTGGAGATTTCCATGGACTGTATAGTCCTTGGGTTCACAAAGAGTCAGACACTACTGGGTGACTTTCACTTTCACTGTATTAAGATAAAGATGGTCTTATGAATATTTTATTGAGAAATATTTCCATTTTTAAGGAATGTACAGTGGCAGGGAAATTTTATTGGATAAATGATATGATTTCAACATTTGGGTACACTGAATTCATGACACATCACCCAATAACTACTCTGATGACTTGTGAAGCCTCGCTCTACAGTGCTTTTGATATCCCTAGGAAGGTGATACCCTGAGGGGGGAGGAAAATTTATTGAATACATACTAAGTTCTAGCCTACTATTTAGAGGATTTAGACAAATCATCTCAGCTATTCTTTATAACAACTCTTAGGGGAGGTGATAATTATGCTCACTTTAGAGATGAAGAAATTAGGATCCAGGGAAGCCAGGCAGCTTGCTAAGGGCAACATAGCCTGGAAGTGGAAGAGCTGGGAATTGAACTGAGGTTTGTTTGCTTCTTCATCCACCTATTCATTCATTCACTTGCTCGTTCACTCACTGACTTACTGTGTGCCAGGAGAAGACAAGACTTTGCCGTCATGGACTTTATATTCTAGTGAGGAGGGCAGACAATGTCAGAAACAACTTAAATTCAAATTGAAATCTTTCTGACACTCTGGTTTAAAATAGTGACTTATTTCGTCAGACCCAGGGTATATGTGTATGTATGGATATGTCATAGATGGTGTGTGTGTGTTTAATCACTCAGTTGTGTCTGACTCTGCAACCCCATGGACTGTAGCCTGCTAGGCTCTTGTGTCCATGGAGATTTTCCAGGCTAAAGTATTCAAGTGGGTTGCCATGCTCTCCTCCAGGGGATCTTCACAACCCAAGGATCAAACCAGGTCTCCTGCATTGCAGGTGGATTCTTTACCACCTGAGCCACTAGGGAAGCCCAAGAATACTGGAGTGGGTAGTCTATCCCTTCTCAAGGGGATCTTCCTGACCCAGGAATCGAACTGGGGTCTCCCTCATAGCAGGCAGATTCTTTACCAGCTGAGCTACCTGGGAAGTCAGATACCACTATACCTCTGACTCCAGATGTCCAAGGACAACAGTTTTAAAACATTCTAGTTTTTGTACCATTTTAGTTTCCAAACCTGTTTTCAACCTAGGACATTTAAGCTTTTATCTGCACTGTGATTTCAAAACAGACCTGGATAGCACTCAGGCTAGAACTTCCCCACCACCAGGGAATCAGAACTAGTCATTGTTGGCCTGAGAATGAAATGTGCTCATTAACAAAGAAAATTGGAAACTACGCACCACTTTTCCATTAGTGCTTTGCTTTCTGAAGCATTAATGGATAGATCTTGCTACTGCTCCAGAAACTATTAATAATTCTCCCTATGGTGCACAAACAAGATACTACTGACCCACCCTCAGTAGGGTGTGAGATTTTAAAATATTTTTTTACTTGTTTGGACAGTGCTGGAGATGAATATTATATTAACCAAAGTTATTTTAGTCCTGAATAACAGAAACCGAGCTCCACTAATTTAAACCAGAACAATAAATAAAACCTAGGCAATTTATTATACAAGTTTATTTTGGGTCCTTATGGACCACTGAAATCAGGAATCTGGAAACCATTGGGAATCGAGGCCATTTTCTTTTTCCTTTTCTCATCCAAGCTATTCACTGCACATCTGTCCAGTTCTCAGCAATGGGACCCATCTAAGTGAACCAGGCTTCTTGGGGAGCAGAACTTTGTGGCCACATCACTGCCAGCCTTTTCCTCAATGAGCAATAAGCAGTTAGTGACCAACTGTCCTGATTTGCCTAGGATTGTCCTAGTTTTAATACAGAAAACCCTGCGTCCTGGATAACTGGGGAAGATGGCCACCCTACATGCAGCAGTCTTACATGTATTAAGATAATGGATGTGGATATTGGGAATACAGGTTCTAGTTCAAAGGGATTGGAACCAGAAAAGACCCAAATTGAGTCTACTACACACTTAACAGCTGTTCATTTGTTTGTCTAGTTTGAATGCAACCAGTTCTTAGATTTTTCAAAGATAATTTAGCCATTTATGTTAGGAACATGTAGACACAAATTACATCTTCCAGAAAGCAGCTAATAAGGATATATTTTCGCCATTACTGTCACCCCTGCCTCTTCCCTAAGTTGCCCCAGTCATGTCCGATTCTTTGTGACATCATGGACTGTAGCCTGCCAGTTTGGTTTTTTCCTGAGTAATGGCAAATCTCCGTAAGTACTACTTGGTTTTGCCCTGGTTTCTTTCTATTCAGATGTAACAGAAAGAATAAACCCTGCACTGGGATTAGAGAGTTCTCATTCTTTTTCTGCCTTCATGACCTTAGGCCGATTAACCTACCTGCTGGCAGTCCCGGTTACCTTATTGTCAAAGGAGGAAGATGATTGTTCCTTTCTCTTGAGATGGAAGAGGAGGCCAGATGGCTCTTGGTCTCCGATTCCTCAGAAATCCCCATCTGATTTCCTAAAGCCACAGGAAATCTTCCCATGCTTACTGTCTTAAGGCTCTCCCTCTTTTACCACAGGAAATCTTCCCATGCTTACTGTCTTAAGGCTCTCCCTCTTTTAATTCTTGCATTATAAATTAAAATTCTGTGGATACATGTATACGAATGGCCAAGGTACTTCACTGTTCACCAAAACCTAGCGCAACATTGTTAATTGGCTCTCAGATCAGATCAGATCAGTCGCTCAGTCGTGTCCAACTCTTTGTGACCCCATGAATTGCAGCACGCCAGGCCTCCCTGTCCATCACCAACTCCCGGAGTTCACTCAGACTCACGTCCATCGAGTCAGTGATGCCATCCAGCCATCTCATCCTCTGTCGTCCCCTTCTCCTCTTGCCCCCAGTACCTCCCAGCATCAGAGTCTTTTCCAATGAGTTAACTCTTCACATGAGGTGGCCAAAGTACTGGAGTTTCAGCTTTAGCATCATTCTTTCCAAAGAAATCCCAGGGCTGATCTCCTTCAGAATGGACTGGTTGGATCTCCTTGCAGTCCAAGGGACTCTCAAGAGTTTTCTCCAACACCACAGTTTAAAAGCATCAATTCTTCAGTGCTCAGCCTTCTTCACAGTACAACTCTCACATCCATACGTGACCACAGGAAAAACCATAGCCTTGACTAGATGAACCTTTGTTGGCAAAGTAATGTCTCTGCTTTTGAATAAGCTATCTAGGTCGGTCATAACTTTTCTTCCAAGGAGTAAGCGTCTTTTAATTTTCATGGCTGCAGTCACCATCTGCAGTGATTTTTGAGCCCAGAAAAATAAAGTCAGACACTGTTTCCACTGTTTCCCATGAAGTGATGGGACCAGATGCCATGATCTTCGTTTTCTGAATGTTGAGCTTTAAGCCAACTTTTTCACTCTCCACTTTCACTTTCATCAAGAGGCTTTTTAGTTCCTCTTCACTTTCTGCCATAACCCTAATACAAAATAAAATGTTCAAAACAATTAAAATTATGTGAGCTTTAGCAACCAGTAGCTTCAAAAATCACTTGAATTTTAATCGACCCACAATTATGAGGACTGTGGAAATGTCAGCTCTCTTACTTGTTTCTTGCATTCACTTGTACAGTATCAGGAAATGCTCTGAAACCAAAACCTACCGATAATACCTATCTTCCAGACTTTCTTCTACACTGTTCTAAATGCATACCTCCAGCAATAATACATATTTTAAGATTAAATCTGGTTTTAAAACCGAGATTTAAAATGGCTCTCCACAAAGAAGTTGAATAATCAGCATTGAATCCTCTTTTTCAGCCTGATTGAGCTATAATTGACAAATAAAATTGTAATATACTTAAAGAGCACGATGTGATAATTTGATATACCTATGCTTTGTGAAAAGACTCTAACCATTGAGGTAATAACACATCCATCAACTTACATATTTACCTTTCTCTGTGTGTGTGTGAATGTTAAGTTTGACTATCTTAAGAAATTTCAGTTGTATAATACCATATCATCAACTATAGTTACCATGTTATATCCAGAGACCTTATTCATTTTGTAACTGAAAGTTTTTACCCTTTTATTAGCATTTCTTTATTTCCCCCGACCTCTGCCAACAACCATTCTAATCTGTTTCTATGATTTTGAATGTTTTTTTGTTAGATTCTACATATAAATGATGTAATGAAGCCATGCAATATTTGTCTTTCTCTGTCTATTATACTTAATACTATTTCTGTAGAGGTTCATCCATGTTGTTGCAAATGGCAAGATTTCCTTCTTTTGTAAAGCTGAATAATATTCCAATTATATATATATTTAATATATAATATGTATATGCTAAGTACTTAATACAGTGTCATGGAGAATATAAAATTAATATTAAAAGGTATTTGTGCTGTGCTAAGTCACTTCAGTTGTGTCCAACTCTTTGCAACCCTATGGACTATAGCCTGACAGGCTCCTCTGTCCATGGGATTCTTTAGGCAAGAATACTGAAGTGGGTTGCCATTTCCTTTTCCAGGGGATCTTCCCAACCTCTTTCAAAACTATTTAAATTCACTTATAATCTATAACATACTTTTAGGTTATCAAATTCCTTTTTAAGTAGCAGTTATATCTCTGTACTTTCCTCCTAACATTTCAATTTAGATTCTTTTTTTCATGCTGAGATTAAATGGCCAAGACACCCCTAGGTTTTAAACAGTCAATTCCTGATGTGCTGTAACACCAGACATAATTTGAATACTACTTGATTTGGGTTGTTTTCACTATCGACAAATAATAAATTATATATTATAGACTCTTCAGGTTGCTCCAGTATCTGTTAAATTGATATAGTAAATGTTCATACTTGTCACCCAGTAATAACTTAATTTTTCTTACATATTTAAAGATAATTTAAAAGAATAATGCATATCTGATTTTCTCTTAAAAGAATGCCTACATTGTTAAAATATCAGTCCTAAAAAACTGACAACATCCACTGGATCATGGAAAAAGCAAGAGAGTTCCAGAAGAGCATCTATTTCTGCTTTATTGACTATGCCAAAGCCTTTGACTGTGTGGATCACAATAAACTGTGGA
This sequence comes from Bos indicus x Bos taurus, assembly GCF_003369695.1. Taxonomy (NCBI): domain Eukaryota; kingdom Metazoa; phylum Chordata; class Mammalia; order Artiodactyla; family Bovidae; genus Bos; species Bos indicus x Bos taurus. The sequence continues at coordinate 42,933,351 of NC_040101.1, forward strand.
AAATTCTGAAAGCGATGGGAATACCAGAACACCTGATCTGCCTCTTGAGAAATTTGTATGCAGGTTAGGAAGCAACAGTTAGAACTGGACATGGAACAACACACTGGTCCCAAATAGGAAAAGGAGTTCGTCAAGGCTGTATATTGTCACCCTGTTTATTTAACTTATATGCAGAGTACATCATGAGAAACACTGGGCTGGAAGAAACACAAGCTGGAATCAAGATTGCCAGGAGAAATATCAATAACCTCAGATATGCAGATGACACCACCTTTATGGCAGAAAGTGAAGAGGAACTAAAAAGCCTCTTGATGAAAGTGAAAGTGGAGAGTGAAAAAGTTGGCTTAAAGCTCAACATTCAAAAAAAGAAGATCATGGCATCCGGTCCCACCACTTCATGGGAAACAGTAGAAACAGTGTCAGACTTTATTTTTCTGGGCTCGAAAATCACTACAGATGGTGACTGCAGCCATGAAATTAAAAGACGCTTACTCCTTGGAAGAAAAGTTATGACCAACCTAGACAGCATACTCAAAAGCAGAGACATTACTTTGTCAACAAAGGTCCGTCTAGTCAAGGCTATGGTTTTTCCTGTGGTCATGTATGGATGTGAGAGTTGGACTGTGAAGAAGGCTGAGCACCGAAGAATTGATGCTTTTGAACTGTGGTGTTGGAGAAGACTCTTGAGAGTCCCTTGGACTGCAAGGAGATCCAACCAGTCCATTCTGAAGGAGATCAGCCCTGGGATTTCTTTGGAAGGACTGATGCTAAAGCTGAAACTCCAGTACTTTGGCCACCTCATGCGAAGGGTTGACTCATTGGAAAAGACTCTGATGCTGGGCGGGATTGGAGGCAGGAGGAGAAGGGGACAACAGAGGATGAGATGGCTGGATGGCATCACTGACTCGATGGATGTGAGTCTCAGTGAACTCCGGGAGTTGGTGATGGACAGGGAGGCCTGGCGTGCTGCGATTCATGGGGTCGCAAAGAGTCGGACACAACTGAGTGACTGATCTAATCTGATAATGATCTGAAATTGTCTTCACAGAAAGGAGGCCAACATTGTAGGGTGGGTCAAACTCACTATATGTTTAGGGCATGAAAGAAAAACAAAAGTGTTTATAAATCCAATTTCCTAGTACATTACAAGTTATTATATTGAGAAGAAAAAATATCTTTTGATTCTTTTTAGAAACTTTCCGCATGATTAATTTTAACTTTTGGCAATTAATTTTTGACAGTCAAGATTCTGTACTAAAATGTAACACCTGATCTTTCTGAAAGCATTAGAATTATCCAAAGAGCTTCCCATTGATTTGTGCATTCTGTTCAACACCAGTAAATTTACTTACTTTTGACAATCTTTGAGATAAATGGTCTCATTTAATCTCTCAGGTATGGGGGTGATCACCATAAAAATCTATCACCTATTGTTAGCAGTGGCTTAAGTCATATGTGACATTGCTATAAAGTTGATTAGATTATGTACAAGCACTCTTCTGAACACTCTGTATGTAGAGTCTCATTTCAATCTTCACAAAATCCTAGCAAGTCGGTGCTGTTAGACCTGTGTCATTACTGAGTAATCTGATGCACAGAGAGATTTATCTAAAGCCATCACAGCCTAAATAACTCAGAGGAGGTGATGGAGTGGGCAGGCTAACTTGGGAATCCACACCTTTAATCACCCCACCGTAGTTCCTTCCTGCAGATGAGGCAATCACTGGGCAGCCTGCGCATCAGCCTGGGCAGTTTTACTACCCATCAGCCTGTCACCCTACCACTTGCTGCCTTTCCCCAACCTTTCCCTGAAAAGCCACAAATGTCTACCTTTTTAAATTAAAAAACTAAAAGCAACAAACTCCAACTCATCACAGGGGAAAAAAAAAACACAAACTATTAAAGTTTAGACTTGAATAGCCAAAGTACTCTCATCTCCTCTTTATGTTTAAAGCCTATCTCTCATATTTGTAACCTCATTCAGGCTCCTTTTTAATGACATTTTCATTCTATTCAGTATGTATCTACTTATCATGGCATCTGGGAAGGCCACCGTGTTCTGAACTTTAAATCACAGATTCTCTACACAAAGCAAACAGCCCTTCCCTGCCTCAAACAAAAGCAATAACATTTGTACCAACCACTTAGACAAAACTGAAAAAAAAAAATCTAAGAAAATTGTTTTGCCTCACATTCAAGTCTTAAATCATAACTTCTTGTTATAACAAACTCACTGTGGAGGAATAAAGAAATTTAGTGTTTCTACTGAACTCAATCCATTGTCCAAATAGAACATGTTTCCATTACTCACAATATCCTGAAAGGATTCAATTGAATCTGATGGCAAAAATGTCTTAAAACTAGGCAGGTGATAATTACTATTATTTATGCCAATTGGTTTTTGTAAAGGTGTTTAATTATTTTTTTCTGAGCTGTCATTTAATACTCAGGCTCCCCTATTCTTGACATGCATAACCATAATAAAACATGAGAGTGAATTTAGAAATGTACCCTGAGAGGGAAACAAAACTAAGCCCTCTTCAAAGCTGTATAACAAAGCTGTATTAGACTGGAGTTAGAACAAAAACAAGGTTCAACATCTAAGTTGCAGGATACCTAACACCAAGTAAGATAGTATTGTAAAGAATGTTCTTTGTTCAACAGGATCTATTTTGCTAAGGTAGAAGGCTCTTGCTAGAAGAAAAAAAGGAACTGAAAACACTTGAATAAATGTTAGCATCATTCCAAGTCGGCTTTAGTATGGGAAGCATTAGAGTTTATTGATTGTGCAGCTGAGACTTTTCTTGAAATTGACTACATTGTGTTCCATACTAAGGAAACAAATAATAATAATAATAGCTAAAATGATTGAGTTGCACTATTCTCCATCCATTTTCTTTGTGAGATGCTCTTAAAGAAAATAAACAGAAGTGTCAATTAATTAAAGTTGGGAGATCAGAAGTTTGGGTGAGGGGGCCCTACTCCCTGAGATGATTGTAGAGCCTAACAGGAAGAAAAAAAGACTCCTCTTGTTTCCTGGCCGGGACTCAGTCGATGGAAAATCATGGACTCTGTGTTTACTATAGCCCTCCCAACTTTTTTCTCTATAAAAAACTGATCTTCCTTTGGTGAGCAGGGATTTGCATGTGCCCTGTCATGGTTGCAAACTCTCAAACTGCAATGCTCTGCTGATCCCAAGTGAGCCCATATTTGCTGGAGAAATATCTGAGAGCCTATTTTGTATTTTTCTGTTCATTTATTTATGTTTTCTGGCAGTCTATTTCAGGTCAACAATCATTACTTTGCAATTTTCCTGGTATGGAGACTATTTCAAAATCTTTTTTTTTTTTTTTAATAGGATCTACAAGGACTCATGTTTTCATGACGACAACACATCCTTGAGAATCTTTGTAATATTCTAGTGATTTAAGCCTAAGTAAACTGTAGATCTTATCAAAAGAACAAGTTCATGGCTGGAATAAACCATAGAGATCATTTAATTCAACCTTTTCATTTTACAAATGAGAAAAGAAAAATTGGAACTGTGACTGTTAGGACGATGTGGTTGCTATGAAGGGAGGGAGAAGGCAGAGACAGAGCTGTATGTGGACCCTGGGGCCTCTGGCGCTCACAACAAAGCCCATGAGATTTAACCTGACCTCTTGAGCTCAGCGCTCACTGCCTCTCATTCGTGGTTTCTCTGACTCTCTTACTTTCGTTTATGCAATTAATAGCCATCATTCTCCTCACCTGCTCACCTTCCCCTCCACCCTTAGGACTGAAGCTCAAAAAAGCATGGCCTGTGAATATGTTTTTCATCTCCATTCTACCTGTGGCATAGTGCCTACTACAGAGAATATACTCAACCTGTGTTGAATGAATGATGACTGTGGATGGGTATATTATCTTCATTGAGGCAGTTCTGGTAAGGCTGGTGTTTCTAGATTAAGCTGTAGTTACTAAGAGAATGCAGAAAGAAAAGACAGAAAGAGCTCTGTACTGATTTTTGCTTAGAAAACAAACTTTATTTCTTTCTTGGTTCAACCAAGTCCCTGCTGACTGCCAGTTTGGACCCTGTGACATCTGGTTTCATCACAAGTTGGATCATACTCCAGTGCTTTGGCAAGGACACATATAACTCTAACCAATGTAGGAACTGAAGGCCAATTCAATAGCTTAGGAAGCTGGGAAAAAGCATGTCAACACTCCTGGTCAAGAAATTCATTTTATAGAAGAGGAAGTGAGCCTTGCTTGGTCACTCCGGTGGGTGGGGAGGGAGTCATGAAAATAATATTCTCCTTACTCTTTTATGTTCTTGGCTGAGAATTCTTTATGATAAAAGGCAGATTAACAGGAGAAAAATAGAAATTGAATAACATGTATACCACCTATATACATGAAAGATACTCAGGAAAACTGAGTAACCCCAAAAATAAACCAAGCCACCACCTTAAATACCATCTTCAGCTAACGATAAAAGATGAGGGGAAGAGGGGTGACCAGTTATGGGAAGTTACCAGGAAAGGTGCAGAAGTTACCAAAGAAGGGCATATTATTATGCAGGTCTGTCTGTACCTTCTCCATTGATAGAAGTTACCAGAGATCTGGTCTTCTTCCTGGTGCAGAGAGGGAGACACATTACAAATGGAGATTTCCCTTATAAAGGTATCTTACTCTATTCATTTTCAAAGCTATATCTGCCATTTCTTAAAAATACCCAGCTCAAAATAATCCTTATGCCAGTGAGACATATTTTGGGATTGTATATTCCGGCCCCATGCAACTCAATACATTAAAGAATTCAGAAAACTGGAGTGAATAGGGAGGTCTAGTGTGAAGGCAATGGCACCCCACTCCAGTACTTTTGCCTGGAAAATCCCATGGACGGAGGAGCCTGGTGGGCTGCAATCCATGGGGTCACTAGAGTCGGACACGACTGAGCGACTTCACTTTCACTTTTCACTTTCATGCATTGGAGAAGGAAATGGCAACCCATTCCAGTGTTCTTGCCTGGAGAATCCCAGAGACGGCGGAGCCTGGTGGGCTGCCGTCTATGGGGTCCCACAGAGTCGGCCACGACTGAAGTGACTTAGCAGCAGCAGCAGCAGCAGTGTTGATTCCAACATTTTGTTTTCAGAAAACTATAAACATGAGGGCGTTCCCATATTCTCCAGACGCATCTAGTTCTGCCTCAGTCTGAGTGATGTAGGTTTGATATCGTTCTTCTGTTTACCCAGTTTCTACCATCTTATATTCCAAGGATTGCGAGGGAACCTGGTTGTCTATGTCCCTGTCACAGTGTTAGGGAATTTCCTTAGGGAATCCTGTGAATCTTGGATAACTCCACCATCTCATCTTGTCCTGGGATTTTTCCATGCCCATTGCTCACTATGGATGCTGCAACTCTGACATCCATGACTACCCCACTTGCTGAAGAGCTTCTGATATTTCACATATTATCGTTTCTTCCTTCTTTCATTTCACATTATGGGTATTTGCAAAAATTATTTTTAAAAATTTTGATATAACATTTTAAATGGCTACATACTATTCTATTGAAAAAATGGTTCTTAGCCATCTTCTGTGCATGCATGCTAAATCGCTTCAGTTGTGTCCAACTCTTTGTGACCCTATGGACTGTAGTCTGCCAGGGTCCTCTGTCCATGGGATTCTCCAGGCAAGAATGCTGGAATGGGCTGCTATGACCTCCTCCAGGGCATCTTCCTGACCCAGGGATTGAACCCATGTCTCTTATGTCTCCCTCATTGGTAAGTGGGTTCTTTGCCACTAATACCACTCAGGAAACCCAATCAATCTCCTACTTTTGGTCATTTAGGTTGTTTCCAATTTGTCACTATTATAAACTGCTGAGAAATTGTTCTTGTGTTTTCTAAGATACACTCCCAGAAATAAAATTGTCAGTCATAGAAAGTGAAAGTTGCTCAGTCCTGTCCGACTCTTTGCAACCTCATGGACCCTCATGACCATACAGTCCATGGAACTCCAGGCCAGAATACTGGAGTGGGTAGCAGTTCCCTTCTCCAGTGGATCTTCCCAACACAGGGATCAAACCCAGGTCTTCCGTGTTGTGGCAGTCTTTACCAACTGAGCCACCAGGGAAGCCCAAGAATACTGGAGTGGGTAGCCTATTCCTTCTCCAGTGGATCTTCCCAACCCAGGAATCAAACCAGGGTCTCCTGCATTGCAGGCATCTTGTTTACCAGCTGAGCTGCCAGGGAAGCAGTATTAAAATATAGAAAGAAAAGAAACCACAGGCTCGAGGTAGAGTCACTTGCCCCGAGGACAGCAAACTATGAATTGCAGTTTCAACCCGTGTCTGAAGTAGAATTTTAAGCAATCAGTCTGGAATTTCCTGGCCAACATTAATGAGGTAATCTGTGAAACCCTTGCGGTCTGTCCCCCCAATAAAGGTGACCTTGACTGAATCAATCCCTTCTTTTCTTCTACTAATAACTTTCTTATCCCATCCAGCTTCTCACTATATGAGATGATGCCCAACTCATAAGTCATACAGTAAAACCAACTAGACTTTCAAATTTATTCAGTTGAATATTGTTTTTTAAAGCAGGAAAAATTTGAAGTAGTTGGTACATGGTTTCAAATTGGCAAGATCTTATTTAGTTAAGAAAATCACATTAGTCTGCAAGTTCCCTATTAGCAGAGACTTTATCTTTTCAGATGTTTGTTTCATGACACCTATTATAGTTTCTTAACACTTAAAACAGCCTTGTATATAGGTACGCAGTAAATGTTTTTGCCTGTCTGGCATATGGCTCTACTTAGAGTTGGAGTAGGTTATTCTCAAATGAACTTAGAGACAAGCTGCCAGTGAAAAATCAACTTCTTTGAATACTAACTTGTATCAATGACACAGAAGGAAAAAAATCTGCTATTTGGATTTTTTTACTTGTCTTCTATTCTTAGAGCAAAAGCAAAGAGACTCTGTGTATATCTTCAAATAGAATCTTTGGTTTTGTAACCTTTTAAGCAAACTAGATGATTCTCAGTTTCTGTAGGTGATGGTGGTGATGGGAGTAATGGTAAGTATGTGTGGGAGGTAGGGAGTGGTAAGGATAAGAGCAGAGATTCACTCTTTCCCTTCACCAGTTCAGACATTTAGTTGCCTAGGCTCTTGAATATTGTTCTGTGATTTCTTCAATTACAACTGAACTAAAATGACACAGTTGCAAGTGTGCCATTTAAACTTTGACCTAAACTCTACACTCACAACCAATCTGTGTCCTTTTTAAAAGATGTACTTGTTTTCCTCAAATTCCCTACAGAACTGTGAATTGGAGTACTTAAAATCTTTGTGAGTTGCCATATTTTCCTAAGACATCACAAGTTCCTAACACTAGATGGCATGGTAGAGTTATTATGTCATCCCATTCATGGAAAAGGAAAGACTTCAAATCAGAAGTTTTCAGCTTTGAGAAAACCAGATACCCGAGGTAGCAGGCGATATAGCTTAGATATAGAAACAAATGTGACGTATCTCTATGCCCTTCAACGCTTTTAACTGAGTGAGTATTATGGTCCCATTTCAACTGTTATTAAATAATGCTTGTTTAAAAGTATAAGTGATAAAGAAAGGGTTACAGTCTTGTTACTCAAATATATCCACTGTTAAATTTCTGGTAAATCTTAAGATATTGAGACCTTTAAATGCAGACATAAGTATTTATAGAGGACAGATCTGATACATGAAAAATGGTATTTTATAATATGCATTTTACAGAATAAACTTCAGACATCTTTTGTGTCATTAAATATACATCAACATAAAGAAAAGGTATGGTTACAGAGTTTTCCATAGAGTTCAGTTCAGGTCGGTTCAGTGGCTCAGTCATGTCTGACTCTTTGCAACCCCATCAATCGCAGCACGCCAGGCCTCCCTGTCCACCACCAACTCCCGGAGTTCACTCAGACTCACGTCCATCGAGTCAGTGATGCCATCCAGCCATCTAATCCTCTGTCATCCCCTTCTCCTCCTGACCCCAATTCCTCCCAGCATCAGAGTCTTTTCCAATGAGTCAGCTCTTCGCATCAGTTGCCCAAAGTATTGGAGTTTCAGCTTCAACATCAGTCCTTCTAATGCACACCCAGGACTGATCTCCTTTAGAATGGACTGGTTGGATCTCCTTGCAGTCCAAGGGACTCTCAAGAGTCTTCTCCAACACCACAGTTCAAAAGCATCAACTCTTTGGCACTCAGCTTTCTTCACAGTCCAACTCTCACATCCATACATGACCACTGGAAAAACCATAGCCTTGACTAGACGGACCTTTGTTGGCAAAGTAATGTCTCTGCTTTTTAATATGCTGTCTAGGTTGGTCATAACTTTTCTTCCAAGGAGTAAGTGTATTTTAATTTCATGGCTGCAGTCACCATCTGCAGTGATTTTGGAGCCTGAAAGATGGTGCTGTGAAAGTGCTGCACTCAATATGCCAGCAAATTTGGAAAACTCAGCAGTGGCCACAGGACTGGAAAAGGTCAGTTTTCATTCCAATCCCAAAGAAAGGCAATCCCAAAGAATGCTCAAACTACCACGCAATTGCACTCATCTCACACACTAGTAAAGTAATGCTCAAAATTCTCCAAGCCAGGCTTCAGCAGTACTTGAACTGTGAACTTCCAGATGTTTCAAGCTGGTTTTAGAAAAGGCAGAGGAACCAGAGATCAAATTGCCAACATCCGCTGGATCATTAAAAAAGCAAGAGAGTTCCAGAAAAACATCTATTTCTGCTTTATTGACTATGCCAAAGCCTTTGACTGTGTGGATCACAGTAAACTGTGGAAAATTCTGAAAGAGATGGGAATGCCAGACCACCTGACCTGCCTCTTGAGAAACCTTTATGCAGGTCAGGAAGCAACAGTTTGAACTGGACATGGAACAACAGACTGGCTCCAAATAGGAAAAGGAGTACGTCAAGGCTGTATACTGTCACAAACTGTTCAGTTCAGTTCAGTTCAGTCACTCAGTTGTGTCTGACTCTTTGCGACCCCATGAATCGCAGCACGGCAGGCCGCCCTGTCCATCACCAACTCCGGAGTTCACTCAAACTCACATCCATTGAGTCAGTGATGCCATGAGAACTGCAAATCAAAACTATTATGAGATATTACCTCACAGCAGTCAGAATGACCATTATCAAAAAATCTGCAAACAATAAATCCTGGAGTGGGTGTGGAGAAAAGGGAACTCTACAATACTGTTTGTGGGAATGTACGTTGGTACAGCCACTATGGAGAACAGTATGCTGCTGCTGCTAAGTCACTTCAGTCGTGTCCAACTCTATGCTACCCCATAGACAGCAGCCCACCAGGCTCCCCCATCCCTGGGATTCTCCAGGCAAGAACACTGGAGTGGGTTGACATGAAAGTGAAGTCACTCAGTCGTGTCTGACTCTTCGTGACCCCATGGACTATAGCCTACCAAGCTCCTGTGCCCATAGGATTTTCCAGGCAAGAGTACTGGAGTGGGTTGCCATTGTCTTCTCCAGGAGAACAGTATAGAGATTCCTTAAGAAACTAAAAACAGAGCTACCACATGACCCAGCAATCCCATCCCTGGGCATATATCCAGAGAAAAGGATATATGCATGTTCAAAAGGAGACATGCATCCCAGTGTTCAATGCAGTGCTGTTTACAATAGCCAAGACCTGGAAGTAGTCTAAATGTCCATTGAAAGGTGAAAGAATAAAGAAGATATAGTACATATATACAATGGAATATGACTCAGCCATTAAAAAGAGTGAAATAATGACATTTACAGCAACATGGTTGGACCTGGAGATGATCATACTAAATTAAGTAAGTCAGACAGAGAAAAACAAATGTTATATGATATCACTTTTATGTGCAATCCTTGGAAGGAAAGTTATGACCAACCTAGACAGCATATTGAAAAGCAGAGACATTATTTTGCCAACAAAGGTCCATCTAGTCAAGGCTATGGTTTTTCCTGTGATCACGTATGGATGTGAGAGTTGGACTGTGAAGAAGGCTGAGTGCTAAAGAATTGATGCTTTTAAACTGTGGTGTTGGAGAAGACTCTTGAGAGTCCCTTGGACTGCAAGAAGATCCAACCAGTCCATCCTAAAGGAGATCAGTCCTGGGTGTTCATTGGAAGGACTGATGCTGTGGCTGAAACTCCAATACTTTGGCCACCTCCTGTGAAGTGTTGACTCATTGGAAAAGACCCTGATGCTGGGAGGGATTGGGGGCAGGAGGAAAAGTGGATAACAGAGAATGAGATGGTTGGATGGCATCACTGACTCGACGGACATGAGTTTGAGTAGACTCTGAGAGTTGGCGATGTGGAGGGAGGCCCAGCGTGCTGCGATTCATGGGGTCGCAAAGAGTCAGACACAACTGAGCGACTGAACTGAATAGTTTGTGATATTGAGTGTCTTTTCCTGTGCTATTGGTCATCTATATGTCTTTGGAGAAATGTCTATTTAGATCTTCTGCCCATTTTTGATAGGGTTGTTTGTTTGTTTGTTTTATACTGAGCCATGAAAGTGAAAGTGAAGTCGCTCAGTCGTGTCCGACTCTTTGCGACCCCATGGACTGTAGCCTACCAAGCTCCTCTGTCCATGGGATTTTCCAGGCAATAGTACTAGAGTGGATTGCCATTTCCTTCTCCAGAGGATCTTCCTGACGCAGGGATCGAACCCAGGTCTCCCGCATTGTAGACAGACGCTTTACCATCTGAGGCACCAGGGAAGCTATATGGAGCCATATAGACTATAAATTTTGGAGATTAATTCATTATCAGTCACATTGTTTGAATATATTTTCTCCCATTCTGCAGGTTGTCTTTTCATTTTGTTTGATTTTCTTTGCTGTGCAAAATGTTTTGAGTTTAATTAGGTTCCATCTATTTATTTTTGTTTTTATTTCCATTACTATTGAAGATGGATCAAAAAAGATGTTGCTGCAGTTTATGTCAAAGAGTGTTCTGCCTATGTTTTCTTCTAAGTGTTGTGTAGTATCCAGTTAATACAGTTTTTTTAGAACAAAACTGAGAGAGAGGTATTGAGATTTCCCATTTATTTCGTACCCCCACTTGCATACGCTCTCCCACTATCAGTATCCCATGTAGAGCAGTATATTTGTTACAATCAATGAACCAACAGAAACCTGTTGCAGTTTTTTAAATACTATCAACAAAATATCAGAAAGATTTAAAAATTTTGTTTAAAATTACATAAAAAATATCTAGGAATAAACCAAGGACGTGAAAGACCTATACTCTAAAAACTATAAAACACTGATGAGGAGGTTGAAGATAATTCTAAGAAATAAACAGATATCACAGTTTCTTGGATTATAGGAATTAATATTGTTGTTTAGCATGACAACTTAATCTACACAAATGGAGTCTTCAAAACTTGAATGGAGCTAGGCTAACATTTAAACTTAGTTAAGAAGGAAGTCATTGTAAATTAGGCTGGTTATCAGTGGAAGGATACCACGTGCTCTGCTGACTCTTTGCCACCCAGTGGACTGTAGCCTGCCAGGCTTCTCTGTCCATGGAGATTTCCAGGCAAGAATACTGGAGTGAGTTGCCATGCCCTTCTCCAGGAGATCTTCCCAACCTGGGGATCGAACCTAAGTCTCCGGCACTGCAGACGGATTCTTTACCATCTGAGCCATCAGCAGAAGGTTAAGGGTATTATATTATGGAAGCAAAGGAAAATAGAAAAGCAAAGCACAGATCAGAAATAGTACCTGCTGGAAAATTTTGCTTCTAATTTTATGGGTTCAGCAGAAAATAGGAAAAACACATTTAAGCAGAAGAACTATATTATTAAGGAAATATAGTCTAGCTTTTTACCCACATATTCTAGTTAAAGGTTTGTGCTGTTGGTAGTGTCAGAGGTTTCTGATATAGTAATGTGTACATATTTACACTGTTGTTTGTAGCCCATGTATTAAACTTCGGCTAATGAAAACAAAACATGTTCCTAGCTAATATGAATATTAGAGTCTGGAGGGGAAACATAAAGAAGATAATAATCACATTTTCAACATATCCTTTTGAAGGACAGAAATATGGGCCTATAAGACTGTATGGCAGAGGATCCTGACATAGATGAGGATAAGCAAAACTCAAGTTTTGAATATTGGGTAGGAGTCACCCAGATGACCAGGCATTATAGAGTCTTCTATTTAAAGGATCAGCTCATTGAAAGAACTTGTCCCAAGGAAGAATCCTGGCATACTCGAGGGTCAGAAGTGAGCCCAATGTGGCTAGAAAAAAGTCACAGTGTATAAGATGAAGGTGGTGAGGTAGACAGGGCCTCGACCAGATACGCAGGATCACATTAAAGATGTTGTTCTCAATTCCAGGAGCAATAGGAAATCACTAGAAGTGTTAGATAGGAGGGTGACATGATAAGAGTAGCTTTTTGTAAAGTTCTCTGCAACTTCAGTGTCAGGAGTGAATTGAAACGGAGTTAGTGTACATGAGGGGGATCAACGTGGGGGCTCCTCCACTGGTCCAGGAGATTGATGATGGCAGCATGAACTAGAGTGGTGGCTTTGAAGAGCTTGAAAGGGAATGACTTCAAGACATGTTGAGGAAGTGAAATTAACAGAACAAGGGATAGATTGAAAGTGGATTGGAGGCAGAAGAATACGTCAAACATGACTCTTAAGCTTATGACTTTTGTAACAGAATGGATAGTGATGTACACTTGAAGAAAGGGCATACTGGAGGACTTGTGGATTTGAAACATAAGAACAGGTTGAAACTGACAAGCCTTTCAGACATAAAAGTGGAAATATAAAACTAACAATGAGGTGTCTGATCTGGGGCTCAAAGCAGAGATCTAGGAAAAAGACAAACATTTTACAGTTGTTGCACATGTGTGTGAACTGAAGTCATGGACATGGTAGAGATTATATAAGGAGAAAGATATTGGGGAAAAATGAAAAAGGTCCAAGACTCAGCCTCAGAGAAATCCAACATTTATTGCCTAGTTAGGGAACATAATCTTGAAAAAGGAGCTGAGGACATCTAGAGAGGAAGCAAGACATCTAGGAGAGTGTCATGTTCCAGCACCATGGGCAACCACATTCTACTTGCTGTGATCTCTGTACCATCGGATCAGATCAGATCAGATCAGTCACTCAGTCGTGTCCGACTCTTTGCGACCCCATGAACTGCAGCACGCCAGGCCTCCCTGTCCATCACCATCTCCTGGAGTTCACTCAAACTCACGTCCGAGTCAGTGATGCCATCCAGACATCTCATCTTCTGTCGTCCCCTTTTCCTCCTGCCCCCAATCCCTCCCAGCATCAGAGTCTTTTCCAATGAGTCAACTCTTTGAATGAGGTGGCCAAAGTACTGGAGTTTCAGCTTTAGCATCAGTCCTTCCAAAGAACACCCAGGGCTGGTCTCCTTTAGAATGGACTGATTGGATCTCCTTGCAGTCCAAGGGACTCTCAAGAGTCTTCTCCAACACCACAGTTCAAAAGCATCAATTCTTCGGCACTCAGCCTTCTTCACAGTCCAACTCTCACATCCATACGTGACCACAGGAAAAACCATAGCCTTGACTAGACGAACCTTTGTTGGCAAAGTAGTGTCTCTGCTTTTGAATATGCTATCTAGGTTGGTCATAACTTTCCTTCCAAGGAGTAAGCGACTTTTAATTTCATGGCTGCAGTCACCATCTGCAGTGATTTTGGAGCCCAGAAAAATAAAGTCTGACACTGTTTCCACTGTTTCTCCATCTATTTCCCATGAAGTGGTGGGACTGGATGCCATGATCTTTGTTTTCTGAATGTTGAGCTTTAAGCCAACTTTTTCACTCTCCACTTTCACTTTCATCAAGAGGCTTTTTAGTTCCTCTTCACTTTCTGCCATAAGGGTGGTATCATCTGCATATCTGAGATTATTGATATTTCTCCCAGCAATCTTGATTCCAGTTTGTGTTTCTTCCAGTCCAGCATTTCTCATGATGTACTCTGGGTAAGCTTTTGACCTAAAGACAACTGGTCTGCACACTAACCAGAAGTACATTATTTTCCTGACACAAATATCCTTCCATGAAGGAGCTCTCTGTTGGATGGTGGGCTAACAAACAAAATGGGTTCTCTGCACTGAAAATGCTGGGTGCTAGACCCGCAGAAGGAAAGGAGTACTTAGAAGAAAGGGCAGAAGCCAATGACTTAGAACGGAGCCAAAGCAGAGGGTTCAGTTCAGTAGCTCAGTCTTGTCTGACTCTTTGCAACCCCATGGACTACACTACGCCAGGCTTCCCTGTCCTTCACCATCTCCCAGAGCTTGCTCAAACTCATGTCCATCGAGTTGGTGATGCCATCCAACCATCTCATCCTCTGTTGTCCCCTTCCCTTCCTGCCTTCAATCTTTCCCAGAAAAGTAGAGGGTAGTTGAGTCTCAATCACAGCAGAGTGGGAAGGAAGGAGCTCCTGTTGCCCAGATGAAGGAGACAACCCCGTGTCTAGAGTTATGTTGGATTCTAAACCACCTTCCAATTGCTGAATTCTATTTCCTTCTAGGCAAAGCCAATCTCTATAATTTTTTTAAGCTCAGGCATGTGATCAGTCTCATCATTCTCATTTCCACATGTATCTTATTTTAAAAAAAAGTACTACAGCCTAAGTCTGTTCCTTACAACATAAATTGTCCATACTCTCACTTTCTGCAGGACCTTATTATTATCTCATTCTTGTTTTCACACAAATTTCATCCCTTAAGTCTTTACCATATGTATTCTGGTTATGTCCATATGTATTCTGTGGATTCTTTTATGTACAAACTGCAGTAAGACTCATAAACCATGACCCTAGTCCAGTTTGGATTAGTTTTGCCTTTAGAGAAGCATGGTCCCAATAGTAATTTTTTTCATAGTCTCTTTTATGAGGCACAAGCACTTTGTCTACACACATAAGCTGCTTTTCTAATACCCACACACTTCATAAAAGGTCTCAGTCTTCTACCTTAGCCAATAGTAGCAGCACCAAGAAATGGCTAGACAGTGAACTTTAACCAGGATAAGCAAATATCCATAGCTTTACACCTGTTGACTCATCATAACCATTAATACTAGCCCTTAGAACTCTCAAAAGCATGTCCATTTAAACAGAATCAAATGGATGAAGCTTGGGCTCCTCAGAGATCATGACTCTCATCTCATTCATTTCTTCCATTCTGGAACAACTGGGTCAGTGGATCAATAATGGGCTTTCAATTGATCAGTTCATAACAATATGTGACATAAGCCTGTTAACCTGGTTAAGAAGCATCAATTCAAGAAATAGCTGTCATAATTAGAAAAGTATGTCACTGGCAACAAATTATATATTTTTCTTTTTTTCCTTTGAGTCTTCAAAAACCCAGATGAATTGGATAGAAATACTTCTCCTTTATAAAGTATTAGAAACCACTTTAAGTGCTTAGCATGACAGGGTTTACTCATCACCAATATTTAGTCTCCTTAAAATAGTTCTGACCTAAAGTCATCCATTTCGTTTTCTTGTGTGTTTTTCAAAATATTCTTTTATATAAAAAGTGAAAGTGAAATATTTATAGGTCTCTGGAATGCTATGTACATTGTTTAAAAAATATTCATTATTTTCTTCCTTTCTTGCTGTTGCATTAACTCATTAACCACATGACACCGTCTTTTAGGTATGGATTCTCACTCATTATAGTAATTGATACACCCTACATTTTCTTTTTTGTAAAGGTTCAGAGTATTGGATTCTGATCTCAAACCTTGTGAGTTTCGACCACTTCCACTTATAACTCGGTGACTTTGAAAGCTTATGCAATATCTTTAAGCCTTAGGTATTTCCTCTGTATAATGGAGAAAATAATTTTATCCTGTGTGAATTCAATGATAAATTGCATGTCAATCACACTCTTTAGAGTAACAACTCAACAAATCTCAGGAATTCTTACTGTGATTGTATATAGAACAACAACTGATTACCAAATATGAGACTGTATATGATCCCAAACACTTCTGAGGATGATTCTTTCATCCTTTAATGTGAAACAAATCAGATTTTAAAAGTGTAGGTGCCCATGGTGGAAAAGAATAGCAAATGTCTTATCCTATTAATGACATAAAATTCAGACTCAAAGTCTGAATGTAAAATTTTGCATTCCAGATTAAAACAATGAGTTCTTTCAGATATTCAACTTTCTGGACTTGAGCAGTTTGTGGAGTTGACCCATTATAGGCAGATGGGTTTATTGTCAGATTGCTGTGATTAAGTAATAAGGGAAGTCTCATTTTAAAATATCAGTCTTAACTTTACAGTTAGTCAGTCCGTAGAGACTGTAGTTGTCATAAAACATCTGAATGGAAGAGTTGTATCAGAGGAAAACATGAGCAACTTCCTCATAAAAGTTGACTCCATCCTCTGTCTGCCTCCCTAAATTGCTTTGTTATAGAGCAGTGGCTCAAAGGACCTGGCATTAACTGCTGTCATTTTTTGTTTCTTCACTAGTAGAAGAAAAAAGTGCCCAAAAGACAAGCCTATGGCCATGGAAAACCCATAAAAAATAGCTGAAATTTAACATAATAATCATTTTTCTTTTGAAACTCTTTGAAATAACTTATTTGTTCTATTTCAATTAAAAACAGTTCCCTACATTACACATCAAAAGCATTTAAAATATGAGTCATTGACTTCAAATGAAGATTTAGAACGTTTTTGTGTGTGTGCTTACATGTTTTTACTCTGATGATGGCAAAACTGATATACTTATTGTCACAGATGATGCCATTTGGAATCGTCCACAAAGAATAGGATCTTCCCTGGTAACTCAATTGGTGAAGAATCTGCCTGCAGTGCAGGAGACCCGGGTTTGATCCCTGGGTTGGAAAGATCCCCTGGAGAAGGAAATGGCAAACCTCTCCAGTATTATTGCCTGGAAAATCCCATGGACAGAGGAACCTGGTGGATTACGGTCCATAGGGTCGCAAAGAGTTGGACACAACTTAGTGAATAAACCATCCACCATCCACAGCAAATATAGGATGCCCTGTAAAGTGTGCATGTGATTGATTTGTATAATTGGCACCATTTAATTGCATTGTTTTTTCATAGAGGTTTTTGCTGGAGAACTTCTCTGTACAACAGGTTATCTATTTCTCAGCTACAGTTGGCTGGGAATTCAGGAAAGGGCATGGGGTTAGTGAGGAGGAAGGGATGGACTTATCCTTAGGCATATGGAGACATGAAGACTAATGCTTTTATTCCTACCTTTTAGGCAGATTCTTGATCTAAGGACCTATATCCAATTTCTCACTGTCTGTGTGCTGTGAAAGGGATGGGTAGGTAGATTCACATGAAAAAACCTAAGTCAGGCTGGCATTGATAAAAGTGGGGGCTGACTCATACTTCAGTAGGTTCACCAGAAATCTCCATGGCGAAGAATGTAAGCTTTGGAGTCAGACCTGAATTTGAAACCCAAATTACCTTACACACTAGATATGACACTAGGCAAACCGTGTAACCCAAGGTCATAAAACTAGTAAGGATTGGAATTAAGATGAAATTCCACATTGAATTATAGCATTTAGGAGACTGAAGAATTTGTATTAAATATTTGTATATGTATACCATAGGCAGATAAGACACCATACATAATTTAAGAGGTGTCTGAAACACACAGAAAAAAGTCATGGAACCTAAATTTTCTGTTATTTTCATTATTTTTAAAATTAAGATATCAAATAGGTCTCTATATGTGCTGTAGCTTGTTCAACACTTTTCTCCTTTTTATAGTTCTCATGAACTCTTTGACCCACTATAATGTGGCTTCTTTCTTTAATTGAAATATTGTTCATTCACAGTATTGTATTCATCTCAGGTATACAGCAAAGTGACTCATATATATTTATATACATATATGAATTTAAATATATTTATGTATTTCAGATTTATATATCTTTATTATATATTATATATATATTTTCAGATTATTTTCCATTATAGGTTATTATAAGATATTGAATATACTTCCTTGTGTTATATGGTAAATCCTTGTTGCCTTTCTGTTTTATGTATAATCGTTTGTATCTGTTAATCACATACTCTTAATTTATTGTTCCCCACCCTCCCTTTCCCCTTTGATAACCACAAGGTTTTTTTTTTTTTTCTTTTTCTATGCCTGCGGGTCTTTTTCTATTTTGTATAGAGATCCACTGTATTATTTTTTAGATTCCACATATAAGTGACATCATATAATAGTTGTCTTTATAAGAGAAGTGAGAAAAATTAAAAAGTCAAGATATCAAAATTTGCAAGCCCTGGGAAATATATTACATTCAATTTCATGAACAAAAATGTTTGAAAAATGGAAAACTTGGTGGAGAGCCACAAAGATAATTAAATGGCTGGAAAGGAAAGCCTACTAAAACATTGAAAGATTTGCAACTATTTATTAAATAATAAAATCTTAAAAGCTTAATTATAATGTTCTACAAAGAGGTTTGTTATGGATCGGTTATTGATCAGTTCCTAATATATGCTTTTATAATGATACAACACAAATTTGTCTTCATATTTAGTAGCCTGATAGTTCTAATCTAAATCAGTTGTCTTTTTCCTATTACCTACTTTCTCCTCTTTAATTCTGTTATGGTTTAATATGCCATTCCTCAACACACTACCCAAGTACTTCATTTCAGACTCTTCTGTTGACTATGAGGGCTGCTCCATTTCTTCTAAGGGATTCTTGCCCACGGTAGTAGATATAATGGTCATCTGAATTAAATTGACCACCTGGTGTGAAGAGCCAACTCATTGGAAAAGACCCTGTTGTTGGGAAAGATTGATGACAAGAGGAAAAGGGAGTGACAGAAGATGAGATGGTTGGATAGCATCATCGACTCAATGGACATGTGTTTGAGTAAATTCTGTGAGATAGTGAAGGTCAGGGAAGACTGATGTGCTGCAGTCCATGGGGTTGCAAAGAGTCAGACATTACTGAGCCACTGAACAGCACCACACTACCCAGACTGTACCTAGCCTTTCCTCCTAGCATGATAACCTTAAAGGTCATTCTTTTTACAATATAAAGTACTCTTTTTTAAAAAATTTTCTAGTTTATGTGAAAATGAAGTCGCTCAGTCATATCTGACTCTTTGCAACCCCATGGGGGTTGCAGTGGGTTGCCATTTCCTTCTCCAGGAGATCTTCCTGACCCAGGGATTGAACCCATAGACCTGCTGTCTCCTGTAGGCAGATGCTTTACCATCTGAGCCATAAGGGAAGTCCATTACTAGTTTATATTGAGCATATTCAAGTGAAGATCTTAAAAACCTAAGGAAAATCTTGGAAAATGAGAAGTCAAGTCTATGTGGCTTGAATTATGAGGAACCTGGGGTTAGTTCCTAAGGTAATAATGTGACTTGCAAACTAGCGGATCAGTTTCAAAACAGCCTTTGAGAGGCTCCTTAAATTACAGGTTACATTAAGTTGAGAGGATTAAGGACAATAGATGGTTGTGCCTCACTTGAAACTTGTACTGATCAATTGATCAGGAATCAGAAGAGACCAATGTTACTTGCTAAATCAGCATATGTTTTATTTTACTAGAATGTCTCAACAGAACCAGGAGGACACATCAGATGCTATGAACATAATCATATAATATTGATCAGTGATCTCTCAGCATCTATAAAAATGGGCCAAATTTAAGGAATAAACTCTGGTGATATAAACTACGTGTGTCTGAGGCCATTTCTGCCAGGGAAAAGCACCCTTGGCAGCTCCCCATTGCCAAAGCAGGAGCCTGAACCTGACATGTGTGCCTTCCTTCACTGTCCTCCCTGCCCTCTGATCATGACGTTCTCAATGAGTCCAAATGCGACTCCAGCCTCTTTCTTTACAAGCTCTTCAGGAAGCCACAAATGCTGGACTGGAGTTGGCAATCCATGGTTTACAGATGGAATCCCAGTTTTCAGACACTGTAGCAAGACCTGCCTGTTCTTCATTTTCATGCCTTGCTACACCCTGTTTTGTAAACTCAAGCTCCGTCAATGATGAATTACTTGCTGCTGCTGCTGCTGCTGTGGCTAAGTCGCTTCAGTCGTGTCCAACTCTGTGTGACCCCACAGACAGAAGCCCACCAGGCTCCCCCATCCTTGGGATTCTCCAGGCAAGAACACTGGAGTGGGTTGCCATTTCCTTCTCCAATGCATGAAAGTGAAAAGTGAAAGTGAAGTCGTTCAGTCGTGTCCGACTCTTAGCGACCCCATGGACTACAGCCTACCAGGCTCCTCTGCCCATGGGATTTTCCAGGCGAGAGTATTGGAGTGGGGTGCCATTGCCTTCTCCGGATAAATTACTTGAGATTCTTCCAAACATTGAGTTCACTCTTGTGCTTTAGGTCAATTTTCCCAAAATGCTCTCCACACTCTCAGCTGATTAACAGATACTGAACTATTTAGTCTCAATTTCTCCATGAGGATGGAGTCCCTAGAATCATATTCTGAAAGTCTCTTTTGTGATGTTGTTCGAAAGCTATTGTTGCTGTTCAGTTGCTCAGGCATGTCCTACTCTTCGAGACCCCATGGACTGCAGCACGCCGTGTTTCCCTGTCCTTCACTATCTTCTGGAGTTTGCTCAAACTCATGTCCATTGAGTTGGTGATGCCATCCAACCATCTCTTCCTCTGTTGCCCACTTCTCCTCCTGCCCTCAATCTTTCCAGCATCAGGGTCTTTCTTTTCCAGTGAGTCAGCTCTTTGCATCAGGTGGCCAAAGTGTCGGAGCTTTTAGCTTCAGCATCAGTCTTTCCAATGAATGTTCAGGGTTGATTTCCCTTAGGATTGACTGGGTTGATGTCCTTACTGTCCAAGGGACTCTCAAGAGTCTTCTGCAGCACCACAGGTTGAAAGCATCAATTTTTCAGTCTTCTTTATGGTCCATCTCTCACATCTGTGGGCTTCCCTTGTGGCTCAGCTGGTAAAGAATCTGCCTGCAATGTGGGAGACCTGGGTTTGATCCCTGGGTTGGGAAAATCCCCTGGAGAAGGGAAAGGCTACCCACTCCAGTATTCTGGCCTGTAGAATTCCATGGACTGTATGGTCCATGAGGTCGCCAAGAGTTGGAAACGACTGGGCGACTTTCAGTTTCTTACATCTGTACATTACTACTGAAAAAAACCACAGGTTTGACTATATGGATATTTGCTAGCAAAGTGATATGTTTGATTTCTAATATGCTGTCTAGGTTTGTCATAGCTTTTCTTCCAAGGAGCAAGTGGCTTTTAATTTTATAGCTGCAGTCACTGTTCACAGTGATTTTGGAACCCAAGAAAGCAAAGTCTGTCACAGTTTCCATTGTTTTCCCATCTATTTGCCATGAAGTGATGGGACCGGATGCCATGATATTAGTTTTTTGAATGTTGAATTGGAAGCCAGCTTTTTCACTCTCCTCTTTCACCTTCATCAAGTGTCTCTTTAGTGTCCCTTCACTTTCTGCCATTAGGGTAATGTCACCTGTATATCTGAGGTTGTTGATATCTGAGGTAGAGAAATATAGATACTTAAATATTGACTCAAAGCAAATCCAAAAACGTTTTAATGCATTACTATACATCACAACCAATTGGCACTTTTGAATTCTGAGTGTGTGTTCAACTGTGTCAAGAATAGGAAAGAACTCAGCAGAAATACTAGATATGTAATTCTTAATCTCACAATCTAGAAGTGCTATTTCTGATTATACATCCCAAAGAACTGAAAGCAAAGACTTGAAGAGAGATTTTTATAGCATGTTCATAGCAACATTATTCACAGTAGGCAAAAGGTTTAATCAGTTAAGTGTCCATCATATATGAACTAATAGACAAAATGCTGCTTACAATGGAACGTTGTTCAGCCTTAAAAAGGAAGGAAATTCTAACAAAAGTTACAACATGATGAAACTTGAAGACATTATGCTAAGTGAAATAAAAGGACAAATACTTTGTGATCCCACTTATATGAGGCACCTAGTGAAAGTGAAAGTGTTAGACACGCAGTTGTGTCCAACTCATTGTGATGCCATGCCAGGCTCCTCTGTCCACGAAATTCTCCAGCAAAGAATACTGGAGTAGGTTGCCATGCCCTTATCCAGGGGATCTTACTGACCCAGGAATTGAACCCAGGTCTCCTGCATTGCAGGCAGATTCTGTACCATCTGAGCCACTAGCTTATAGTAACAGAAAGAATAATGATGGTTTCTCTGGCTGTGGGAGAGAAGAATAGGGAGTTATTTTTATTGTGTAGAGTTGTTTTGTTGTTCAGTCATTAATTGTGCCCGACTGTTAGTGACCCCAAGGACTGCAGCAAGCCAGGCTCCTCCATCCTCCACTATCTCCCAGAGGTTGCTTAAATTCATGTCCATTGAGTTGGTGATGCTATCTAACCATCTCATCCTCTGCCACTCTTTTGCTTCAATTTTTCCCAGCACCAGGATCCTGTCCAATTATTCGGCTCTTCGCATCACATAGCCAAAGTATTGGAGCTTCGGCTTCAACATCAGTCCTTCCAATGAATATTCAGGGTTGCTTTCCTTTAGGACTCACTGGTTTGATCTCCTTGTAGTCAAAGACTCTCAAGAGTCTTTACCCACACCACAATTTGAAAGCATCGATTCTTTGGCATTCAGCCTTCTTTATGGTCCAACTATCACAATTTACTAAATGAAAAAATCCTAGAAATAGATGGGGCTGACAGTTGCACAATAATGTAAATATGCTTACTACCATTGAACTACACTTCAAAATAGTTAAAATGTTAAATTTTATGTGCATATTGCCACAATTAAAATAATTTTTTAAAAGAAGATCATGGTATTCTTGAAGAACAGAGCTATACATCTGCAACAATTAAAAGAACTCAAAACATCATGGGAGCAAGTATTGTTATCTATGGCTTTGAGAACCCCTATGCTTTTTTTGGCTGATTTTTGCTTTGTTGGAAAGGGTAGTAAGGAAAATAACTATTTCTAACTCTGCAGGGCAGGCTCCATGTCAATTCTTCCAGCACTAATAAGAACTAAACCCAACCAGTCATTGAAGAATTAAATACCAGCAACATAATTAAGCCTATTGAGAAATATTATGTGACATAGGCAAATATGTTTGTCCTCATTGTCCTTGAGCTGTAAAATTAAAGGTTACCTTAGCCCACATTATTGGAGTAACGTTTTCAAGGACTTTTAGAAACATCTGTCTTATTCATCTATTTAATTATATTTCTTTAGGCAAAAGAGCCTACTGTCCTTGGAGCTGAGATCTAGCACAAGCTAAAGAGGAACTAGCTACTGTAAGTCCTCACCTTTGTTATTCAAACTCTAGTCATCCGTTTTGAAAGTTGGTGTGGGCAACAAATTTAAAGGCCCCATGTCCGCAGCTAGAAATGTCTCCAGGAGGAATAATTCAATAAATCAAAAACAAAACAGCAAAAAAAAAAAAAAAAAAAATACTTTGCATATTTTATGTACTGCCTTTGGGTTCCTGAAAATGTCAGTTTATAAATATAGTGCATTATGTCACCCTTCAGCTCCATTACTTGGATAGAATACAAATATTTTCCTTTAGCCATGACACCATGTAAACATCTGCCTAGAAATGTGCAATTATACCACAAACCTTAACATATCCTGTTACTGCCCTTCCCCTGTAATCTTTTTGAATCCAGTTTTCTCCAGGCAAATGACCTCACCATCCATCTACTTCTCAAGTGAAACACATGAGCAATGTCTCCCACTCCTTTCCTCCTCCCGGTTGTACCATGTAGCATCTGTCAAATCTGTCTACTCTCTCTGTCCCCCTAGTTCAGGCCATAGTCACATTTTACTGGATTAACCAGCAGCCCTCAACCAAGTCTCGTGCCCTGGGGCTCAGTGCCTCCTATCCAGTCTTTACACTGGAGCCAGGGTGATCTTTCTAAAACACACTCCCTTGCTTAAAATCCTTTTACTGGACACTCAGAAATATGCACACATTAAAATTCACTTTTAACTTGTACGGTTCTCTGAGTTTGGACAAATCCTTAGAGTTTTGTAGCTACCACCACAGTTGAAACACAGACCTGTGCTCATGCTCAGTCACTTCAGTCATGTCTGACTCTTCATAGCTCCTCTCTCCATGGAATTCTCCAGGCAAGAATACTGTAGTGGGTAGCCACGACCTCTTCCAGGGGATCTTCCTGACCAGCGATGGAACCCACGTCTCCTGCATTGCAGGCAGATTCTTTATCACTGAGCCACTGGGAAAGGCCACAGAACAATTAACTTCACCTTAAAAAAAATTTCCTCATGCTGCCTCTTTGTAACCAAATCCGAACTCCAATTCTAACCCTAAGTAACCACTGATCTGTTCTTCATCTCCATAGTTTTGCATTGTCAGCAAGTCATAAAAATGGAATGATACAGGATGTAACCTTTTGACTCCGACTTCTTTCATGCCTCATAATGCATATGAGATTCAGATGAGACTCATATGCTGAGTTTAACATTCTTTTTTATTGCAAAGTAGTATTTCATTGAACCATAAAACTGGTTCATGCTCACTTTACCTGTTTAATATGATGATTGTGGATATTAAAGGAAAAAAAAACACCTTCCATTCGTTGAAACCTAGTTGAAAAATAGAAACAGATTCATGTAAACATATGGGAACTCTGGGTACAGTGGTTCCACTCTGACCTCTTTCCTGTGCTCCACACTTGTACATCCAATTGCCTCCTGGTCATATTCACTAGGATTCCCCCATGGCAACATGTGCAAAACCTCCTATCTCCCCAGTCTCCTTTCCCAGTAAACGACAAGCTGTCCACACAGCTGTTCAAATCAAATCCAGAGGATTGTCCTGACATCTTTTTGTATCTTACTCTTACTCCTTGCATGCATGTTAACTCACTTCAGTCATGTCTGACTCTTTGCAGCTCTATGGATGATAGCCCGCCAGGCTCCTCTATACATGGGATTCCCCAGGCAAGAATACTGGAGTGAGTTGCCATGACCTCCTCCAGGGGATCTTCCTAACCCAGGGATCAAACCCACATCTCTTAGGTCTCCTGCATTGGCAGGTTCTTTACCACTAGAGGGCTTCCCTGGTGGCTCAGACGGTAAGGCGTCTGCCTGCAATGCGGGAGACCTGGGTTCATTCCCTGGGTCAGGAAGATCCCTTGGAGAAGGAAATGGCAACTCACTCCAGTACTCTTGCCTGAAAAATTTCATGGACTGAGGAGCCTGGAAGGCTACAGTCCACAGGGTTGCAGAGTCAGACACGACTGAGTGAATTCACTTCACTTACCACTAGAGCCACCTGGGAAGCCTCACTCTTATTCCTTATATCTAAATAATCACCAATTCTTATTGATTTTTCCTCTGAATTATATCTCAAATTGGTATTTCATCCCTTCTCTGGATGACTGCAACAGCCTCCTATGTGGTCTCTCTGTCTACACCCTTTCCTGTACTCTAAACCATGCTCCATGAAGCAGGGTGATTTTTGCAAAACTTTAAGTTTCCTTTATTAAATAACAAGATTTCCAAGGAGATCTGTTGATAGACATGTCTACAAGCAAATGTTTCCCTGAATAACAGAAAGTCACAATTATTCTAAACTATCCCCAATACTGAATTTTGCTGCAGAAAATTAGATATTTAATGCTGAGGGATAAGATGTGCCAATGGGCACATTTTCAAAATAAACGCTTCTTAGATATATTACCAGACCTTGCCTTACATTGAATTACAATCAATTACCATCTTTAATTGTTTTGGATGAAGAGGATTCTAATTTCAAGAAGAATAAGAATGATTATAAAAGTGAAATGTTTTATCCTTCATCAAGCTGCTATTAACCTATGACCATGAGAGCACTTTTGCCCTTAAAAATGTATGGTAAATGTTCATATTTTAGGTAGAATGGACTTACGCTAATTTAATATCACTCAAAATACATGAGTGTTCCAGATACAATAGACTTTTAAACTCTTCAAAATACAGGATTGCAAATAGTTTATACTAGCTAATGAGAACAAAAGGGGGGAATCATTTGATTTATAATTTCTGAAATTTAAAGTAATATTTTTAAGATGGATATATATATCTCCTTCATAAGATGCTTACTAGTTACAAAGGGAAATGATGTTAACTCTATAGTATGGAAACCTGGCAATTACCACCTGAGCACACGATCAAGATTACATCTTCACCATTATGGGACAGATTGGTATCAAGTGCTTCCTGATGTGGTACACGGAGAAAGAAGCATCGTTGATTCCTGCCAAAAGTGCAGACATGGACCAAATCACGAAACACCAGATCGTGGTTAAGTGTTCTGACCTATACTCTTCAAATATCAACATCCTTGTCATAAAGCACAAGAAACAGTAAGAAGCGATTTCAGGTTTAAAAAGATATAGCTGAAGGCACCTTAGATCTGGGACCTTCTTTTCCTAGCCAGAATTTAACTGGCACAATTGGCAAACTGTGAACAAAGTCTCAATTAGATAATGGTATTGCATCAATATTAGTTTCTTGATTGTGTTAATTATATTATAGTTATCTAGGAGAAGGAAATGGCAACCCACTCCAGTATTCTTGCCTGGAAAATCCCATGGACGGAGGAGCCTGTTAGGCTACAGTCCGTGGGGTAGCAAAGAGTCGGACATGACTGAGTGACTTTCACTTTCACTGTGTCTAAGAGTAACTAGTCAATCTAATCACACTAGGACCACAGCCTTGTCTAACTCAATGAAACTAAGCCATGCCCGTGGGGCAACCCAAGACGGGCGGGTCATGGTGGAGAGATCTGACAGAATGTGGTCCACTGGAGAAGGGAATGGCAAACCACTTCAGTATTCTTGCCTTGAGAAGCCCATGAACAGTATGAAAAAGCAAAATGATAGGATACTGAAAGAGGAACTCCCCAGGTCAGTAGCTGCCCAACATGCTACAGGATGGAGAAATAACTCCAGAAAGAATGAAGGGATGGAGCCAAAGCAAAAAGAATACCCAGCTGTGGATGTGACTGGTGATAGAAGCAAGGTCTGATGCTATAAAGAGCAATATTGCATAGGAACCTGGAATGTCAGGTCCATGAATCAAGGCAAATTGGAAGTGGTCAAACAAGAGATGGCAAGAGTGAATGTTGACATTCTAGGAATCAGCGAACTGAAATGAACTGGAATGGGTGAATTTAACTCAGATGACCATTATATCTACTACTGCGGCAGGAATCCCTCAGAAGAAATGGAGTAGCCATCATGGTCAACAAAAGAGTCTGAAATGCAGTACTTGGATGCAATCTCAGAAACAACAGAATGATCTCTGTTTGTTTCCAAGGCAAACCATTCAATATCACAGTAATCCAAGTCTATGCCCCAACCAGTAATGCTGAAGAAGCTGTAGTTGAAAGGTTCTATGAAGACCTACAAGACCTTTTACAACTAACACCCAAAAAAGATGTCCTTTTCATTATACGGGACTGGAATGCAAAAGTAGGAAGTCAAGAAACACCTGGAGTAACAGGCAAATTTGGCCTTGGAATATGGAATGAAGCAGGGCAAAGGCTACTTTTGCCAGGAGAACACACTGGTCATAGTAAACACCCTCTTCCAACAACACAAGAGAAGACACTATACATGGACATCACCAGATGGTCAACACCAAAATCAGATTGATTATGTTCTTTGCAGCCAAAGATGGAGAAGCTCTATACAGTCAACAAAAGCAAGACCAGGAGCTGACTGTGGCTCAGATCATGAACTCCTTATTACCAAATTCAGACTGAAATTGAAGAAAGTAGGGAAAGCCACTAGACCATTCAGGTATGACCTAAATCAAATCCCTTATGATTATACAGTGGAAGTGAGAAATAGATTTAAGGGCCTAGATCTGATAGATAGAGTGCCTGATGAACTATGGAATGAGGTTTGTGACATTGTACAGGAGACAGGGATCAAGACCATCCCCATGGAAAAGAAATGGAAAAAAGCAAAGTGGCTGTCTGGGGAGGCCTTACAAATAGCTGTGAAAAGAAGAGAAGCAAAAAGCAAAGGAGAAAAGGAAAGATATAAGCATCTGAATGCAGAGTTCCAGAGAATAGCAAGAAGAGATAAGAAAGCCTTCCTCAGTGATCAATGCAAAGAAATAGAGGAAAACAACAGAATGGGAAAGACTAGAGATCTCTTCAAGAAAATTAGAGATACCAAAGGAACATTTTATGCAAAGATGGGCTTGATAAAGGACAGAAATGGTATGGACCTAACAGAAGCAGAAGATATTAAGAAGAGATGGCAAGAATACACAGAAGAACTGTACAAAAAAGATCTTCATGACCTAGATAATCACGATGGTGTGATCACTCACCTAGAGCCAGACATCCTGGAATGTGAAGTCAAGTGGGCCTTAGAAAGCATCACTACGAACAAAGCTA
Source organism: Bos indicus x Bos taurus (assembly GCF_003369695.1). Lineage (NCBI taxonomy): Eukaryota > Metazoa > Chordata > Mammalia > Artiodactyla > Bovidae > Bos > Bos indicus x Bos taurus. The sequence continues at coordinate 42,961,810 of NC_040101.1, forward strand.
GTGGAGGTGATGGAATTCCAGTAGAGCTATTCCAAATCCTGAAAGATGATGCTGTAAAAGTGCTGCACTAAATATGCCAGCAAATTTGGGAAACTCAGCAGTGGCCACAGGACTGGAAAAGGTCGGTTTTCATTCCAATCCCAAAGAAAGGCAATGCCAAAGAATGCTCAAACTACTGCACAATTGCACTCATCTCACATGCGAGTAAAGTAATGCTCAAAATTCTCCAGCCAGGCTTCAGCAATCCATGAACTGTGAACTTCCTGATGTTCAAGCTGGTTTTAGAAAAGGCAGAGGAACCAGAGATCAAATTGCCAACATCCACTGGATCATGGAAAAAGCAAGAGACTTCCAGAAAAAACATCTATTTCTGCTTTATTGACTATGCCAAAGCCTTTGACTGTGTGGATCACAACAAACTGTGGAAAATTCTGAAAGAGATGAGAATACTAGACTACCTGACCTGCCTCTTGAGAAACCTGTATGCAGGTCAGAAAGCAACAGTTAGAACTGGACATGGAACAACAGACTGGTTCCAAATAGGAAAAAGAGTACGTCAAGGCTGTGTATTATCACCCTGTTTATTTAACTTATATGCAGAGTAAAGTATGAGAAACGCTGGACTGGAAGAAACACAAGCTGGAATCAAGATTGCCGGGAGAAATATCAATAACCTCAGATATGCATATGACACCACCCTTATGGCAGAAATTGAAGAGGAACTAAAATGCCTCTTGATGAAAGTGAAAGTGGAGAGTGAAAAAGTTGGCTTAAAGCTCAACATTCAGAAAACTAAGATCATGGCATCTGGTCCCATCACTTCATGGGAAGTAGATGGAGAAACAGTGGAAACCTTGTCAGACTTTATTTTTTGGGCTCCAAAATCACTGCAGATGGTGATTGCAGCCATGAAATTAAAAGAGGCTTACTCCTTGGAAGGAAAGTTATGACCAACCTAGATAGCATATTCCAAAGCAGAGACATTACTTTGCCAACAAAGGACCGTCTAGTCAAGGCTATGGTTTTTCCTGTGGTCATGTATGGATGTGAGAGTTGGACTGTGAAGAAGGCTGAGCACCAAAGAATTGATGCTTTTGAACTGTGGTATTGGAGAAGACTCTTGAGAGTGCCTTGGACTACAAGGAGATCCAACCAGTCCATTCTGAAGATCAGCCCTGGGATTTCTTTGGAGGGAATGATGCTGAAGGTGAAACTCCAGTACTTTGGCCACCTCATGAGAAGAGTTGACTCATTGGAAAAGACTCTGATGCTGGGAGGGATTGGGGGCAGGAGGAGAAGGGGACGACAGAGGATGAGATGGCTGGATGGCATCACTAACTCGATGGATGTGAGTCTGAGTGAACTCTGGGAGTTGGTGATGGACAGGGAGGCCTGGCATGCTGGGATTCATGGGATCGTGAAGAGTCGGACATGACTGAGCGACTGAACTGACTCACTGACCTTTTAGGAAATACACATTCATATATTAAGGAGCAAGGAGACGTGCTTAATCTTGAATGCCAAAAGGGAAAGTGTATGTATGTGTGTGCACACAGGAGGGTCGGGGAAAGAGAGAAGGATAAACAGAGTAAAATGTTTACATCTAGTTTATCTGAGTAAAGGATAAAACGATGTATAGAAAATTTTTGTCCTATTCTTGCAGTATTTTGCTTTGCCTGAAATTATGTCAAAATAAAAATTTAAAGGAGAAATAGATATTACCTATGCTATTATGTTACAGATTTTTAAAGACATAGTCTCTTTGAATTAATATTTTCTCACCTGCCTGAGAATGACTGCCTCCCTCAGAAACAATCATCTTTCTCTTATCCCTATATGTTTAAACAAGCTCTCTTAAGAGGCTACTGTGATCGCTTCCTTCCACCCAAACTTCAAGGGAAGGCAGGGTATTCTGTTTTTGTGGGTTTTATGGGACTACGTTTATATTCGTAGTTTAACTTATGATACAATAATGCAGCAATTTTTCATGTAACACTTTTACTTTTAACTCAATAGGATTATATTCAGAGAAAAGTGAGTCTGTACTTGAATTTCCCAAGGAGCTTTGCATTTATCGTGTATCAAATGTTGTGTGTTCCTTGCATTGTTATGCTACCCCTTTCCCAGGCATGCAGGCAGGATGCTGGAGAGTGGAGAATAAAAGTGAGAGAATTAGTTCTACGTGTGTTTGGTTAGGAGATGCTATGACCCCTGTATCAAAAGTCAGGTACCCATGGAGGAAACAGTGCAGTCCAAAAGCAGATGACTAACGCACCATTGAACTATACGTAATATGTGTTGGTTAGATGTTCAGATTATAGTACTAGTTAAGGAGGTTTGTGAAAACCCAAATTCCCTTGAAATGTAGAAGTGAAATATCAAGGGCTCCCATTTGGTGGGTTTCCTTTTTCGTTTTGTTGATGGTTTCCTTTGCTGTGCAGAAGCTTCTTTAGTTTGATGTAAACCCACTTGTTTATGTTTCCTTTTGTTGCCTTTGCCTTCAGAGTCAGGTCCAAAAATATCATTACCAACACCATTCTCATGGAGTTTATCGCTTAGGAGTTTTACGGTTTCGGGTCTTACCTTCAAGTACTCAATCCATTTTGAACTAATTTTTGTATATAGTATAAGACATGCATGCTCAGTTTCTAAGTCCTGTCTGACTCTTGGCAATCCCGAGAACTGTAGCCTGCCAGGCTCCTCTGTCCATGGGATTTTCCAGGCAAGAACTCTGGAGTAGATTGCCATTTCCTTGTCCAATGATAGAAGACAGTGGTCCAGTTTTATTCTCTTGCCTGTGGCTGTCGAGTTTTTTCAACATTTATTGAAGAGACTGTCCTTTCCCCATTGTATATTCTTGGCTCCTTTGTCATAAATGAGTTGACCATATATGTGTGGGTTTGTTTCTATACTCTCTATTATGTTCCATCGATTTATCTATTTTTATGCCAATACCATCTGAGCCACAAGGCAGGAGAAACATCAAGCGGCCTCTGATATGCAGATGATACTAGTCTAATGGCAGAAATAAAGGAGCCTCTTGATGAGGGTGAAGGAGAAGAGTGAAAGTGTTGGCTTAAAATTAAATATTAAAATAACTAAGATCGTGGCATCTGGCCCCATTACTTCGTGGCAAACAGAAGGGGAAAAGGTGGAAGTAGTGACAAATTTATTCTTCTTGGGCTCTAAAATCACTGTGGATGGTGGCTGCAGCCATGAAATCAGAAGAGGATTGCTTCTTGGCAGGAAAGCTATGACAAACCTAGACAGTATGTTGAAAAGAAGAGACATTCCTCTGTTGACAAAGGTCCATAATAGTGAAGGCTATGGTCTTCCTAGTTGTCACATATGGCTGTGAGAGCTGGACTGTAAAGGAAATAGAACGCCAAAGAAGTGATGCCTTTGAAATGTGATGCTGGAGAAGACTCCAGAGAGTCCCTTGGACAGCAAGGAGATCAAACCAGTTAATCTTAAGGGAAATCAACCCTAAATACTCATTGGAAGGACTGATGCTGAAGTTGAAGCTCCAGCATTTTGGTCATCTGATGCAAAAGGCTGACTCATTGGAAAAGTCCCTGATGCTAGGAAAGATCGAGGGCAAAAGGAGAAGACTGCCTCAGAAGATGAAATGGCTAAATGGCATCACTGACGCAATGGACGTGAACTTGGGCACACTTCAGGAGATGATGAAGGACAGGGAAGCCTGGCGTGTTGCATCTGTGGGGTTGCAGAGTTGGAAATGACTGGGTGACTGAACAACAGTGCCTATACCATACCATTTTGATTGCTATAACTTTGAACTTAGTTTGAGATCAGGCAGTGTGATGCCTCCTGCATCGTTCTTTGTCAAGTTTGTTTTGGCTATTCAGGGTTGTTTTGGTGGTTCCATGCAAATTTTTAATATTGTTTGTTCTATTTATGGGAAACATGCTATTGGAATTTTGATAACACTTGCATTGAATCTGTAGATTGCTTTGTCTTGAAGTGTACATTTTTAAAATTTCTGAATGCCGTTTTTTCCCCAATGTGAGACTCTTCCAGCCTGGGGCTGGTTTTTTGTTTTTTGTTTTTTTTTTTTGCATCTGTGGGACTGAAACAAATAACCAGCCCTCAACTATGGATTATGTGTGATAAAACACTAAAGGGTAAGAGAAAGTTTTTATAGAAACTCCATCTCATCTCTTCTGCTATGTCCTCCCTCACACTTTGAACATGACCTTCAGTTGTCAGGCTTAAATGCAATAGTTTTATTTGGCTGTTGAACCTAATTATAATGAGTGAAAGGCTCTAAGACTTATCACAGATGAGGTGGTGAGCCTTTTTCAGAAATATTGCCTTCAAATAGACTTTCGTGGCTTAATATATTTGTGGCACCCAACAGCTGTGTGCTTCTCCTAGAAACTTAATCCATCTCACTGATTAAGTGGCATAGAAAATAAGATATGGGGTTAAAACCATGTATTTAAATTCCGTGTGTTAATATTTATGTAAGCATTGAACTATCAAAAACACACTGGTGCTGTGTTATTTAGGCTGCTCATAGTGAGGAATTGAAAGATTTAATTTAGATCTGACATCATTATTTCCAAATGGAAGTACTCTCACAAATTAGTTCAAATGATTTGGTTATACTGTCTTTTAAAGAATTTTTCAGTGCTATTGATTACTTATTCTTTGTGTATTGAAGAAACATAAAGGTGCTAATACAAATACCTGTGAAAAGAAGAGAAGCAAAAAGCAAAGGAGAAACAAAAAGATATACCCATTTGAATGCAGAGTTCCAAAGAATAGCAAGAAGAGATAAGAAAGCCTTCCTCGATGATCAATGCAAAGAAACAGAGGAAAACCACAAAATGGGAAAGACTAGAGATCTTTTCAAGAAAATTAGAGATACCAAGGGAACATTTCATGCAAAGATGGGCTCAATAATATAGGACAGAAATGGTATGGACCTAACAGAAGCAGAAGATATTAAGAAGAGGTGGCAAGAATACACAGAAGAACTGTACAAAAAAGATCTTCATGACCCAGATAATCACAATGGTGTGATCACTCACCTGGAGACAGACATCCTGGAATGTGAAGTCAAGTGGGCTTTAGGAAGCATCACTATGAACAAAGCTAGTGGAGGTGATGGAATTTCAGTTGAGCTATTTCAAATCCTGGAAGATGATGGTATGAAAGTGCTGCACTCAATATGCCAGCAAATTTGGAAAACTCAGCAGTGGCCACAGGACAGGAAAAGGTCAGTTTTCATTCCAATCCCAAAGAAAGGCAATACCAAAGAATGCTCAAACTACTGCACAATTGCACTCATCTCACATGTTAGTAAAGTAATACTCAAAATTCTCCAAGCCAGGCCTCAACAGTACATGAACCATGAAATTCCAGATGTTCAAGCTGGTTTTAGAAAAGGCAGAGGAACCAGAGATCAAATTGCCAACATCTGTTGGATCATTGAAAAAGCAAAAGAGTTCCAGGAAAACATATGCTTCTGCTTTATTGACTATGCCAAATCCTTTGACTGTGTGGACCACAACAAACTGTGGAAAATTCTGAAAGAGATGGGAATACCAAACCACCTGACCTGCCTCTTGAGAAACCTGCAGGTCAGGAAGCAACAGTTAGAACTGGACATGGAACAGACTGGTTCCAAATAGGAAAAAGAGTACATCAAGGCTGTATATTGTCACACTGTTTATTTAACTTATATGCAGAGTACATCATAAGAAATGCTGGGCTGGATGAAGCACAAGCTGGAATCAAGATTGCCAGTAGAAATATCAATAACTTCAGATATGCAGATGACACAACTATTATGGCAGAAAGTGAAGAAGAACTAAAGAGCCTTTTGATGAAAGTGAAAGAGGAGAGTGAAAAAGTTGGCTTAAAGCTCAACATTCAGAAAACTAAGATAATGGCATCTGGTCCTATCACTTCATGGCAAATAGATGGGGAAAAAATGGAAACAGTGAGAGATTTTACTTTTTGGGGCTCCAAAATCACTGCAGATGATGATTGCAGTCATGAAATTAAAAGACGCTTACTCCTTGGAAGGAAAGTTATGTCCAACCTAGACAGCATATTAAAAAGCAGAGACATTACTTTGCCAACAAAGGTCTGTCTAGTCAAGGCTATGGTTTTCCAGTAGTCATGTATGGATGTGAGAGTTGGATTATAAAGAAAGCTGAGCGCCAAAGAATTGATGCTTTTGAACAATGGTGTTGGAGAAGACTCTTGAGAGTCCCTTGGACTGCAAGGAAATCCAACCAGTCCATCCTAAAGCAGATCATCCTGGGTGTTCATTGGAAGGACTGATGTTGAAGCTGAAACTCCAATTCTTTGACCACCTGATACGAAGAGATGACTCATTTGAAAAGACCCTGATGCTGGGAAAGATTGAAGGTGGGCAGAGAAGGGGACGGCAGGCACTCTATCTATCAGATATGCAGATGACACCACCATTATGGCAGAAAGTGAAGAGGAACTAAATAGCCTCTTGATGAAAGTGAAAGTGGAGAGTGAAAAAGTTGGCTTAAAGCTCAACATTCAGAAAATGAAGATCATGGCATCTGGTCCCATCACTTCATGGAAAATAGATGGGGAAATAGTGAAAACAATGTCAGACTTTATTTTGGGGGGCTCCAAAATCACTGCAGATGGTGACTGCAACCATGAAATTAAAAGACGCTTACTCCTTGGAAGAAAAGTTATCTAGACCAACCTAGATAGCATATTCCAAAGCAGAGACATTACTTTGCCAACAAAGGTCCATCTAGTCAAGGCTATGGTTTTTTCCAATGGTCATGTATGGATGTGAGAGTTGGACTGTGAAGAAGGCTGAGTGCCGAAGAATTGATGCTTTTGAACTGTGGTGTTGGAGAAGACTCTTGAGAGTCCCTTGGACTACAAGGAGATCCAACCAGTCCATTCTGAAGGAGATCAGCCCTGGGATTTCTTTGGAAAGAATGATGCTAAAGCTGAAACTCCAGTACTTTGGCCACCTCATGCCAAGAGTTGACTCATTGGCAAAGACTCTGATGCTGGGAGGGATTGGGGGCAGGAGGAGAAGGGGACGACAGAGGATGAGATGGCTGGATGGCATCACGGACTCGATGGACGTGAGTCTGAGTGAACTCCGGGAGTTGCTGATGGACTGGGAGGGCTGGTGTGCTGTGATTCATGGGGTTGCAAAGAGTCGGACATGACTGAGTGACTGAACTGAACTGAACTGAAGGCATTCACATGTGAACATGTAAAATAATAGTAGTTATTTTGAGGACATCTCTTTACTGAGGGTTATAGATGTAAAGTTTTAGATGCAGGAGAAGATCCACATAGGAAGGGAGAATTAAGAAATTTACAGAGAGGTTAATGTTGAGATGGAACTTAAAGGAAATGTATATTTGGGCAGTGAACAGGGGCTGAATAAATATTGCATATTTTGTCTATTTAAAATTTGTGTATGTCATATGCTCCAATTTGTTGTGGTTTAAAAAAATAATGCGTTTATATTTAGAGCAGTTTTAGGTCACAGCAAAATTGAATGGAAGGTATGGAGGCTCCCATCTATTTTCTGTCCATCCCCCATAACCTCCTCCTTTATGGAAATCCTGCATCACAGTGGTGTGCTCCGTATAGTCAGTAAGCCTACGTTGACCTCTCATTATTACCTAAAGTCCATAGTTTACAGTAAAGTTCATGCCTGCGGTTGTAAATTCTATGGGTTTTGGCAAATGTATAATGATATGTATCCATCATTGTAGTATCCTGCAGAATAGTTTCACTGCCCTAAAAATCGTATGTGCTCTGCCGATTCATCTTTTCCTATCCTCATACCCGGGGTAGCCACTGCTTGTTTAATTGTCTCCGTAGTTTTGCCTTTGCCACAACATGGCTTGTATCACTTAAATAATAAACATTTAGGTCTCTTCCATGTCTTTTCATAACTTAATAGTTCAGTTTTTTGTTTTTTTTTTTTTTGAGTACCGTATGAATATCCCATTGTCTGAATGTAGCAGTTTGTTTATCCACTCACCTACTACAGATCATCTTGGGTGCTTCTAAGTTTTGGCAATCATGAATAAAGTGACTATATATATATACATGTGCAGGGTTTTGTGTGAATGTAAGTCTTTAGTTCACTTGAGTAAATAATCAACGAGGGCCATTGCTGGATCACGTGGTAAGTATACGTGTAGTTTTGTAAGAAATCACCAACTCTCTTGTGAAGTGATTGTATCATTTGCGTTCCACCAGCAATGGATGAAAGTTCCTGTTGCTCCATATTCTTGCCAATATTTGGTGTTGTCTGCTGTCTGGGCAAAAATGGATTTCGACCATTTTAATAGGTGTGTAATTATATTTCATTGTTGTTTTAATATGCATCTCCTTGATTAAATATGATGTTAAGTATATTTTCATATGCATACTGGTCATCTATACATCTTTTTGGTGAGATGCCTTTTTAGGTCTTTTTCCATTTTTAAAATCAGGTTGTTCTCACTGATGAGTTTTAAGAACTTTTTGAATATTTTGGGTAACAGTCTTTTACCAGATGTGTCATATGAAAGCATTTTCTTCTAATCTGTGGCTTTTCTCCTCATTCTCTTGACATTGTCTTTCATATAGAGAGCACAAGTTTTAATTTCACTGAATCCCAACTCATCATTTCTTTCCTGGATCATGCCACTGGTGTTGTAGCCAAATTCACTGAAATACCTAAGGTCATCTAGATTTTCTTCTACGTTATTTTCTGTTAACTTTATATATTTGCATTTTGCATTTAGGGTCAGGAAGATGCCCTGGAGAAGAGCATGGCAATCCACTCCAGTGTCCTTGCCTGGAGAATTCCATGGACAGAGGAGCCTGGTGGGCTACAGTCCACGGGGTCACAAAGAGTTGGACATGACTGAGTGACTAACACTTACACTTTTTATGATCCACTTCAAATTAATTCTTGTGAAGGGTATATATACAGTCTCTTCTAGATTGATTTTTTTTCATGACCAGTTACTCCAGCACTATTTATTAAAAAGTCTATCTTTCCTCCATTGCATTGTTTTGGTTTTTTTTTTTTTTTTTTTGGTCAAAGATCAGTTGACAATATTTATGTGGGTCTGATTCTAGTCTCTCTATTCTTTGTTATTGGTTTATTTGTCTCTTCTTTCACCCAGGCCACACATTCCCCATTGCTGTAGTTTTACAGCCAGTATGGAAGCTGGGGAGTGTGTCAGTCCAGCTTTTGTTCTCCTTCAATTCTGGGTCTTTTGCAAGAAACTGTAGAATCAGTTTGTTGATACATTTGTAGATGTTCCTTGTCAATTTTATCAGTAATTAATGGGTGTTGGATTTTGTTAAATGCTTTTTTTCTGCATCTATTGATATGATTGCATGAATTTTTTTCTTCAGCTGGTTAATGAGGTGTATTATATTATTTGATTTTCAGTATTGAACCACACTTGAGAAATCCCACTTGGTCAGAGTGTATAATTCTTTTTATACATTGTTGGATTCGATTTGCTAATACTTTATTAAGAATATTTGTATCTATATTCATGACATACTGCTCTGTAGTTTTCTTGTAAATGTCTTTTGCTTTAGTGTTAAAGTGATGCTGATCTCATAGAATGATTTAGGAAATATTTCCTCTGCTCCTATCTTCTGAAGAAAATATACAGAATTGGTATAATTTCTTTCTTAAATGTTTGGTAAAACACCAAACTCATCTCTGGGGATGAGTTTTCTGTTTGGTGATATTATTTTTCATTAAATTTCTTTATAGTAGATATAGGCCACTGTGATGTTAATGCCTCCTAAGGGCCAAAAATTATGCTAGGTGAATATATATTTACTCCTCAGCTGTGTACTGAGACATAAAGAGTAAATAGTTGTATTAGACATTAGTTAACTTCTCTTCTGCACTAGATAATTCTAAGCCATTCATGGTTATTCCAATCATCTTGCCAAGGTGGGCCAGTGGGCATGTGATGCAATTCAGCCAATGGGACATGAGTGAAACACTGCTCAATGGGTTATTCAAAAGGTTTCCCTCCTCATTAAAATTTTTTATTGGAAGAGGAATTCTTTATCCTCTCAATGTTGTCTTGTCTGGATATGGATTGCAACTGCTGCAGCCTTCTTTGGCCATAAGAACCAGTGTTAGATTGAAAATGATGCTGAGGATGGCAGAGAAAAGTGAAGGTAGAAACATGGAAATGGGATAAGCAGCAAACCTTTATACCTGCCATATCTTCAGCTGGCCTTACCCTTGGGCATCACATTCTATGAGGTAAAGGTATTTCTTTGTAATACATTTTTTTCTATTTCTTGTCATAAAAAACTTGTGTGAAATACATTTGTTTCCCATTCTATGGATGAGAAAACTGAGACTTAAAAAGGTTAAATAATTTTTCCAAAATTTCACATCTAATAGGTGTCTGAGCTTGTGTCCGAACCTGGATTTGTCTCATTCCTTTGCATATTATGCCACTGCCCACCATATATAAGTAAACAGATATAATAAGTTAATAAAAGCCAGAATAATTAGTATTGATGGCTGTTAATTTTCATATACAAATTGTCTGTTGCTCTAATATAAAATGATTCTACCTTTCGATGTGAAGAACTAGTTTTGTATCATCTTAGTTACGTGAAATATATGATTTCATCCTATTTAGCTAAGACGGAAAATACACAAATAAACTTAAATCATTCTGGGTCCCACAGAAATATGTAGTCATTTGAATAGTGACCTCCACATAATGCCTTTAACCGCCACCCACAAATAAAAAATTTATGTTCACTCAGGGTCTAAGCATATGAGTTTATTTAGACAAATGTCTTTGAAGACATAAAAATTAAGAACCTTGAGATGAGATCTTCTTGGGTTAGTTATGTTCCATTTTCCATGGAATAGTGTTTGTCCCCTGAAATGGTCACCCATCTAAGGACTATATTTCCTAGTGCTTGCATCTCAGTCAAATGTGTATCTGGATCAGGGTAGACCCTAAGCTCAGTGGCAAGTATCTTTAGAAGAGAGGACACACAAAGAAGAATGGAAGGGGACATAGACATAAAGAAAATGGCCATGTGAAAATGAAGCCGGAGATTGACCCCAAGCCAGAGAATACTTGGAGCCACCGAAAGCTTAAAGAATTGAGAAGAATTTTCCCTAGAGCCTTCAGCACTATTGACACCTTGATTTTAGATTTCTGGTCTCTAAAACTTAGAGAAAATAACTTTCTGTTTTTCTTTAGCCTTCAAAGTTCATAAATATTTCTTACACCAGCCCTAAGAAACTAAGATAGGACTTTCCTGACCTAAAGAATTTTCATTTGCTTCCCTTTCCCTTGAAACTGATTTCTCTGTGTTGACTGCTGTCTCAGTCAACACGGTAGGCATGGCAAACCATATGTTCCACTTTCCACGGAATACTGTTGGCCCTCTGAAATGGTTACCCATCTAAGGACTGTATTTCCTAGTGCTTGAATCACAGTCAGTGTGTGTCTGGCTTTGACCAGTGAGCAGAAGGGATGACTGTTTCTTTTTAGGTGATGGTGGTTTAGTCGCTAAGTTGTGTATGACTCTCTGCGATCCCAAGGACGATAACCCACCAGGCTCCTCTGTCCATGGGATTTCCCAGGCAAGAATACTGGACTGGTTTGCCATTTCCTTCTCCAGGGGATCTTCCCAATCCAGGAATTGAACCTGCCTCTCCTGCATTGCAGGCAGATTCTTTACCAACTGAGCCACCATAAGGTAATTAAAAGAGTGCTCTTTCTTGAGTCTTTTCCACTGGTTGGATCAGAAAACAAGGTTCTAAGGGCAGACTGCTAGATTACAGGGCCATCACAGCTTAATAAAGAAGAACACAGCACTATTGAGGAGAGTGAATTTCTTAAATAAAAGTGGGGTTCTGCCAATCAAGATAAAGGTAGGAAACATAAAATACCCACCACAAGTGCTTGTTATGTTCATAAACTTTTTGACTGGAGTTGCTTTGATGCAATTCAGATAGTTAAAAATACTTTCCCAAAGGATACATTCTCAGCCTCTACGACAATAATGATAGTATTTATAAACTATTACTCAAATGTTAATGAAACACTTTGACTCAACACTCATTTACTTCTTACAAGAACTGTGTCATGCATCTAAAATCAGTTGAGCTAACATTAGAACTAAGAAATTTTGACTTCTAAGCCACAGCTCTTTCTGCAGCAGCACTCCATTTACAAATGGAAATTCTTATCTCTTTCCAGGAGACATAAGCTAATCACATGTGGTGGGCATCTGCTCTTTTTTGGCTATCAGTTCAATTCAGTTCAGTCACTCACTCGTGTCCGACTCTTTGCGACCCCATGAATCGCAGCACACCAGGCCTTCCTGTCCATCACCAACTCCCGGAGTTCACTCAAACTCATGTTCATTGAGTTGGTGATGCAATCCTGAGTCGGTGATGCAATCCAGCCATCTCATCCTCTGTTGTCCCCTTCTCCTCCTGCCCCCAATCCCTCCCAGCATCAGAGTCTTTGCCAATGAGTCAACTCTTGGCATGAGGTGGCCAAAGTACTGGAGTTTCAGCTTTAGCATGATTCCTTCCAAAGAAATCCCAGGGCTGATCTCCTTTAGAGTGGACTGGTTGGATCTCCTTGCAGTCCAAGGGACTCTCAAGAGTCTTCTCCAACACCACAGTTCAAAAGCATCAATTCTTCAGCGCTCAGCTTTCTTCACAGTCCAACACTCACATCCATACATGACCACAGGAAAAACCATAGCCTTGACTAGACGGTCCTTTGTTGGCAAAGTAATGTCTCTGCTTTTCAATATGCTATCCAGGTTGGTCATAACTTTCCTTCCAAGGAGTAAGCATCTTTTAATTTTATGGCTGCAGTCACCATCTGCAGTGATTTTGGAGCCCCCCAAAATAAAGTCTGCCACTGTTTCCACTGTTTCCCCATCTATTTGCCATGAAGTGATGGGACCAAATGCCATGATCTTCATTTTTTGAATGTTGAGCTTTAAGCCAACTTTTTTACTCTCCTCTTTCACTTTCATCAAGAGGCTTTTTAGTTCCTCTTCACTTTCTGCCGTAAGGGTGATGTCATCTGCATATCTGAGGTTATTGATATTTCTCCCAGCAATCTTGTTTCCAGCTTGTGCTTCTTCCAGCCCAGCATTTCTCATGATGTACTCTGTGTATAAGTTAAATAAGCAGGGTGACAATATACAGTCTTGATGTACTCCTTTTCCTATTTGGAACCAGTCTGTTGTTCCATGTCCAGTTCTAACTGTTGCTTCCTGACCTGTATTTTTGGCTATGCGGTATATATTTTCCTTTCTTTTATTTCATGCTAATTGATCGGGCCAGGTACTGGCTACTACCAGTGCTTCAACTAGAGTTGCATCTTTTCCTGATTCCAGGATGGACACTGACCAGTCAAAAATGGTATTCATCTGGCATGTGACACAACATGGACCAGTGAGAGTCAAGTCTGTAAGTTTCATTTTGTATGAAAATACAAGAAACCTCACTGGGGGCAGCCGTCTTGCTAACCATATGGAGTCTAAGAAATAAGCCAACAGAGCTGATATATCAGACATGAATCTGAGGCCATCATTTGTGTCCCTGAATTCAGTCAAGCTTGAAGCCAAGTTCACTTACAGAATTTCACAAATTTCTCTCTTAAAAAAAAACAATTTTGAGTTGTTTTTTTAAATCAACTGTTCATAAACTAGCAGGTTTTACCTCATATGGATGAACAGTTATTTAAATAAGAAAACTTAAATACTAGATAAGAACTATTTCATTTTAGTGACTTCTGGTTTTAGAACTTTGAGCTAAAAGTTTGTGTAGACACTTAACTAGTCTAGCCTCAGGTACAGGATCTGAAAATACTGAGTTCAGAATTTTGTGCCCTTTGTTACTCAAGAAATAGGGGCCCAGTACATGTAGGAGCTCAGTGAAGGACTTGTTTAATATCAAATAGATCTGGAAGTAGTGTAAACTTTCATAAACTACAAGTATGTGTTCATACCTCCTCACTGAAATAAATTGTTGATACTTCTACAGCAGCTTATGACTTAATATTCAATGATAAACTCTCTTCCTTCTGTTGCTTTATAATTACTTGAACAACAAAACACCAACATTTAATTGTGTGTATTAGAAGGAGACCAGTTAAAGAGATCTCTTTGGAGAGGGTAGAATTTTGAAACGCATCTCACGTGTTATATTTGCCTTATTCACATTTCTTCTTCATTACAACTTAGATTAGGTAAGATGATTACCAGGTCATGTCAAGGGTTGTGAATGATTGTCCCTGAGTTTATTTCATTTCTTTAGTACATATATGTAACAATTTAGCCATCCCAGTCCATGGGGTCGCTAAGAGTTGCACACGACTGAGCGACTTCACTTTCACTTTTCACTTTCATGCATTGGAGAAGGAAATGGCAACCCACTCCAGTGTTCTTGCCTGGAGAATCCCAGGGACGGGGGAGCCTGGTGGGCTGCCATCTGTGGGGTCGCACAGAGTCGGACACGACTGAAGCGACTTAGCCGCAGCAGCAGCAGCCATCCCAAATTACAGTTGTGGTATTTCTGAATCCATGCTACTGTAGTGTTAATAGGCATTGATGGAATTTGAGGAATCTAAGTTTCTGTTCATTTCTGTTGTTGTTCAGTCGCTAATAGTGTCTGACTCTTTGCAACCCCATGGACTGCAGTACATCAGGCTCCTCTGTCCTCCACTGTCTCCCAGAGTTTGGTCAAATTCAGGCCACTGAGTTGGTGATATTATCTAACCATCTCATCCTTTGCAGCCCCCTTCTTTTGCCTTCAATCTTTCCCAGCATCAGGGTCTTTTCCAGTGAGTTGGCTCTTTGTATCAGGTGGCCAAATATTGAAATTTCAGCTTCAGCATCAGTCCTTCCAGTGAATATTGAGGGTTGATTTCCTTTAAGATTGACTGGTCCTTCTTACAGTCCAAGGCAGTCCAAATTCCAGCACCACAATTCAAAAGTATCAATTCTTTGATGCTCAGCTTTCTTTATGTTCCAACTCTCACATCTGTACATGACTACTAGGAAAACCGTAGTTTTGATTATACAGACCTTTGGCAAAGTGGTGTCTCTGCTTTTTAAAACACTAACTAGGTTTGCAGCTTTCTTTCCAAGGAGCAAATGTCTTTTAATTTCCAAGGAGCAAGCATCTTTTAATTTCATGGCTGCAGTCACCATCTGCAGTGATTTTGGAGCCCAAGAAAATAAAGTCTGCCACTGTTTCCCCATCTATTTGTCATGAAGTGATGGGACAGAATGCCATGATCTTAGTTTTCTGAATGTGGAGTTTAAAGCCAGCTTTTTCACTCTCCTCTTTCACCATCATCAAGAGGCTCTTTAGTTCCTCTTCATTTTCTCCCATTAAATGATACTATCTACATATTTGAGGTTGTTGATATTTCTCCTGACAATCTTGATTCCAGCTTGTGATTCATCCAGCCCAGCATTCCACAGAATGTACTCTGCAAGTAAGTTAAATAAGCAGGATGAACAAGGAGTACAGCCTTGTCATACTCCTTTCCCAATTTTGAATCAGTCAGTTGTTCCATGTCCAGTTTTTTTCTTTCTTTTTTTTTTTTTTTGTGTGTGTAATAAAGTTTTATTAAAGTATAAAGGAGATAGAGAAAGCTTCTGACAAAGGCATCAGAAGGGGGCAGAAAGAGTACCCGCTTGCTAGTGTTAACAATGAAGTTATATAATCCAAAGAATATCTGGAGGTTGTAAAGACCTCATCAGACCTACTCCCATAATTTACATTTTAAGATAACACTGTCCTCAGGCAAGATACATCCTTGTAAAGACCAGGTCTACTCCCATAATTAACATTTTAAGATAACAGAAGGTTGACTCCAAAGACTGTCCTTAGGCAGGATACATTATTGTTATATAATCCTAAGGAATGTGGAGAAAGAAAAAAGTTTGTCCTTTCTTCCTCCTTGAGAATTCCAGACCCCTCTCTCCTTGGGGACCCCTAGACTCCCTATCAACCTGCCTAGGAAATGACTCTCTCATTCCCCCCTTTTCTTTTAGGAGAATTATGTTGCCTAGGGAAAAGGAGCATCGTTCTCGTAACTGTTGCTTTTTGAACCACACACATTCCTATAGAGCCTGGGAAAGATAGGTCCTTTAGTTTTTGCCTCCAAAGGAGCAACTGGGAAGTTTAAGAGAGGATAGAGATGGAATGATCTGTGAAGAGCACTGTTTAATATTGCAGAGAAGCAGAAAATCCTCTCATTCATTTGCTCCTTGGTTAATGGACTCTCATGCAGAATGTAAGCTCCTTGAGGCCAAGAACCTTGTCTATTCAGTTTATCAGTACTTAAGAAGAGTTTTCCAGGCAGAACTAGTGGTAAAGAATCCTTCCAATGCAGGAGACATAAACAGGTTCAATCCTTGGGTGGGGAAGATTCCCTAGAGAAGGGCACAGCAACCCACTCCAGTATTCTTGTCTGGAGAATCCCATGGACAGAGGAGCTTGGAGGGCTGTGATCCTTAGGGTCACAAAGAGTTGGACAGGACTGAAGTGACTTAGCATGCATGCGCACAAGAGCTTAATCCATAGTAAATACTAAATAAATATTATCTAAATAATAACTGGAAAGATAGGTGAATAAAAAAACATTTAAGGAATTAAGTAAATAATGCTCCAAGTTTCATCATGAAACTTAGGCTTTTATTACCCTTTAGCCTAATCCAATTAAGACTTTATTTTCTTAGGCTCCACAATCACTGCAGATGGTGACTACAGCCATGAAATTAAAAGATGCTTGCTTCTTGCAAGAAAAGCTATGAAAAACCTAAACAGTGTATTAAAAAGCAGAGACATTACTTTGCCAACAAAGGTCTGTCTAGTCAAAGCCATGGTTTTTCCAGTGGTCATGTATGGATATGAGAGTTGGACTATAAAGAAAACTGAAGGCCGAAGAATTGATGTTTTTGAACTGTGGTGTTGGAGAAGGCTCTTGAGAATCCCTTGGACTGCAAGGAGATCCAACTAGTCCATCCTAAAGGAAATCAGTCCTGAATATTCATTGGAAGGACTGATGCTGAAGCTGAAACTCCAATACTTTGGCCTCCTGATGTGAAGAGCTGATTCATTGGAAAAGACTGTGATGCTGGGAAAGGTTGAAGGCAGAAGAAGAGGATGACAGAGGATGAGGTGGTTGGATGGCATCACCGACTCAATGGACATGATTTTGAGCAAGCTTTGGGAGTTGGTGATGGACAGGGAGGCCTGGCATACTATAGTCCATGGGGTTACAAAGAGTCAGACATGACTGAGTGACTGAACTAAACTGAACTGAGCCTAATCCAATCCCATTCACCTTTCTTACCTGCACAGGCTCAGGTATTTTATTTATTTTTGTATTAGTTTGTTTATTCAGGCTTCCCTGGTGGTTCAGATGGTAAAGTGTCTGCCTAAATGTGGGAGATCCGGGTTTGATCCCTGGGTCGGGAAGATCCTCTGGAGAAGGAAATGGCAACCCACTCCAGTACTCTTGCCTGGAAAATCCCATGGACGTAGGAGTGTGGTAGGCTATAGTCCATGGGGTCACAAAGAGTCAGACATGACTGAACTCAGGTATTTTATTTATTTTTGTATTAGTTTATTTATTCAACAAGTGCTTGCAAAGCCTTAGCCAGAAGTTGTCAACAGGGAATGGTAATATCTTGCAGTTGGGGCATTTACATATGTATGGGGGCATTTTGTTGTTGTTACAATGACTGCCTCTGTTGGCACTTAAGGGGTCAGGTATGCTAAATAATCTATAATCTGTTCTACTATTAATGCACATTGAGGTTTGTTTCCAGTCATTATGAGCATACTCTACTTTTCTCGGTAAGATTCCTTTCTTGGGACATTATGTCCAAGAGATTCTCTAGGACAATCAATGACTTTCAAACTCTTTTAATCATGACCAAAAATAGCTAGTATATTTTACATCACAACCTTGAAACATACACATGTGTATGTACCTGAAACAAAAATTTACGTGACAGTGCTATCTTTTGCTATGTATAATGCACTCTGATCTCCGTTAAAAAATAATGCTGCGTACAACCCACTAAGTTGACTTTTCAAAAGCTGTTCATTGGTCAAAACTCAGTTGAACAAGCACAGTGTATCTAGTAGTGGGAGTGCCTCTAAAGGTAGGTTCATATTTAACTTTTCCAGGAAATGCTATTTTGAACATTGTTATTCTAACTTGCTGCTACTGCTGCTAAACCGCTTCAGTCGTATCCGACTCTGTGCGACCCCAGAGACGGCAGCCCACCAGGCTCCCCCGTCCCTGGGATTCTCCAGGCAAGAACACTGGAGTGGGTTGCCATTTCCTTCTCCAATGCATGAAAGTGAAAAGTAAAAGTGAAGTCGATCAGTCGTGTCCGACTCTTAGCAACCCCATGGACTGCAGCCCACTAGGCTCCTCCATCCATGGGATTTTCCAGGCAAGAGTACTGGAGTGGGGTGCCATTGCCTTTTCCATATTCTAACTTAACCTGCTGAGAATAAAGAGATTCTGTTGCTCTACAACCTTGCTGTTAGTCTTTACTTTTCTCCACCACATGTGTATCATACTCTATGCAATTTTGTATCTTTTTTCACTTAACATTAATATGAACAATTTCCAAAGTCAATCAGTTCAATTCAGTTCAGTCGCTCAGTCGTGTCCGACTCTTCACGACCCCATGAATCGCAGCACGCCAGGCCTCCCTGTCCATCACCAACTCCCAGAGTTCACTCAGACTCACGGCCATCGAGTCAGTGATGCCATCCAGCCATCTCATCCTCTGTCGTCCCCTTCTCCTCCTGCCCCCAATCCCTCCCAGCATCAGAGTCTTTTCCAATGAGTCAACTCTTCACATGAGGTGGCCAAAGTACTGGAGTTTCAGCTTTAGCATCATTCCTTCCAAAGAAATCCCAGGGCTGATCTCCTTCAGAATGGACTGGTTGGATCTCCTTGAAGTCCAAGGGACCCTCAAGAGTCTTCTCCACTACCACAGTTCAAAAGCATCAATTCTTTGGCACTCAGCTTTCTTCACAGTCCAACTCTCACATCCATACATGACCACTGGAAAAACCATAGGCTTGACTAGATGGACCTTTGTTGGCAAAGTAATAGTTGGGTTTAAAACCTTAAATTTTGAATTACAGAATAATATTTCATTTTAAGGATTTATTATCATATATTTAGGGGTTTCCCAGGTGGCTCAGTGGGTAAAGAGTCCATCTGCAATGCAGGAGATGCAGAAGACAAGGGTTCAATCCTGGGTCGGGAAGATCCCCTGGAGAAGGAAATGGTAACCCATTCCAGTATTCTTGCCTGGAAAATCCCATGGATCAAGGGGCCTCATGGGCTGCAGTCCATGGGGTCTCAAAGAGTCAGACACAGTGGAAGTGATTTTGCAAGGTATCATATATTTGACTTTTCCTCTTGAAGGTAAGCTTTGAAAGCTTTAAATAATCTAGTAATTAAACCATTAACTATACTCTGACCAGTCTCCCGTTGCATCTTAGAGCAGATGCCAAGTCTCAAGAATACTGAGTCAATGTTTATGGCTGATCATGTTTATGGTGTGTGATATGTATGTTCAAATAGTACTCCAAAATTTTTGTATCTCTTTACTTTTAGATGAATCCAGGTTTTCTTAATTTTGCCTGGGTAAAATAATGTTTAGCTGAATATATAACATTAGACAGTAGTATTCTATTTATGAAACTTTACTCTTAAATAGATTTGGAAGTGTGTTTTCCATTTTCCATATTTAAAACTGTAAATGTAAACAGAAGTAGGGAAAGAATTTCCAGCCTTAACACTATATTAATTCATTTCACTTTAGATAGTTGTTTGTCTCACTTGGAATAAAAATAACACTGTTCTAGGCACCAAAAAACCTGACTTATAATTTTGCCCCTCATCAATGATATGACCTTCAGCAAATCATTTAACATTTCTGAATCTCCATCCATAAAATAGTGACATTTGGCTTTGTTGTATCCATCTCAGAGTATATATGATGTTCAAATGAAACAAAATCATAAGAAATTCACTTGGAAATACTTTGAATCTATCCAGTAGATTTATCATTGTTTTTGAATAAGTAACCAGATTTTCCATGGCTTTTACAGGTGAGATAAGGCTAGGTTTCACACCTAATATACAATGCCTTTATTATTTTTTATTAAAAAGGTAATATTAAAGAAAAATAGGGCTTCCCTAGTGGCTCAGACAAAGAATCCACCTGCAATGCGGGAGACCTGGGTTCAGTCCCAAGGTCGGGAAGATCCCCTGGAGGAAGACATGGCAACCCACTCCAGTATTCTTGCCTGGAGAATCCCCATGGACAGAGGAGCCTGGTGGGCTCAAAGTCCATGGCGCCACAAAGAGTTGGACACGACTGACTGACTAAGTACAGCACACAGCAAAATGTTCACATCCCCCCTGATGTCCCCCATGCCCCCTTCCAGTTCACCAGCACAGCACATAGGCAACCACACTTCTGATTTTTGTCATAGATAAAATTTGCTTCTCTTTAAGTTCATACACGGAGAAGGCAATGGCACCCCACTCCAGTACTCTTGCCTGGAAAATCCCATGGACGGAGGAGCCTGGAAGGCTGCAGTCCGTGGGGTTGCTGAGGGTCGGACACGACTGAGCGACTTCACTTTCACTTTTCACTTTCATGCATTGGAGAAGGAAATGGCAACCCACTCCAGTGTTCTTGCCTGGAGAATTCCAGGGATGGGGGAGCCTGGTGGGCTGCCGTCTATGGGGTCGCACAGAGTTGGACACGACTGAAGCGAGTTAGCAGCAGCAGCAAGTTCATATAAGTTACTTATTTTCATTAAACAAGAAACCAGTATTCATGATGATAAAAGACATTGCATTATTCAATTTTTTAGTGAACATGGTTGATTTAAATGTCTGATGTTGATGAAAAAAACTTTCTAAGAATTTCACAGTGTGGACATCACTGCTCTGGATGCCTTTACAGTAGATGAAGAAAGAAAACTTTTGAGGAGGGTGGTATCTTTTTCTATTTACTCAGTTAATCATTTCATATTTACTGTGAGCTTGCTGTACGCTAGGCAGTTTGCTGGATTCATGTTTGCCACTGATCTGTTCCTCTCCTGATATTTGTTGCATCTGAATATTACCTGGTCTGATAATTACTTGCTTTTTTCCTAAATAAGTTCATTTTAAGAGGAAACATTTTTATTATCACAAAAAAATGAAAAATCACTATCATATGCCTTAAATACAAAGGAATATTTTTAAAACAGAAGGTGGGGATTTCTGGCAACAAAATCTAAATATGAGGGGCTTTCATTGTATTATTACACAGAGAATGACAGATAAAAGGTAACAGTTGTTACAATTTCAATACTTATCTATCTGAACTCAAAATATAGACAAGTCCCCAGATAACAGAAAAGACAGAGAAATCAAAGGTGGAGTGATGAACAGGTGGGGAGTTCTGTGCTTGTGTGGTGCTAAATCGCTTCAGTCATGTCTGACTCTTTGCGACCCCATGGACTGTAGCCCTCCAGGCTCCTCTGCCCATGGGATCCTCCAGGCAAGAATATTGGAGTGTGTTGTCATTTTCTCCTCCAGGGCATCTTCCCCACCCAGGGATTGAACCCAGGTCTTTAATGTCTCCTGCATTGGCAGGCAAGTTCTTTACCACTAGCACCATCTGGAAAGCCCCAGGGAGTCCTGGAGGCCCACAGAGATGTATATGTCAGTCACAGTGGAGGAAAGCTGGAGATCTTGTAGCCAGATGGGGACATACGAAGGAAGGGGCAGCTGAAACTGATACCACCCCTCCATCCTACAACACAGAAACCTCACACACACCTTTGAAACTCAGCTTCCCTGGCAAAAAGAGCCTGGATGCATGAAATCTAAGTCTGGATGAACAGAACATTTTGATAAGTAACCATGACTAAATAAAAATTCTAGGCCTGCTGTGATGCTTAATTTTATGTGTGACTGCAGCCATGAAATTAAAAGACACTTGCCCCTTGGAAGAAAAGTTATGACCAACCTAGATGGCATATCCAGAGAAGGCAATGGCACCCCACTCTAATACTCTTGCCTGGAAAATCCCATGGATAGAGGAGCCTAGAAGGCTGAAGTCCATGGGGTCGCTAAGAGTCAGACACGACTGAATGGCTTCTCTTTCACTTTTCACTTTCATGCATTGGAGAAGGAAATGGCAACCCACTCCAGTGTTCTTGCCTGGAGAATCCCAGGGACGGGGGAGCCTGGTGGGCTGCTGTTTATGGGGTTGCACAGAGTTGGACACAACTGAAGCAACTTAGCAGCAGCAGCAGCAGACACCATATTAAAAAGCAGAGACATTACTTTGCCAATAAAGGTCTATCTAGTCAAAGCTGTGGTTTTTCCAGTAGTCATGCATGGATGTGAGAGTTGGACTATAAAGAAGGCTTTACAGTTGCAAGGAGATACAACCAGTCCATCCTAAAGGAAATCAGTTCTGAATATTCACTGGAAGGACTGATGCTGAAGCTGAAACTCCAATACTTTGGCCACCTGATGTGAAGAACTGACTCATTTGAAAAGACCCTGATGCTGGGAAAGATTGAAGGTGGGAGGAGAAGGGGAAGATAGAGGATGAGATGATTGGATGGCATCACTGACCCAATGGAAATGAGTTTGAGTAAACTCTGGGAGTTGGTGATGGACAGGGAGGCCAGGTATGCTGAAGTCCATGGGTTCGCAAAGATTTGGACAAGACTGAGTAACTGAACTGAACTGATTAGTCATGGGGTGCCCAGACATTTGGTTAAACATTATTCTAGGTGAGGTTGTTTCTAGACCAGATGAACATTTGAAGAGATAGACCAAGTAGTGCAGACTGCTCTCCCTAACGTGGATGGGACTCCCCAGTGGTTTGAAGACCTGAATAGAGCAAAAAGGCTGAACAAGTTGGGACTTCCCCTGCCTAATTGTATATACATACTTAGGTACATGCACCCCACTCCAGTACTCTTGCTTGGAAAATCCCATGGACGGAGGAGCCTGTTAGGCTGCAGTCCATGGGGTCGCTAAGAATCGGACAGGACTGAGCGACTTCACTTTCACTTTTCACTTTCGTGCATTGGAGAAGGAAATGGCAACCGACTCCAGTGTTCTTGCCTGGGGAATCCCAGGGATGGCGGAGCCTGGTGGGCTGCCGTCTATGGGGTCGCGCAGAGTCGGATACGACTGAAGTGACTTAGCATAGCATAGGTACATGCATAACGTGAACGTGAAGTCGCTCAGTCGTGCCCGACTCTTTGCGACCCCGTGGACTGTAGTCTACCAGGCTCCTCTGTCCACGGAATTTTCCAGGCAATAGTACTGGAGTGGATTGCCATTTCCTTCGCCAAGGGATCTTCCCAACCCAGGGATCGAACCCGGGTCTCCCGCATCGTAGACAGACGCTTCACCGTCTGAGCCACTAGGGAAGTCCAAGGTACATGCATACATATACCTAATACATATTTATGTATGTGCAGACAGGGTGCGAGCAACAGGGATCCTATTGGTTTTATGTCTCTGGAGAACCCTGGTTAATTACACCCACACACCACTGGGTGTACTGAAGATGATGGAAATAGATGAGCCTTCTCCCTGCTCTCTGGCAAATAAACTAAGAACGTGACCCAAGCTTAGCCAATCAAATGCTCCGATGGAGACCTGGTGAGGTTGTTGTGAGAAGGAGGCAAAAGCCAAAGAGTCAGTTAGTGATGATCTTGCGGCAGAATTGAGAATTGAGAGTCCAGTGACATGAGACTGAGTGACCAACAGCCGAGTTTCCAGCATCCAGGGTTACAGTGCTAACACTGAGGGCATCAGAAACATCAATTCTGACATCTGGGCCAGTGCTTCTCTCCATGATCCCAACCTTTCTGGCAGCTCTGCTTAAGTTTGCCAAAACTGGTTTCTGTTTTCTAGCAGGCTTTGAGAACTCACTAGATACTGTAAGCAAGATCATGAGATTAATGCTACAGGTTTGTGGCTCTAGGTTCATAGAATGTTGATCATATCTTATGAGATAAACCTCTCCCTCAACACACATACAATGAGATGCTTTTGAAGAGTTCTAAATTTGGATTGCATTTTCCTTTGTGCTATTTTAGATCTGGGCCAGCTCTCTGCTGTGAAGAATAGGTGCATCCCAAGGTGTGAATCAAATGACGTAATTAAAAGATCCCAGCTCCAAAACATCCCATTTTTCTCATCAACTGACCACAGAGCCTCCTCCCTACTTGAAAATTTCAACTAATAGTTTCCAGGCTTCTCTGGTGGCTCAGATAATAAGGAATCTGCTTGCAATGCAGGAGACCTGTGTTCAATTCTTTGATAGGGAAGATCCCCTGGAGATCCCCTAGAGAAGGAAATGGCAATCCACTCCAGTATTCTTGTCTGGGAAATCCCATGGACAGAGGAACCTGCCAGGCTACAGTCCATGGGGTTGCAAAGATTTGGACATGACTGAGCAACTAACACTTTCACTTTCATAAGTGACCACCCCCAGAAACTTTGGTTCTGTCTGCCTTCTAGTAGCAATGCATAGTTACCAGAGTCTGTGGATGCATGCAGAGTTCTACAACTCTTCCGTGGACTAGCTGTATGAACATAGGCTACTGAATTATATCTAGACCCTCAGTTTTCCTTCTCTGTAAAATGGGCATAACAATAGGACTTAATTCATGGAGGTATTATCAGGTTTAGGTAAGCTTGCAGTGCCCTAACACACAGGAAAAAATGTTTAATAAGCAGTAGATATTAAATTAATAACTTGTAAATCCAGAGGACAGAAGGTATGTGAAGAGAGGTTTATGTTCAGGGATTTGAAAGAAATGCTGCATGTTCAAGTCCAATTTGGGCCAGGTTCATTTTAAGAATCTAACAGGTACTTTTATATTTCTAAGTTCAGTCTCATACTTCATAAAACATATTAATATATATCTACATCCTACATTAAATATTCTTTTTGCTGTAAAGTTTTGAAAAAGATTTTGATTGGTTTTTAAAAAATTGCTTAGTATCAACTTATTTAACTTACATTGCTTAGAAATCACTGTGCTTACACTGAAAGTTTTTTGAAGTGATAGTCAAATCTACATTTTGGTTTCAAGATAATACTATTTTTATAAATATTAATTTTTGGTTAGGTCCCATATAGGCAGGGGAAGTTTCTTCCAACTTTTTATTATGAAGAATTAGTACACACAAATGCTGATAAAACAGATAAATTTATACCTTGATACCCTATATCTGGATTTAACAATTGTTTATATTTTGCTCTATTTGTACTCTGTATACACAAATATATATATTTGTGTATACATAAATATATATATATTTATATATATAAAAAATATATATATAGGTATATTTTTTTCTTTCCCCTTTTTTTGGCTGAAAAAAAAATCTGAAAGTAAGTTGCTAGATATTATAACACTTCACCCCTAAGTACTTTAGCAGAAATCTGACATAATCATAACTCCTTTATTACACTTTAGAAAATTAACATAAATTCTGTAATATAATCTAATACTCACTTCATTTGTAACTGACTTTTTGGAACCAATATCAATAAAGTTACAGGGTTGCATTTGATATGTCTCTCTTGCTCTTTTAGTGTAGAACATTTTTACCTCTTATGACACTGATTTTTTAGACCCTGGTCTTTTAGAATGCTTCCTTTATGGATTTATTTATTTCTTCATGGTGTGGTTTCATGTGTATCTCCATCTTCCATATCCTTCATTTCTTATAAACTGGGAGTTAGGTCGTGATTCTTGATTGAGTTGTTTCAACATTTTTGTAAGCCCCTGTCATAGTGATGTAGTGAATTTTGTATTGCATCATAACGGAGAGGTCCATTTCAGATTGTTCCAGCATCAGAATCCTAAGCTTGACCACTTGATAAGTGTGGTGACCCTAGATCTCTCACTATAGAAGTGCACATTCCCCTTTTATAATTACTGAGTAATGCACACTATAGATCTTGGCACTGTACAAATATACTGTTCATTAGTAACACTTTACCTAATGGTTTTAGCATTTGTTGATAATCCTTGCCTGAATCGATGATTACACTGGAGAATACAAGAGTGTGACCTTCTAATATTATTATTTCCTCTACATTTATTAACTAGTATTATTTTTTTCTCTCTTTCTTATCTAACAATAGATCCCTAAATTTAACAATATAAAACCTTTAAACTTAAGGATAAATGAAACTAACATAATGTGATGTACCCTATATATTTTTTCCGTTGATGGGTAAAGTCAACAAATTTTCTCATGCATATTTAGCTCTTGAAAAATCCATAGCTTCTGTAGCACTGTGGTGCTTCGTAGATAAAACAACTATGCTAAGTCACTTCAGTCATGTCCGACTTTTGCGACCCCATAGACCGCAGCCCACCAGGCTCCCCCGTCCCTGGGATTCTCCAGGCAAGAACACTGGAGTGGGTTGCCATTTCCTTCTCCAATGCATGAAAGGGAAAAGTGAAAGTGAAGTCGCTCAGTCGTGTCTGACTCTTCGAGAACCCATGGACTGCAGCCCACCAGGCTCCTCCGTCCATGGGATTTTCCAGGCAAGAGTACTGGAGTGGGGTGCCATATTTCTAAGGACATCGGCAGCATTTAAACAGTTGTTTTGTTCAGCACTGTGAGTGGAGATCCACACTCACACCTTCATGGCTGCATAGAAAAATGAAACTGAAGTCGCTCAGTCGTGTCTGACTCTTTGCAACTCCGTGGACTGTAGCCTTCCAGGCTCCTCTGTCCATGGGATTCTCCAGGCATGAATACTGGAGTGGGTTACCATTTCCTTCTCCAGGGGATCTTCTCAATCCAGGGATCAAACCTGGGTCTCCCACATTGGAGGCAGACGCTTTAAACTCTGAGCCACCATGGAAGCCCCTCATGGCTGCATAGAAAAGTCAATCATGTCAATCCTGGCATTCAGAACAACCTTGAATGTTCTTGGGTCATAATTCTTCTGGTCTCTCACAAATGCTACTTATCTGCTTATTTGCTTTATCATGCTAATTTGAGTGGTGTTTTGCTTGTCATTTGCTTTCCTGAGCTGTTCTTAGCAACCTGTAGTAATGAAGATTATTTTCAGAGCTGTTTTTAAACTACTTCTAGCACATTAGAGTTCTTTTCAATTCAGAGTTCATGGTCTCTTTTGAAAGGATTACTTCAGTAAAAGTTTATTTATTTTCCCAATTGCATTTTAGTAGAATTTTTGGCTTTACAATGGTTAGAGCATGACTTAGGTCCAAACATGACTTCACATGTATGGGAATTTGGACCACATCTCTCTCTATTTGCAGTTTCTTTGTGAAATGGAAATAAAAATATTTAGCCCACAGGACTGTTGCAAAGCCTATTTGAGATAGCATATGTTTCACTGAGCCTGCTGCTGCTGCTGCTAAGTCGCTTCAGTCATGTCCGACTCTGTGCGACCCCATAGATGGCAGCCCACTGAGCCTAGAGCTCAGTAAATTGTAGCTGTGATGACAGTGTTTTAATGATAGTGTTTGGTCCCTAAAAACACTATGTATGTATTTATTTTTATTAACAAACAGTCAAAGGTAAACTCCGTCTAGTCAAAGCTATGGTTTTTCCAGTGGTCATGTATGGATGTGAGAGTTGGACTGTGAAGAAGGCTGAGCGCCGAAGAATTGATGCTTTTGAACTGTGGTATTGGAGAAGACTCTTGAGAGTCCCTTGGACTGCAAGGAGATCCAACCAGTCCATTCTGAAGGAGATCAGCCCTGGGATTTCTTTGGAAGGAATGATGCTAAAGCTGAAACTCCAGTACTTTGGCCACCTCATGTGAAGAGTTGACTCATTGGAAAAGACTCTGATGCTGGGAGGGATTGGGGGCAGGAGGGGAAGGGGACGACAGAGGATGAGATGGCTGGATGGCATCACTGACTCGATGGACGTGAGTCTGAGTGAACTCCGGGAGTTGATGATGGACAGGGAGGCCTGGCGTGCTGAGATTCATGGGGTCGTGAAGAGTCGGACAAGACTGAGCGACTGAACTGAACTGAACTGAAGGTAAACTCTGAGAAACTTCCCTTGCTTTGCTTGCTTCTGGTGTTATTTTGGTTCCACATACTCATCAAGTTCATGGGCTTCCCAAGTGGCACTAGTGGAAAAGAATCCACCTGCCAGTGCAGGAAACCTAAGAGACGTGGATGCAATCCCTGGGTCAGGAAGAACCACTATAGGAGGGCATGACAACCCACTCCAGGATTCTTGCCTGGAGAACCCCATGGACAGAGGAGCCTTGCAGGCTACAGTCCGTGGGGCTGCAAAGAGCTGGACAGGACTAAGCACACAAACACTTCTCTTTCTCTGCTTCAGTCCTACCCAGATGGGTGTTGTGGGATCCATCGCTGCCATTTCCTTCACCACTCCACTTGTCAGAGAGACTGGGTGATATGGTGCCTGCTTCCCCTCCCCATTCCCTGCATGGTGGCCTTCCAAACTCTTCCTTTGCTGCTGCCAAAACATGGTGGGATTGTAAAACGGAGGAGGAAGCCTCTCTAGTTTCAGTTGTCCTTGAGCCATCAGCACCTCTGAGGTATTAACTGTCCTTTTCCTTATGGCTTTCCCAACTTCATCATTATAGGACTCAGTCCAAAGTTCTTAAAGGCTGAGCCAAGAGACAAATTGATCTGGCAAATACCATGTTGCACTCCACACTGCCCTTCCTTTTGACAGCTGAGACTTTGTTACTGATTAAGCCATTGAGGGCCTGCTACTCCTCTCATTAGAATGTGCCATTGTCCAACAAGACCTTGGAGGACACTTCAAGGAAAGGAACCTGAAGGGGGAGAGGCAAGATAGGGATATAGGATTAAGAGATATAAAAGTCTATATATTAAAGGGATAAGCAACAAGGATATATTGTACAGCACAGGGAAATAAAGAGAGATAAACACTCTCTTTGCCACATCAGTTTGCCAGACTTTTCCAGACATGGGCCTTCCCTGATAGCTCAGTTGGGAAAGAATCTGCCCGCAATGCAAGAGACCTGGGTTCAATCCCTGGGTTGGGAAGATCTCCTGGAGAAGGGAACAGCTACCCACTCCAGTATTCTGGCCTAAAGAATTCCATGGACTGTATAGTCCGTGGGGTTGCAAGTCAGACACGACTGAGTGACTTTCACTTCATTTCCAGACATGTCTGGACTTCAACTTTAGATTTCTTTAGGTTTCTTCTGAGATTTCCACTCTATACTTGCTTTCATGAGCATGGATGGATTGTACACTTTCCTAGAACACAGTTGAAGTCCATAAGCCTAGAACATGGTAAGTAAGTGTTAGTTGCTCAGTCGTGTCTGACTGTTTGAACTCCATGGACTGCAACCCACCAGGCTCCTCTGTCCATGAGATTTTCCAGGCAAGGATACTGGAGTGGATTGCCATTTCCTTTTAGTTCTCAATAAGTGTTTATTGGGTAAACACATGAGTGAGTTAAAATACTAATAGTCAATATTTATTGACTATTAGCCATTATTTCTAGTGTTTAATATTCATTAGCTTGTTTAATCATCACTAAAACTCTGTTGTGCCCAATCACTCAGTCATGTTCAACTCTTTGTGACCCCATAGACTGTAGCCTGCCAGATTCCTCAGTCCATGGGATTTTACAGGCAAAAATACTGGAGTGGGTTGCTGTTTCCTTTTTCAGGAGATCTTCCTGACTCAGGGATCGAGTCTGCATCTCCCGTGTCATGCATTGGCAGGTGGGTTCTTTACCACTAGTTCCTCCTAGGAAACCCCAAAACTGTTAGAAGCCATTGTTATTATTATTCTGACACGTGACTTATTATTTTACATTTGGTTCTACAGATCCACTCTGCACCCTTCTCCAGTTGCCCCAGAAGACTGACCCAAGCAGACTACCTCAAAGGGGTAGTCTCCCTTTCCTTCTAGTTCATCTGGTATTGGCAATCAGGAGGTTCTTGTAGGAAGTCAGAGTGAGGGAGGAAAAGGGGACAGTTTGCTGATTCCTTCTTTGTGTCATTCCTTGGACAGACTGAGACTGTCCTAAAAATCACAGCTTTTCTCAAGAGCTCCTATGCTGTCTCCCTCCCCCACTTTTTTTTTTTCCCCTCATAGGGGTTTTTTGCTGTTCGGTTGCTGCTCAGTCATGTCTGACTCTTTGCAACCCCATGGACTTCAGCATGTCAGGCTTCCCTGTCCTTTACCATCTCCTGGAGCTTGCTCAAACTCCTGTCCATTGAGTCAGTGATGCCATCCAACCATCTCGTCCTCTGTTGTCCACTTCTCCTCCTGCCTTCAATCTTTCCCAGCATGAGGGTCTTTTCCAAGAAGCCAGCTCTTCCCATCAAGTGGCCAAAGTATTGGAGTTTCACCGTTAGCACCAGACCTCCTAATGAATATTCAGGATTGATTTCCTTTAGGATTGACTGGTTTAATCTCCTTGAAATCCAAGGGACTCTCAAGAGTCTTCTCCAACACCACCGCTCAAAAGCATCAATTCTTTTGTGTTCAACCTTTTTAGTGGCCCAACTCTCACATCCATACATGACACAGGAAAAACCGTAGCTTTAACTATACAGACCTTTGTTGGCAAAGTAATGTCTCTGCTTTTTAATACACTGTCTAGGTCACTTTTCGCAGGACTGGAGTCTTTCACTGTCAGTGGTGGTTTCCCCTATATTTAGATCTCATCTGTGTAAAGAATTGATGCTTTTGAACTGTGGTGTTGGAGAAGACTTTGAGAGTCCCTTGGACTGCAAGGAGATCCAACCAGTCCATTCTGAAGGAGATCAGCCCTGGGATTTCTTTGGAAGGAATGATGCTAAAGCTGAAACTCCAGTACTTTGGCCACCTCATGTGAAGAGTTGACTCATTGGAAAAGACTCTGATGCTAGGAGGGATTGGGGGAAAGAGGAGAAGGGGACAACAGAGGATGAGATGGCTGGATGGCATCACTGACTCGATGGACATGAGTCTGGGTGAACTCCGGGAGTTGGTGCTGGAGAGGGAGGCCTAGCATGCTGCGATTCATGGGATCACAAAGAGTCGGACACAACTGAGCGGCTGATCTGATCTGATCTTTAATAATATTATATTGAGTATATTATCCATATCTCTCTGAAACTGAGTGTAAACCATGTTATGAATAAGGCAACTGAGACCCACAGGGGTAAGGGATTGCTGAAGATCATGCTCCTAAAATGTTGATGTAGAGATTTGTATCTGTGCCTTTGGCTTTAACTACCACTCTGTGCACACAGAGGAAATGTATTCAAACATTGAGAAGCAGTGAGGCACTGCGGATAAGCACATTGTTCTGGCAGTCATAAAGATCTCGGCTCCAAAACTAATTCTGTAACCTAGTTAGAGAGTAACTGTAGATAAGTTACTTCACTTCTTTAAGATTCAGTTCCTAAATCTGAATCTTAGAGTGAAATTGGAATGTTGCCTACCTTAGAATTATTTTAAGACTTATACATGTACATGTTTAGTCTCTTAGTCTTGTCTGATTCTTTGCAACCCCATGGACTGTAGCCTGTGAGGCTCTGCAGTCCATGGGATTCTCCAGGAAAGAATACTGGAGTGAGTTGCCATTTCCTACTCCAGGGGATCTTTCAGACCCAGCAATTGAACTTAAGTCTCATGCATTGCAGGTAGATTCTTTACTGTTTTAGCCACCAGATAAGACTGTTATAAGACTTATAATAATGAATTCATTTATGTGCAGTTTAACTATCTGGCACCTAATGAAGATTCAAAAAATGTCATAAAAGCTATTGGAAAAGGGATTGTTTGGAAATATGGAGAACATGGGAAAAGTTTCATACAATGTATCTTTACCCAAGATGTTTATATTCTGGTGGGGTGGGCATTAAACCCAGGAATAGTAGTAAGAATAATAGAATAATAGCAATAGAAATAACTACTCTCCAATTACAAGATGGCAGAGTAGAAGGACATGTGCTCATCTTCTCTTGTGAGAACTCCAAAATTACAACTCACTGCTGAACAACCATAAACAGGAGAATGTTGCGTTGTACCAAAAAAGATACCCATGTCCAAAGGCAAAGGAGAACCCTCAGCAAGATGGTAGGAGGGGTGAAATCACATTTAGAATCAAACTCCATACCCGCTAGAGATGCTTGGAGGGCTCAAACAAAATCTTGTGTGCACCAGGAGACCCCACAGAGACTAAGCCAGACCTGCCTTTGAGTGTTGAGTGTCTCCTGAAAAGGTACAGGTCAGCAGTGGCCTGCTGCAAGGGCAGGGCCTCTGGGTGCAGCAGACCTTGGTATGGCTTAAGCCCTCTTGGAGGAGGTAGCCATTAACCCCACCATGAAGCCACCAGAACTTACACAGGACTGGGGAAACAAACTCTTGGAGGGCACAGACAAAACCTTCTGTGCACCAGGACCTAGGAGAAAGGAGCAGTGACCCCACAAGAGGCTGACCCAGACTTGCCCATGAGTGTCTAGGAGTCTCCAAGCAGAGGCATGGGTCGGCTGTGGCCTGCTGCAGGATCAGAGGCACTGAGTGCAGCAGGGTGTGCATGGGACCTTTTGAAGGAGGTCACCATTCTGTTCATTACCTCCACCATAGTTTGGCCTCAGGTCAAACAACAGGAGGGGAACACAGCCCCACCCATCAACGGAAAATTGGACTAAAGATTTATGGAGCATGGTCCCGTCCATCAGAACAAGACCCAGTTTTCCTCTTAGTCAGTCTCTCCCATCAGGAAGCTTCCATAAGCCTCTTATCCTTATCTATAAGAGGGGAGATAGAATGAAAACCAAAATCACAGAAAACTAACCAAACTGATCACATGGCCCACAGCCTTGTCTAACTCAATGAAACTACGAGCCATGCTAGGTAGGGCCACCCAAAATGGATGGGACATGGTAGTGAGTTCTGACAGGAAATGGTCTGCTGGAAAAAGAAAGGGCAAACCATTTCAGTATTCTTGCCTTGAGAACCCCATGAACAGAATGAAAAGGCAAAAAGATAGGACACTGAAAGATGAACTCTCCAGGTTGGTAGGTGTCCAATATGCTACTGGAAATCAGTGGAGAAATAACTCCAGAAAGAATGAAGAGATGGAGCCAAAGCAAAAACAACAACACTCAGCTGTGGATATGACTGGTGACGGAAGTAAAGTACAATGCTGTAAAGAACAACATTGCATAGGAACCTGGAATGTTAGGCCCATGAATCAAAGTAAATTGGAAATGGTCAAACAGGAGAGTGCACATCGACATTTTAGGAATCAGTGAACTAAAATGGACTGGAATGGGTAAATTTACCTCAGATGACCATTATATCTAGTAGTGTGGGCAAGAGTCTCTTAGAAGAAATGAAATAGTCATCATAGTCAACAAAACAATCCAAAATGCAATACTTGGATGCAATCTTGAAAATGACAGAATGATCTCTGTTCATTTCCAAGGCAAACCATTCAATATCAGGGTCATCCAAGTCTATGACCCGACTAGTAATGCTGCAGAAGCTGAGGTTGAATGGTTCAATGAAGACCTACAAGACCTTCTACAACTAACACCCAAAAAAGATATCCTTTTCATTATAGGGAACTGGAATGCAAAAGTAGGAAGTCAAGAGATACCAGGAGTAACAGGCAAATTTGGCCTTGGAGTACAAAATGAAGCATGTCAAGGCTAACAGAGTTTTGCCAAGAGAACACACTGTTCATACCAAACACCCTCTTCCAACCACACGAGAAGATTCTATGCATGGACATCACCAAATGGTCAATACCAAAATCAGATTGATTATAGTCTTTGCAGCCAAAGATGGAGAAGCTCTATACAGTCAGCAAACACGAGAGCGAGAGCTGACTGTGGCTAAGATCACGGACTCCTTATTGCAAAATTCAGACTGAAATTGAAGAAAGTAGGGAAAACCAATAGCCCAGGCAGGTATGACCTATATCAAATCCCTTATGATTATACAGTGGAAGTGACAAATAGATTCAAGGGATTAGATCTGATAGAGAGAGTGCCTGAAGTACTATGTAAGGACGTTTGTGACATTGTACAAGAGGCAGTGATCAAGACCATCCCCAAGAAAAAGAAATGTAAAAAGGCAAAATGGTTGTCTGAGGAGGCCTTACAGATAGGTGAGAAAAGAAGAGAAGCGAAAGGCAAAGGAGAAAAGAAAACATATACCCACTTGAATGCAGAGTTCCAAAAAATATCAAGGAGAGATAAAGCCTTCCTTGGTGATCAATGCAAAGAAACAGAGGAAAACAAAGGAATGGGAAAGGCTAGAGATCTCTTCATGAAAATTAGAGATACCAAGGAACACTTGATGCAAAGATGGGCACAATAAAGGACAGAAATGGTATGGACCTAACAGAAGCAGAAGATATTAAGAAGAGGTGGCAAGAATACATAGAAGAACTGTACAAAAAAGATCTTCATGACCCAGACAATCATGATGATGTGATCACTCACCTAGAGCCATACATCCTGGAATGCAAAGTCAAATGGGACTTAGGAAGCATCACTACAAACAAAGCCAGTGGAGGTGATGGAATTCCAGTTGAGGTATTTCAAATCCTAAAAGATGATACTGTTACAGTGTTGCACTCAATATGCCAGCAAATTTGGAAAACTCAGCAGTGGCCACAGGACTGGAAGAGGTCAATTTTCATTCCAATCCCAGAGAAAGGCAATGCTAAAGAATGCTCAAACTACCGCACAATTGCACTCATCTCACATGCTAGTAAAGTAATGCTCAAAATTCTCCATGCCAGGTTTCAACAGTATGTAAACTGTGAACCTCCAGATGTTCAAGCTGGGTTTAGAAAAGGAACCAGAGATCAAATTTCCAACCTCCGTTGGATCATTGAAATAAAAAGAGAGTTCCAGAATAATATCTACTTCTACTATATTGACTATGCCAAAGCCTTTGACTGTGTGGATCACAACAAACTATGGAAAATTCTTAAAGAGACGGGAATACTAGACCACCTGACCTGCCTCCTGAGAAATATGTATGCAGATCAAGAAGCAACAGTTAGAACTGGACATGAAACAATAGCCTGGTTCCAAATCGGGAAAGCAGTACATCAAGGCTGTATATTGTCACCCTGCTTATTTAACTTATATGCAGAGTACATCATGTGAAATGCTGGCCTGGATGAAGCACAAGCTGCAATCAAGATTGCCAGAAGAAATATCAATAACCTCAGATATGCAGATGACACATCCCTTATGGCAGAAAGCAAAGAAGAACTAAAGAGCCTCTTGATGAAAGTGAAAGAGGAGAGTGAAAAAGTTGGCTTAAAGCTCAGCATTCAGAAAACTAAGATCATGGCATCTGGTCCCATCACTTCATGGCAAACAGATGGGGAAACAATGGAAACAGTGAGAGACTTTATTTTTCTAGGCTCCAAAATCACTGCAGATGGTGACTGCAGCCATGATATTAAAACACACTTGCTCCTTGGAAGAAAAGTTATGACCAACCTAGACAGCTTACTAAAAAGCAGAGACGTTACTTTCCAACAAAATTCTGTCTAGTGAAAGCTATGGTTTTTCCAGTAGTCATGTATGGATGTGAGAGTTGGACTCTAAAGAAAATTGAGCACCAAAGAATTGGTGATTTTGAACTGTGGTGTTGGAGAAGAATCTTGAGACAGTCCTTTGGACTGCAAGGAGATCCAACCAGTCAATCCTAAAGGAAATCGTCCAGAAAATTCATTGGAAGGACTGATGCTGAAGTTGAAACTGCAGTACTTTGGCCACCTGATATGAGGAACTGGCTCCTTGGAAAAGACCCTAATGCTGAGAAAGATTGAAGGCAGGAGGAGAAAGGGATGACAGAGTATTAGATGGTTGGATGGCATCACCTACTCGATGCACATGAGTTTGAGTTAGCTCCAGGAGTTGGTGATGGACAGGGAAGCCTGGCGTGTTACAATCCATGGGGTCACAAAGAGTTGGACATGACTGAGTGACTGAACTGAGCAGACTGAATAGAAATAAAATAATAGAATACAGACATTGGAATGAAGGGAAAAAGGAAAGGAACTTATGGTTCAAAGTAGATGGGCCAGACCCTCTCAAGCATTTTTTATTTATAGATTTTCTGATGATAACCATTCTGATCCATGTGAGATGATACTTCATTATAGTTTTGATTTGTATTTATCTAATAATTAGTCATGCTGAGCATCTTTTCCTGTGTTTTTGGACATCTGTATGTCTTCTTTGGAGTAATGTCTATTTAGGTCTTCTGCCCATTTTTTGATTGAGTTGTTTGGTGTTTTTTTTTTTTTTTTTATTGTTATTGAGCTTCATGAGGTGTTTTTATACTTTGGAGATTAATCCTTTTTGGATTCTTTGTTTGCAAATATTTTCTCCCCTTCTGTAGGCTGTCTTTTTCTTTTGTTTATAGTTTCTTTTGCTGTGCAAAATTTTTTGAGATTAATTAGGTCACATTTTAAAATTGTGTTTATTTTCATTACTCTAGTAGGTGGGTCAAAAAAGATCTTGCTGTGATTTAAGAGTATTCAGCCTATGTTTTCTTCTAAGAGTTTTATAGCATCCAGCCTTACATTTAGGTCTTTAATTGTCTTTGAGTTTATTTTTGTGTATAGTGTTAGGGAGTGCTCTAATTTCATTATTTCATGTGTAGCTGTCCAGTTTTCCCAGCACCACTTTGAAGAGACTGTCTTTTCTCCATTGTATATTCTTGCCTCTTTTGTCCTTGATTAGGTGACCACATGTTCTCAGCCATAAAAAAGAACAAAATAATGCCTTTTGCAGTAACATGAAAGGACCTAGAGATTGTCATATTGAATGAAGTAAGTCAGGCAGAGAAGGCCAAATATCATGATATCACTTATATGTTGAGTCTAAAAAGAACGGTACAAATGAACTTACTCACAAAACAGAAACAGAGTTACAGATGTAGAAAACAACACATGCTTACAGTGGGC
This sequence comes from Bos indicus x Bos taurus, assembly GCF_003369695.1. Lineage (NCBI taxonomy): Eukaryota > Metazoa > Chordata > Mammalia > Artiodactyla > Bovidae > Bos > Bos indicus x Bos taurus. Next base: position 42,998,889 of record NC_040101.1, read on the forward strand.
ATGTTGGGGGCAGGGAGGGATGAACTGAGAAGTTGGAATTGACATATGCACACTACTATATATAAAATGATAACTGATAAGGACCTATTGTATAGTGCAGGGAACAATGCTCAGTACACTGTAATGACCTATATGGGAAAATAATTTAAAAAAGAGTAGATATATGTACATATATAACTGATACACTGGTGTGATCACTCACCTAGAGCCAGACATCCTGGAATGTGAAGTCAAGTGGGCCTTAGGAAGCACGACTACGAACAAAGCTAGTGGAGGTGATGGAATTCCAGTTGAGATATTTCAAATCCTGAAAGATGATGCTGTGAAAGTGCTGCACTCAAAATGCCAGCAAATTTGGAAAACTCAGCAGTGGCCACAGGACTGGAAAAGGTCAGTTTTCATTCCAATTCCAAAGAAAGGCAATGCCAAGGAGTGCTCAAACTACCACACAATTGCACTCATCTCACATGCTAGTAAAGTAATGCTCAAAATTCTCCAAGCCAGGCTTCAGCAGTATGTGAACCGTGAACCTCCAGATGTGCAAGCTGGTTTTAGGAAAGGCAGAGGAACCAGAGATCAAATTGCCAACATCTGCTGGATCATCGAAAAAGCAAGAGAGTTCCAGAAAAAACATCTGTTTCTGCTTTATTGACTATGCCAAAGCCTTTGACTGTGTGGATCACAACAAACTATGGAAAATTCTGAAAGAGATGGGAATACAAGACCACCTGACCTGCCTCCTGAGAAACCTGTATGCAGGTCAGGAAGCAAGAATTAGAACTGGACATGGAACAACAGACTGGTTCCAAATAGGAAAAGGAGTATGTCAAGGCTGTATATTGTCACCCGCTTATTTAACTTCTATGCAGAGTACATCATGAGAAATGCTGGGCTGGATGAAGCACAAGCTGGAATCAAGATTGCCGGGAGAAATACCAATAACCTCAGATATGCAGATGACACCTCCCTTATGGCAGGAAGCGAAGAAAAACTAAAGAGCCTCTTGATGAAAGTGAAAGAGGAGAGTGAAAAAGTTGGCTTAAAGCTCAACATTCAGAAAACTAAGATCATGGCATCTGGTCCTATCACTTCATGGCAAATAGATGGGGAAACAGTGGAAACAGTGGCTGACTTTATTTTTCTGGGCTCCAAAATCACTGCAGATGGTGATTGCAGCCATGAAATTAAAAGAGGCTTACTCCTTGGAATGAAAGTTATGACCATCCTAGACAGCAGAAACATTACTTTGTCAACAAAGGTCCGTCTAGTCAAGGCTATGGTTTTTCCAGTGGTCATGTTTGGATGTGAGAGTTGGACTATGGAGAAAACTAAGCATTGAAGAATTGATGCTTTTGAACTGTGGTGTTGGAGAAGTCCCTTGGACTTCAAGGAGATACAACCAGTCCTTCCTAAAGGAGATCAGTCCTGGGTGTACATTGGTAGGACTGATGTTGAAGATGAAACTCCAATACTTTGGCCACCTGATGTGAAGAGCTGACTCATTTGAAAAGACCCTGATGCTGGGAAAGATTGAGGGCAGGAGGAGAAGGGGACGACAGAGGATGAGATGTTTGGATGGCATCACCGACTCAATGGACATGGGTTTGGGTGGACTCCGGGACTTGGTGATGGACAGGGAGGGCTGGCGTGCTGCGATTCATGGAGTCGCAAAGAGGAGGACACGAGTGAGCGACTGAACTGAACTGAACTGAACTGATACACTATGCTGTAGAACAGAAAGTAATACTATATTGTTAATCAACTATATTCCAATAAAAATAAAAAAAAAATAAATAAGTAGATGGGCCAGGCTGTATTTTGTGTTTCTTCAGTTCTCTCTTGAACTTATTTTCCTGGCTTGGCATCAGCCATCCTGTTGAGTATACAAACATCCCCCAGGCAATGTGGTCTGAGCGAACAAACAAATCAGCAGGCTTCATGATGAAATGTCTTCCTGCCTGTTAATTCTTGTGATGATAACCATTGCTTCCAGTGGTTCCCTGACTCGCTGTTCTAGGAGGATTAGATTGCTGGGAGCAGGGAAGGGGAGCCAGTATGCAGGCTTCATAACATCCTTGGGTGTACTAGAAAAAAAAAACAAAGTCTATCTTTCCAGTGAGGATAATTACACAGTATATTTCCATGACAGCTTCACAGTCTGAACCAAAATTGCTTAAAAAAGGTGCCAGTAAGTTAAAAAAAATATGCCTCAACTATAATCTTTGAAGAGAAATAGGCAAGTAAATGATGAATATCTTTTATGAGCACAAATATTCCAAGTGAATATCTAAACCATGGCAAGGCTTGCAAATGCATGACAAATGTGTACTTCCCATCCCCTGTCAAAACTAGAGATAATCTTGGAATATTTAAACACAACAATTAAAGTTGCCATCATTCATTGGATTAGAGTTAATACAAAAGATGAAGATTATCTGTTACTGTTGTTCTGGGAAGGGGCTGACCCTACCTGTACATGTCATACCACCATCTAAAATTTATCACTGAGAATAAAACCAAATAGGCCTGCTGTCAGTTTATTAGTTGAATTACTTAATGATATTGCCAATATTTTATTAGTAAGTAGGTAATTTTAGCTTGGAATGAAAATTTAGAATATGGACTGCATTCTGAATCAGGAAATTTTTAAATTGTTATTTGTGTTGCCTATAAGGACTGTATCAGTTTAATAAACCACCGCAAAACTGAGTGACTTAAAACTGTCATTTTATTTGTTTACGATTCTGTGAGTCAACAACTTGGGCTCAGCTCTGCTGGATGCGTCTCTGTTCCTGGTTATACTGGCTGGACTCACTCATATTTGCCATCAGCTGATGGTCTCATTCATATGTCTGGCAGTTGGCTAGCTCTTGGCAGGGACAACTGGGTCGTGTCCCACTTCAATTCAGTTCAGTTCAGTTCAGTCCCTCAGTCATGTCCAACTCTCTGTGACCCCATGGACTGCAGCATGCCGGGCTTCCCCGTTCATCACCAACTCCCGGAGCTTACTCAAACTCATGTGATGCCACCCAACCATCTCATCATCTGTCGTCCACTACTCCAGCCTTCAATATTCCCCAGCATCAGGGTCTTTTTCAGTGAGTCAGTTCTTCACATCAGGTGACCAAAGTATTGGAGTTTCAGCATCAGCATCATCATCAGTCCTTTCAATGAATAGTCAGGACTGATTTCCTTTAGGATTGACTGGTTGGATCTCCTTGCAATCCAAGGGACTCTCAAGAGTTTTCTCCAACACCACAGTTCAAAAGCATCAATTCTTTGGTGCTCAGCTTTCTTTAGAGTCCAGCTCTCACATCCATACATGACTACTGGAAAAACCATGGCTTTGACTAGATGGACTTTTGTTGGCATAGTAATGTCTCTGCTTTTTAGTATGCTGTCTAGGTTGGTCATAGCTTACTTCCAAGGAACAAGCGTCTTTTAATTTCATAGCTGCAATCACCATCTGCAGTGATTTTGGAGCCCCCAAAAATAGATTCTCTCACTGTTTCCACTGTTTCCCCATCTATTTGCCAGGAAGTGATGGGACCAGATGCTATGATCTTAGTTTTCTGAATGTTGAGCTTTAAGCCAAATATTTCACTTTCCTCTTTCACTTTCATCAAAAGGCTCTTTAGTTCTTCTTCGCTTTCTGCCATAAGGGAGGTGTCATCTGCATATCTGAGGTTATTGATATTTCTCCTGGCAATTTTGATTGCATCTTGTGCTTCATCCAGCCTGGCATTTCGCATGATGTACTCTGCATGTAAGTTAAATAAGCAGGGTGACAATATACAGCCTTGATGCACTGCTTTCCTGATTTGGAACCAGGCTATTGTTTCATGTCCAGTTCTAACTGTTGCTTCTTGACCTGTATACAGATTTCTCAGGAGGCAGGTCAGGTGATCTGGTATTCCCATCTCTTTAAGAATTTTGTTGTGATCCACACAGTCAAAGGCTTTGGCATAGTCAATATAGTAGAAGTAGATATTTTTCTGGAACTCTCTTGTTATTTCAATGATCCAACAGATTTGGAAATTTGATCTCTGATTCCTCTGCCTTTTCTAAATCCACCTTGAACATCTGGAGGTTCACAACTGTTGAAGCCTGGCATGGAGAATTTTGAGCATTACTTTACTAGCATGTGAGATGAGTGCAATTGCATGGTATTTTGAGCATTCTTTGGCATTGCCTTTCTTTGGGATTGGAATGAAAACTGACCTTTTCCAGTCCTGTGACCACTGCTGAGTTTTCCAAATTTGCTGGCATATTGAGTGCAGCACTTTCACAGCATCATCCTTTAGGATTTGAAGTACCTCAACCGGAATTCCATCACCTCCCATGGCTTTGTTTTAATGATGCTTCCTAAGTCCCATTTGACTTTGCATTCCAGGATGTATGGCTCTAGGTGAGTGATCACACCTTCATGGTTATCTGAGTCATGAAGATCCTTTTTGTACAGTTTTCTGTGTACTCTTGCCACCTCTTCTTAATATATTTGCTTCTGTTAGGTCCATACCATTTCTGTCCTTTGTTGTGCCCATCTTTGCGTAAAGTGTGACTTGGTATCTCTAATTTTCATGAAGAGATCTCAAGTCGTTCCCATTCCTTTGTTTTCCTCTGTTTCTTTGCACTGATCACCGAGGAAGGCTTTCTTATCTCTCCTTGCTATTCTTTGGAACTCTGCATTCAAATGGGTATATGTTTTCTTTTCTCCTTTGCCTTTCAGCAGATGAATGGATAAGAAAGCAGTGGTACATATACACAATGGAGTATTACTCAGCCATTAAAAAGAATACATTTGAATCAGTTCTAATGAGGTGGATGAAACTGGAGCCTATTATACAGAGTGAAGTAAGCCAGAAAGAAAAACACCAATACAGTATACTAACGCATATATATGGAATTTAGAAAGATGGTAACAATAACCCTGTGTACGAGACAGCAAAAGAGACATTGATGTATAGAACAGTCTTTTGGACTCTGTGGGATAGGGAGAGGGTGGGATGAATTGGGAGAATGGCATTGAAGTAAGTATAATATCATGTATGAAGTGAGTCGCCAGTCCAGGTTCGATGCACGATACTGGATGCTTGGGGCTGGTGCACTGGGACGACCCAGAGGGATGGTATGGGGAGGGAGGAGGGAGGATGGTTCAGGATGGGGAACACATGTATACCTGTCGCAGATTCATTTTGATATATGGCAAAACCAATACAATATTGTAAAGTTGAATAAAATAAATTTTAAAAAGCCATTAACTAAAAATAAAGAAATAAAGATTTTGAAGTAAAAAATTTAACAGTTAAAAAAAAAAAAAAGCTCAACATTCAGAAAACGAAGATAATGGCATCTGGTCCCGTCACCTCATGGCAAATAGATGGGGAAACAGTAGAAACAGTGGCTGACTTTATTTTTCTGGGCTCCAAAATCACTGCAGATGGTGATTGCAGCCATGAAATTAAAAGACGCTTACTCCTTGGAATGAATGTTATGACCAATCTAGATAGCATATTAAAAAGCAGAGATGTTACTTTGCCAACAAAGGTCCGTCTAGTTAAGGCTTTGGTTTTTCCAGTGGTCATGTATGGATGTGAGAGTTGGACTGTGAGGAAAGCTGAGTGCTGAAGAATTGATGCTTTTAAACTGTGGTGTTGGAGAAGACTTTTGAGAGTCCCTTGGACTGCAAGGAGATCCAACCAGTCCATTCTAAAGGACATCAGTCATTGGAAGGACTGATGCTATGGCTGAAACTCCAATACTTTGGCCACCTCATGCAAAGAGTTGACTCATTGGAAAAGACTCTGATGCTGGGAGGGATTGGGGGCAGGAGGAGAAGGGGACGACAGAGGATGAGATGGCTGGATGGCATCACTGACTCGATGGACATGAGTCTGGGTGAACTCCGGGAGTTGGTGATGGACAGGGAGGCCTGGCGTGCTGCAGTCCGTGTGGTTGCAAAGAGTTGGACTCGAGTGAGTGACTGAACCAAACTTATAGAGCTTCTCCATCTTTGGCTGCAAAGAATATAATCAATCTGATTTCGGTATCGACCATCTGGTGATGTCCATATGTAGAATCTTCTCTGGTGTTGTTGGAAGAGGGTATTTGGTATGACCAGTGCATTCTCTTGGCAAAACACTGTTAGCCTTGACACGCTTCATTTTGTACTCCAAGGCCAAATTTACCTGTTACTCCTGGTTTCTCTTGACTTCCTACTTTTGCATTCCAGTCCCCTATAATGAAAAGGATATCTTTTTTGGGTGTTAGTTGTAGAAGGTCTTGTAGGTCTTCATCGAACCATTCAGCTTCAGCTTCTTCAGCATTACTGGTTGGGGCATAGACTTGGATGACCCTGATATTGAATGTTTTGCCCTGAAAATGAACAGAGATCATTCTGTCATTTTTAAGACTGCATCCAAGTATTGCATTTTGGATTGTTTTGTGGACTATGATGACTGTTCCATTTCTTCTAAGGGACTCTTGCCCACAGTACTAGATATAATGGTCATCTGAGGTAAATTCACCAGTCCAGTCCATTTTAATTCACTAATTCCTAAAATGTCAATGTGCACTCTTGCCATCTCCTGTTTGATCCCTTCCAATTTACCTGATTCATGGACCTAACATTCCAGGTTCCTATGCAATATTGTTCTTTACAGCATCAGACCTTTCTTCCTTCACTAGCCACATTCACAACCGGCTGTTGTCTTTGATTAGGCCCCGTCTATTAATTCTTTCTTGAGTTTTTTCTCCAATGATCTCCAGGAGCGTATTGGGCACCTACCAGTCTGGGGAGTTCATCTTTCAGTGTCCTATCTTTTTACCTTTTCATTATGTTCATGGGGTTCTCAAGGAAAGAGTACTGAAGTGGTTTGCCATTCTCTTCTCCAGTGGACCATATTTTGTCAGAATTCTCTACCATGACCCCAACCATCTTGGGTGTCCCACCTATCATCCAACAAGTTAAACCAGGCTCATTCTCATCTGGTGGTCACAGTGTTCCCCAGTGAAACAACGGAGGGCAAGTCCCAATTCATGAGTTCTTTTCAAGCCTCAGCTTGTGTCACATTTGTTACTGTCCCATCGGCCAAAGCAAGTCACATGGTGAAGCCCAGTGTTGGTGGGAGAGGGGATTTACAAAGCCATGGATTTAGGAAGGGAATTACTAGGGAGATTTTTGCAAATAACCTATTTGGGGACACAGTCTCAAAATGATAATGTATAGTAGTAAAGCAACAAACTTATATTCACATAATTTTTTGAAAAGCATTACTATAATTCAATGTTTCTACTTAAAAATCACATGGAGACATTAAATATTATTATTTAAGTGAAATACGTGCTGAATATTGCTCTTAATACTATTACAATTACTAATACATATTTGATCTTCAATCACCAATGATGAAGATACTACTATTATCCTTATTTTGCACATGGAATAAAATGAGACTTAGAGAAATTGTGGAACATGCTTGATGTCACCATCAGTAAGAAAATAACACGTGAGCAGCTCTAAGGATATGCTACTTTAATATATGCTAAGTCACTTAAGTTGTGTCCGACTCTGCGAGACCCCATAGATGGCAGCCCACCAGGCTCCCCCGTCCCTGGGATTCTCCAGGCAAGAACACTGGAGTGGGTTGCCATTTCCTTCTCCAATGCATGAAAGTGAAAAGTGAAAGTGAAGTCGCTCAGTCGTGTCCGACTCTTAGCGACCCCATGGATTGCAGCCTAACAGGCTCCTCTGTCCATGGGATTTTCCAAGCAAGAGTACTGGAGTGGGGTGCCATTGCCTTCTCCAACTTTAATATATATAAGGGGCTTAACATGGTCCTTCCAGTGTTCAGTGAGTATATGGACAGTGTAGTAATGTTATAATATTAATAGTCATAACTGAACATGAAAGGTTATTTTATTGTAAAAGTTAGACTGTGTATAGCTATAAAACTAAGAACTCACTAACATATTAAATTTCCTGTTATGGACATCACTATAATTGGTTCTATATATTGCTGTAACTGGAACTGATTGCAAATGCAATATAAACTCTAATTTTCAGAGAAGTCATAAAACTTTGCTCACTACTAAACAATCAAAACTTTTAAAGCACCATCCATTAAGCTGTGTCATTAAATCCAAAGCTATTGCACATTACTAAAACACTAAATGACTGGATAACATCTACTTTTCTTATTTCTTCAGTGATGGAAAAGACTGTCTTTTTCAAATCTCTGTGGATGTCATTTATTATTTATTTTGATTTAAAGTAAAAGGGTTTATTTGAGGGACGGAGGCTAAATGTCACGTAGTGAATATATATATCACTTCTGCATCAGTCATGTGTTGAGAAAACAATAGGAAAATGATCTTTAAAAAGATGTCTTAAGGAAATGAGAAGCAAATTTATCCCACAATTGATAACATTCTTTCGTTTTCCTGAATAGAGTCTGAGAAAATAGAGTCTGTCACAATTAGTCACCAGATTTAAGTTCAATGAAAATGGCTCATTAATTCTTTGGTGGCTCTATTCTGTTATAATGAACTTGAAATCAAAGCGAGGATAGACACAGTATAAGACTGGGGTTCTCTGGTTTAGTTCTTTATAGCTCTGTTAGACAAGAAAGGCAGAGAATTGGAGAATAGACAGCCCTGACAAGGAGTCACATTAGCCTTTCTTTTCAGTGAAACATTTGAGTTTATACCTAACTTTATCCTATAGTCACTTCCTTAGGTTAGTGTTACAATATGGCACACACTGCTTCTCTATGCTTCACATGTGCTTATCCAACTTGGATGCAGATTAAGATAAAAATATGGAAAGAGGTGATTTGAAATATTTCATAGAAGATTAATTTGATAATAAACTTTAGCATCAGTTTGTGTATGTGTGTGTGTTAGTCGCTCAGTCATGTCCAACTCTTTGCAACCCTAGGAACTATAGCCTGCCAGGTTCCTCTATCCATGGAATTTTCCAGGAAAGAATACTGGAGTGGGTAGCCATTCGCTTCTCCAGGGCATCTTCCTGACCCATGGATCAAACTCAGGTCTCCTGCACTGCAGGCATTTTCTTTACCATCTGAGCCACAAGGGAAGCCCAGGTAGCTCTCAACTAGGGGCAATTTTCATTTGACAATTCTGGAGGTATTTTTGGCTGTTAAAATTTGGGGTGAGGGAGGTGCCACTAGAATTGAATGGGTGGAGGCCAGAGATGTTGCTAAACATCCCATGATGCCAGGACAGTCCCTTACAACAAAGAATCATCTAGCCCCAAATGTCAATAGTTCTGGGTTTTATAAAATGCTGATTTATAGAATATGAATGTTGTATTAGTTATAATTTCTCAAATTTCTTAAACAAACTAGATACATAGCCATTGGGTATGATGGCTATCAGGGATATTTTAGAAGGATGTGTATGTGTGTGTGTGTGTGTGTGTGTGTGTGTACACGCACATGTACATGCTCAGGGGATTAAATTCTTTCTAAAGTCTGATGACCTGTAAGATACCATGCTTCCTATTTATTTTACTTTCTTGGAAGATGCCATATAGCAGAAGCCTGAAGAGTTAGTGAAAGCCAGCAAACATGAAGGCTAATGCTTTATAGAGCACATCTTAAGGTGGGACATTGCATCAGTGAAGGGTAACTTAAAAACTAGACGTTTAATGATTTTTTAAAAAACAACTACAATCTGTCATCTTAATTGAGGTGATGATTTCATGGGTTTTTAATATCTAAGAAAACTCATAAAAATGCATAATTTAAACATGTCTATATTATATCCAAACTGATCCTCAGTCATATTGTAAAAACACAACATATATTAACATACTGTCAGTATATAAAGCTCAATGTGTACCTTATAAAATATGACAGTTAACCTTCACATTCACTCCTATTTCCCCTCCTCCAGGGTAACAACTGTTAACTGTTTGACCTAAATTTAAGTACATATACAAGTATTTTAAATATGTCATGTAAAAATGGTCATATGAATGAAAGCACAACATTTTTTGTTTGCGTCTTTCCTCATATCTTGAAGATCTTCCTACAGATCTATCTCATTCTCTTTTGATGGTTACATAGCATTTTATGATTTGACTGTATTACCAACTATTTAATCATTTATTTAGGTTTGATTTTTTTCATTTTCACAAATAGTAAAATAAAAAGAAACATGAATCATTTCTACAAGCTTAAGTTTTTAGAAGTAGGGCTCCTGAGTAAAAGCAAACATATACTTACAATTTGGATGGCTACTGGTAAATTGATTAATTGCTACAAAAGACTTTTTTTTTAAGTCTTAGGGTCTCATCAGTATTACGGAGAATCCATTTATTACAACTTTGACAATGAATATTATCATCTCTTAAATTTTGCCAATGTGATAGGCAAAAATGAATTTTATTTTATTAGCAAAGATGTATATCTTTGCTTTTGTCATTTTGCTTTGGAATTTTAGTATTTTATTTTTAAGAAGTGTATGTTATGGATTTTAACTCTATTTTCTATGTTTGTAAGACATCATCTAAGATTTAAACAGAATTACCATATGACCTAGCAATTCCACTTTTGGATATATATCCAAAAGAACTGAAGGCAGAGACTCGAACAGATATTTGTACACAGGGCTCATAGCAGTCTTATTCACAGCAGCCAAAAGGTGGAAGCAACTTGAGTAGCTAAAGTGTATAACAGATAAGTTTATAAACAAATTGTGGTTTATAATTACCAAGGAATATTATTCAGCATTTAAAAGAAAGAGAATTTTGACATATAATGCAACATGAAAAAAAATTGAGGGTATTATGCTAAGTGAAATAGCCAATTAAAAAAAGAAAAAAAATGCTGTATGATTCCACTAATAAGAAGTATCCAGAGAAGCTGAATTTATAGACACAGAAAACAGAATTGTTGGTTGCCAAGGGCTGGGGACAAGAGATGGGAAATTATTGTTTAATAAGTGAAAGTGTTCGTCACTCAGTCATGTCTGATTCTTTGTGACCCAGGGACTGTAGCCCACCAGGCTTCTCCGTCCATGGAATTCTCCAGGCAAGGATACTGGAGTGGGTAGCCATTCCCTTCTGTAGGGGATCTTCTTGACCCAGGGATGGAACCCAGGTCTTACATGTTGCAGGCAGATTCTTTACCATCTGAGCCAACAGGGAAGCCCTGTTTAATGTACAGAGTTGCAATTGGGAAGATTTAGGTGGCTGGAGACAGATGGTGGTATAACAATCTGAGTGTATGCAATTCCTCTGAGCTATAAACTTAAAAATGGTTAAAGTGGTAACTTTTTGTTATGTCTATTTTACCATATTAAGAAAGTGAGAAAAATTGTTTATATAAACTTAAATAAACAGGTAAATATATTAAAAACATGTGTTACAGAAATGTTTTATCTAATCTGTTAACATTTGTTCTCTCCCTAGTAATTTGAAATCCTATTTTTATAATAAACTATGCCTCCCTATAGTTATGAATCTGTTTGTAAGCTGTGCATTTTCATTAGATTGTTTTTTATATTACTGATCACATTGGTTTAATTACTATAGCTTTATGGTACATTTGGTAGGTGGTAAGATATGAGTATTGTTTCTGTTGGTTTTCCAATATATTTTTGGCAATATCTGTTTTGTATAATTTTAAAATCAATTCATTAACTTCTATTTTAAAAAATATTGTGGAAATTACATTGAATTTACAGATAAGTCTATCTGGAGTGATATATTGTGATTACTATTCAGGCAATTTTGATTAATCATACTATTCTTAGTTTTCTAAGAGTAGTTTTCAATTTTTACTATTAAAATGATTCTTACTGATAAAATGGTTTATAATTTTGATGCCCGTATTTTCCAGTTTTCCTGTAATGTCTTACGTTCAGTGACTCATCCATACTAGCAATTGAAAAGCTGCCTGCAATGCAGGAGACACATTTCTATCCCTGGGTTGGAAAGGTCCTCTGGAGAAGGGAATGGCTACCCACTCCAGTATTCTTGTCTGGAGAATCCCATGGACAGAGGACTGCCCATGGGGTCACAAAGAGCTGGACACGACTGAGCAACTAACACTTCACACTTCACCATTCACATTCTCTGTTAGACAGTATATTAGCCATTAATATTAATTTTGTCTTTATTGGGGAATGATTTAATCTTTAAAGTAAAAAATGGATCTTTTTGTTCTCTAAGAAATAGAATAATGATAATTCAACTATGTTTCTCTGTGAAACAAATATACATATTTGAATTTCCAAGGTTGGTTCTGTCAGAATACTCTGTTTCTTTAGGCAATCTAATTGTCTTAACCTGATTTTCCTGATAAATAGAAAAGGAAGGAAAAAGCAGTCTTGATAGAAGGAAAAAAGGAGGCTAATTTTTAAACAAAACATGAAACCCAGAGAGGAGACTCTAGCATCATTTTATACTGCCACCAATAATATTTGGTTGTTTCCAAATACCACTTTGGAATCTCCCATATGTTACTTACTGTAAAATTTCCCTGCTTATGGAATTTTATGAAATCCTCAGTGCCTCCTAGGATAAATTTCACCTTCTTGGGGAAATGCTGTCCACTTGTATTTTCTAGCAAGCATGTGGCCTTGTCGCTCCCATGCCAGCCCCACCACTTTGAGATCCTCTGACCAAAAATTTACCTGTGGTTTCCAGGACCTACTCATAGAAGAATCATTCCAAGGGATTATTACATATATTCAAAAGGGCTCCTCTATCATGAAAGTTTTTGGTCAATTCTAAGTTATAGAAATTCAACTAGTTCATTAATTCAGCAAATTAATCCTTTTATTTCAACAAAGTAAGCATATGTCCACTGGCTATTTGGTGATTTGGGCTTTCTGCAGGTGTCTCTCTTTTCTTACACGCATGCGTGCACACACACACACACACACACCTTACTGCTTTTCCTTCTCTTTCCCCCGTTATAGCCTCTTTGTTTTTTATCACTTTTGCTTTATTACTTGTCATAACTATGATAACTTTTTGTTTTTCACTTTTGCCTTAAAATTAGTCATTTCGATATCAATTATGCCTCACCCTAAACTCTCATATACGTTTAAAAAAACACTGAACTTTTACTGGCGTGTAGTTAATTTACAATATTGTGCTAGTTTCAGGGGCACAGCAGAGTGATTCATGTATATATGATTATATTCATTCTTTTTCAGATTCTTTTCCCATATGGGTTATTACAGAATATACAGTAGAATTCCCAGTGCTATACAGTAGGGCCATTATTAGTTGTCTATTTTATATATAGTGCTGTGCATTTGTTAACCCATCTCCTATTTATTCACTCCCCGCCCCCCAACATTTTCCCCTTGGTAACCATAAATTTGATTTTGAGACCTATGAATCTGTTTATGTTTTATAAATAAGTTCATTTGTATCATTTTTTAGGGCAGATGGTCTGACTTGTCTCTGTGTATCCTTAATGACTAGGGGAATGCCTGTGATCTGTGGAAATTGAGCAAAAAATACTTGCTAAATAAAGGAGACCAAGTATGTCTGCTCAGGTAATACAAACATTTATTTTTAGTTTCCCATTCAGGAAATCTTTCTTAATGATAAGATTCCTGGCATAAATGGCCTTTCTCCTGTGCCTTTCCTAGAATGCTAAATTGACATTTATTAGAAAGGTAAATCAGCTTGTTTGGCTATGGAGGGGAGGAAGTTGTCACTCCTGATTGATAATGATGTGCTAGTATCTAATCCCCAGCAACTTGTGGCATTTCCCATCTATTCTTACCATCACTCCATTTCTGCTCTTAACATTCAAATATCCATATGTTTTGAATGGAGACATTTTTAAAGGAAGAGTTTGCTTTTATGGACATACCCAAGCTATAAAAATGACTTTAGGAGGAAAGTGCCTTGACTGAACACACACACACACATACACACCCTCACACACCCTCACACCCTCACACCCTCCAGCAACACCTCATGTTACAGGAAGGTATTCCTGGCAGAGTTTCTTGCTGATGATTTTAGCCACAGTGTGAGTAATGTCTGCTGCCTGAGCATTGTAAAGTGATCTCCCTTTATTAGATGAAGTCTTGAATGAAGGGTGGCAGCACAGTGTCTTCTTAGTTCAATATCTTCTGTCTTTCTGCCGCCTCTTTGCCCTCTGCAAATTGTGGGTGGCTGGAAAGGATGCTGTGGGAAGGGGAGAATTCTGCTGAGCCCAAGCATTTCTCAACACGAAAAAGATTCTTGTTGTAACTAATGTAATTATTTAAGATTGTTATAGGAAATTTTTCAGTGCTTCTACCATCTTCCTACTTTTGTTAAAGCTGTTGAAATGGAGCCAGTCATAATACAGATGGGAAAAATATCATCAATACGGCCCTTGGGAACATTACCTGTAAATATGGGAGTTTTAATATCTCCTGGAATATTGTAGGTTCAGAAGAACTATTTTTTTTTATAAAAACAAGTTATATATGTTTATAATAAATGACTAGACATTTTGAGGAAATAATTTCCAAATAAATGTGTCTCCTCTGCATCAGAAATAGTAAATGAACTCTTGAGCTAACTATGCACTTTTGATTAAAGACCAAGAAAAATCATGATAGTTATAATGGATTGAGAGATTGTCAAAATACAGGGCTCTTATGCCTGGTAATGGTTTGCTAGCTTTCTCACATGGGGACTGCTAATTTGAAATAACCTGGGAGAAGCACAGAGGAATATCTCCATCAACAAAAAGCAGGTGGTAAATATTAAGACCGGAGGTGATTTTATCATATTCTTTAAAAACATATGTAATAATATTTGGCTTGTTCTTTTAAAATATCAGAACATTCTGAGTTATTATTAAAATATTTAATAAAACACCAAATGCCTTTTTTTTTAAGGTAAGAAGGACTGTAGACCTATAGCATCTCTGTAAAGAAAGGGCATATTCTCTATAAACGCAGCAGTCTTTGTCCCTTGTTACTGAGCATTTTATCACAAAATGGGACAGTTGTATCATGTTGCACTGAACTAATGGTTCTGAAAGTCAGGAAATGACAGCACTAAGCTAGGCAGTAGGGTAACATATAAACCAGATATTGAATCTTTTATGTTAAATTTGCATATAACTATGTATTTATATACAAATATGCTTATATATGAATATGCCGTGTTATGAGGCTTGCATAGGTAAAAGGTAATAGTGAATGGTTGCTTCCATAAGGGGAGTCTAGGTAGCTAAGGAATAGGGATGAGAAGAAGACCTACCTTTCATTGCATATCCTTTGTTTTTTTGAATTCTATATCATGTACATCTGTTTTCTAAATTTTATAACAATTTATAAAAAAGAAGTTCCATGTAGATGAATCTGGTGTCTCTCACTTTAAAAAGCAAACCAGGGGCTTCCCTGGTGGCTCAATGGTAAAGAATCTGTCTCCCAATCCAAGAAATGCAGGTTCCATCCCTGGATCTGGATGATTTCACATACTGTGGAGCAACTAAGCCAGGGCTCCACAACAATTGAGCCTGTGCTCTAACTAAAGCCCATGTGCCACAACTATTGAACCTGTGCTCTAAAGCCCTGGAGCTACAACTACTGAGCCCACTTAGCTGTGCAACTGCTGAAGCCTGCACACCCTAGAGCCTGTGCTTTGCAATGAGAAGCCACTGCCATGAGAAACCTGAGCATTGCAACTAGAGAGCAGCTCCTACTCACCACAACTAGAGAAAAGCCCGTGCAGCAGTGAAGACCCAGCACAGCCAGAAATAAACAAATAAATAAAAAATTTAAAACATATTAAAAAAGCAAACCAACAAGGACTTGCTTACTGTATATAGACTTATTGTTTAGCACAGGGAACTATATACAATATCTTGTAATAATCTATAATGGAAAAGAATCTGAAAAAGAATATATGTATAACTGAATACATATATGTTCAGTGATTCAGTGATACACTTGATTCAGCAATACACTTGAAACTAACACATTATAAATTAACTATATCTCAATAAGAAATCAAAACACTGTTAAATAAAAAAGACAAATATTTGATTAGTACCTGAACTTGAAAGACAGTATGTTATGGAGACATTTGGTTTCCATGAATGACTATGGAAATATCCAATTAATAAGAATCAAAGATATTTAAATGTATTCCCAGAGCTTAACATAGTATGAAAACATATACAGCTATATAAAAGAGTTATTACTATTTTATAGATAAGAAAACTATAAGGCTCGGCAGATGAAGTAATTTGCCCAAGGTCACAGAGCATGTTCACTACCCAAGGTAAACTATGGTAACATTTCTACCCCACAAAAATTTAAACTAGCAAGTGGTTCTAATTCCTTCTAGAACCTATCGTTGGAAGGATTTATACTTCAGTCATAAAAAGACAACTATCAAACATAAATATCTTTTATGAAAGAGAATTTGTCATACTCAGAAGGCTATTTGTAATGTCATCAGTATGCTTTAAGCCGTTTATGATTTATAACAACTTTTTATGTCCCCAAGTACCCATTTGAAATGTACTCAAGTGGTTTCACTAAAAATGACTCTTTTGTAAAGTCAGGCTTCTGAGAGTGGTTTAACATTTCTGGCATTTTTAATGGACATTTAAAAATTGCAGTTGAGTAA
This sequence comes from Bos indicus x Bos taurus, assembly GCF_003369695.1. Classification (NCBI taxonomy): domain Eukaryota; kingdom Metazoa; phylum Chordata; class Mammalia; order Artiodactyla; family Bovidae; genus Bos; species Bos indicus x Bos taurus. The sequence continues at coordinate 43,015,519 of NC_040101.1, forward strand.
TTCATTAGTTTTATCTTGTTGTCTAACTAATTACCACAGACTTAGAGGCTTAAAGCAACACTTGCTTTTTATCTCAAGTTGTGGAGAGAAGACATCTGACACAGAATGGCTGGGTCCCCTGATCAAGGTCAGATCAAGGTGTCAGCTATGCTCTACTCTTCTCTTTTCCTTGTCTTGTGGTTGAAACAGGAGTCAGTTTCCTGATGTTGTAGGACTGAGGTCCCCTTTCCCTTGCTGGCCATCTGTTGGCGGTATTCTCAGCACCTAGGTTCCACCTGCATTCCTCGTCATGTGGTCCCTTCTATCTTCAAAGGCAGCGGTGGAGAATCTACCCCTAGTCAAATTCCTCTCATGCTTATAGTCTTCATCTTCAGGAAGAGCCCAGTCCTTTGAAAGGCTTGCCTGATTAGGTCAGACCTTCCCAGAAGTTCTTATCTTAAAACCAGTGACCTGGGACATCAATAACTTTTGCAAAATGTCTTCACAGCAGCACCTTGTTCCCTGGTGGCTCAGACAGTAAGGAATCTGCCTGCAAGGCAGGAGACCCGGGTTTGATCCCTGGGTCAGAAAGATCACCTGGAGAAGGGAATTTCAGTATTCTTGCCTGGAGAATTCCATGGACAGAGGAGCCTGGCTGGCTACAGTCCATGGGGTCACAAAGAGTCGGATACAACTGAGCGACTCACACACACACATACCACCAAGTGGTGAGAAACTTGGGAGCTGTCTTTGAATTCTGCCTACACAAGTAATAAGTAGGCTGAATATAATACAAATATTACTACCACCACTAAACCAGTCTGTTCATCTCTCTGATGGGCTACCTTCTCCATCAAGAATCAAAGCAGAGGATCCATTAGCATTTTATTTATATTATTTACTTAGGGTTACATTGGAATGATAACAACCTCTTATTTTCATCTCGCTTCATTTGAGCCTTAAAGATGCAGATATAAGAATTTAATATCCATGTGTCCGACTCATAGTTGGGAAAACTAAGTCTCAGGGGATGAAATTATTAGCCTGAAGTCTCACAGCATCTCTATCTCCCTAGATCCAAGATTCTTAATATACTGCAGCATTTGATTTCTAAAATATTAAAGTAGCATCATTTCTTATTTCAATTTTTCTGAGTTTCTAGGAAATTTTTTTTTCAAACCTCTAGACTGCTATCACAGAAAATCATAAAAAGCAATGGTCTTTCTACTGCCTGCAGCATAAGAAAGAATTCCATTAACACTAATAGGACCATGTGTAGGAACATATTTTAAAAAAACAAAAAAACTTGCAATACTTTAAATAAATTCAGTAAGTTGAAACTAATTTTAAAATTTGATTCACTGAGGCAATACCTCATTTGCTATTTTCATGTTCTTTGTGGTGTTAATATAGATGTGGCTGTATTTCAGGACTTGAAACTTTTATCTTGCCTAAGATGTGACCATACTTTATGATCACCAGAAAGTGATTTAGGTGACAAAATTGAAGCCACATCGAGGGTGATGTAGAATTAACTGAAAGTGCTCCAAGCTTCTGTTAATCACAAAGTCACCATAATCTCTATAGGACAAACCAGACTCCATAATAAATCTTTCTTTTCAGTTTCCAACACAGCTGAAGTAGACAAATGGATGTCATCTATAAAAGCAGACTGATGATTTAAAAATGTAAGTCACAGGGAATGCAGAACTCCATAAAATCATTAAAAGTAGAAAGACAGACCCAAGGGCACTCTCACTCCCCATTTTACAAATTAAAAAAAGCAAATCTGAGAAGTTTAGGGATTTGCCTGAGCTTGGGATGTAACACACAGCTTGGGATGTAACAGAGCTAACACATAAATATAGACTTTTGATTCCAGTCCAGTACTCTTAGTTTACTAATTGCATTCCTTGATTAAGAAAAAAAAATGTATCCCATGCAATTTTCCACAAATACTGTCATCATTGTAACCAAGAGAAGTGTTTGGATGTAAGGTATTGAAAATAGATGGTTTGAATTCCCCCCAACCCACCCATTCCCAAAACTTAGACCCCTGTCTCTACTCTCATTTCTCCAAAACTTCCTCCTGCATTCCTCTGTTGCCATCCATGGCACCTCACTCAAACCATCTGCACACGACTTTCTTTGCTCTGGATCCTTGGAACATGTATCAAGGTCAGTGCTGTTCCAAGGGTGTGACAATGGGCGTATTCCACTCACTCAACAATAAATGTAATAACTCCTTGAACTTAGATCAATAATATAGTTTTTTGGAGGGGGAGGAGTATTTTATTACTGACATTGGTGAGAACTTGTGGCGTTTAGTGATAACAAAAAGCAGACTGACTTTTAGTTTTATTGTTGGTAATGAATTTTTTTTATAAAAAAGATACTGTCTTCCCATTGCCCCCTGTGACACTGGCCTAGATTAAAGGATAGGAGGTCCCTGTGAGCTACTCACATCTATAAGGCTTTACTTTCTTTAAGTGTTCTTTCTTAGAAGGGTGGGGATGGAGAGGCAAAGCACCATCATAATATTTGAGAATATACATGTACTTTTTAAGTAAACATTTAAAACTGTATATGAAATGTAAAATAGATCCCACAGTATTATAAGGAAAACAACATTGGTAAAGAGATTGGTTGTTGAGAAGCCAGAGTCTTAGATACTTATCTGAGTTTGTATGGGATTTCAAATTTAGTGTGTTTTCATTAGCAAAGAACTTTCAGTTTTTCTTGTCACTGGGCTCACAGAGAAGTGGACACTTTAATTTAGGTAGAAGCAGTATGCATGGGGTCTAAGACAGCCTGCACTCTGTGACCATGGGCGAATTAATCTGGCTAACTCTAAGTTTCTCCATCTATAAAATGAGAATAAATAATAATACCTACCATACAGAGTCATCTTGGGGATTAAAACTAGCTAGTTATATAAAGGGTTGAGCCTTCTGCTGCTACTGCTGCTGCTAAGTCTCTTCAGTCGTGTCCGACTCTGTGCGATCCCATAGATGGTAGCCCGCCACGCTCCCCCGTCCCTGGGATTCTCCAGGCAAGAACACTGGAGTGGGTTGCCATTTCCTTCTCCAATGCATGAAAGTGAAAAGTGAAAGTGAAGTCGCTCAGTCGAGTCCAACTCTTAGTGACCCCATGGACTGCAGCCTACCAGGCTCCTGTGTCCATGGGATTTTCCAGGCAAGAGTACTGGAGTGGGGTGCCATTACCTTCTCCGGAGCCTTGTGCTAATGCATATTAAACACTCAATGAATATTTAACATCACTGTTGTGATGTTTATCCAGTGGCTAAAAGATATAAAATTTTTCATTTTAAAAAATGTTTTATTCTGACATAAAATCCTGCATATTTTCTTTATTTCTCTCAAACTTGGAACATGAAAACACTCACACAGGTATTTAAGGCACCAACCTCAGCTTCACTGTGAAAAAGATACTTATTTAGCAAATTTCTCCAAGGACACTAGATGGCGATCTTCTCCTTTAAGAAAAAACAACAACATCAACAACTAAGGATTCATTAACACTTCTTGCTTTGACAATTGAAACTCACTGCTGCAGATTTAAACGCAAAGCACACCTCTTGGAACACTGGAGTGTCAGAATCGTAGAATTCCTAGATTTGCAGGCTTCAAAGTAGGGGAGGCAAGGTCTGGGGAATCCTGGCTTCAAACATTTGCCGTTGGGTAGTCTTGGACTTCACCTTTCAAGATCTCATTTTCCTCTTTTATAATATGAAGTGGTTAGGTTAGGTTAGGTCATCTTCAGTGTTGCTTACAGATTTAAAATGCTATGATTTTAAATAATTCAATGTTTACTCTGCTACCAGGTTGTATTTTCTCAAATATTCCTTGTGCTTTTAATTAAATATTTCATAAGCCAAGGGACATGATTTAAGGTCACAAAGTTCAATGTCACCTAAATTAAAACTGACTTAGTAAAAAAATAAGATTGATTTTGAAAGATATGGATGAATTCAGGGTTTTGAGATATGTGTAAAATGTTGGTCTAAAGGTTTCTTTTTTTTTAATAAGCAGGAGAAACATATTTGCATATCTGCATTTAAGATTAGTATATAAAACTTGAAAATAACCTGTCCATTTCAGAGTCATTTAAAAACTATTTCCGTATCTCCCATAAATAAAATTGAACCCATGCCTAGATTTTTTAAGGAGATAAATTTTTTCTAATGTATTTTTAAATGCCAATTATTTTGAGTGTTTCTAAAGGGATGATAGCAGATTAAGTTGTTTATAGATAGAAGCAATAGAACTGTAACTATCAACAAGATAGAGAATACCCTTTCTCAAATATGAGTAGATGAAGCCAATCTGTATTATCTAGTGTGATTTTAAAAATCAGATGTGGCTTAAAATGTTTTCAATTTTATATAATTGGACTAGTAGAACTAACAGTAAATAAAGAAATCTTGAGAATAAAATATATTTTAGGGTTGATTTATAAGCAAAAGTATATACCTGTTTTTCCTTTACCAAGGTGTTTCAGACAAGGTAGAAAGATTTTTATAAAAATAAGCATCCAGTGGATCATATGATGATATTTCCTTTTAAGGAAAATTATTATTTCTACAAAAACTCTCTGGTATTTTAATTTGCATCTTTTTTTTTCTTTAAAAAATAGATTTGTGGGTCTTTACCTGAAGAAATGTTCCTCCCACACATCCAAACTCTTTAGCTGTGATTTGTGAACAATACTCCCTGTGATATATATATATATAAAAGTGTAGGAATTAGCAAACACTCTGGGTCCAAATGAGTATAAACATCCCTTTAGCACTGAGTGTGGTGATGGGTGCAGAGGTGAGGGAAATATACAGCTGGCAGAAGCTATTTTTCCCTAAAACTGGAGTTGCTGGGGTGAGCCCGCAATTCAGCACTGGTGGCCCCCACTTCACATCCAGGGTGGTGTGATATAATTTGGGTGCTCAGTATACAAATTTTAATAGTAGCAGATGAAATAGAAACCAAACTCGAAGAAGTTTCCAATGGATGCATGGCCTTTTCCTTTTTGGTAAACATTTGGCTCATTATCATACACATGTTCATCCAGTTTACCCACCAACAATTTCAGTTTACTATTTCCACTAAAAGCTTATGGTGAAAAGACCTGGTACCGCGAGTGCCCTGTTATTCTTATTACTTGGGGTCATAACCATAAGACTTCATGCTAAGGAATAAACACGCACGTCCCTTGCCATCCAGGGCAGAAGAGAAGTAAAAGGTGAAAACAAGAATTCACGCACGTTATTGTCTAAAGGCAGTTTAATATTTATGAAATGTCTCTCTCTCTCACACACACACACACACACTCACACGCACACACCCCACAAAGTCTTTGGGCTCCAGTTACAAGCGCTGCGTCATCTACCAGATCACATGGTAATTGTTGCTATTTCAAGGATCAAGTGGCATAAAGCTCCCCCCTCACCCCACCCCACCCCAGCCCTTTCGTTTGGTACCATATAGCGTGCAAGAGTGATTATTGTGTGATGGGGTGAGACCAGGCTCACTGGTCCAACCCTCCCAACTAGAAACCAGGCTCTCGGTGGGGTGGCGCGCACGCCGTGTTCTCACGAAGTGATTGGGAAAGGGGGACGGGGGAGGGGGTCTCAGGGGAGGAAGGGCAGCTCTAATTGGTTTCTCAATGAAAGATAATCACCTATTCCCCGGAGAGGCTGGGGATTAGCACTCTGCCTCTCCTCTCCAGCGCTTTTAGACTTCTCATCCTCCCCTCGATGCTTTTAGTCCATTCAGCAGAAGTGGATCGAAGAACGCGGCTCCTCGCTCCGCATTAGGGGCAGCACCGCTGCGCTCCAGTACTTAGCGCCCATTCACTCGCTCGGTCCGCTCTCGCCTCGCCCGGCTGTAGTCCCAGCCGCCGTCGCCCGAGAAAAAGTTTCGCGGAGGGGCTCAGGGAAAAACATGAGCGAGCTGGAGGAAGACTTTGCCAAGATTCTCATGCTCAAGGAGGAGAGGATCAAAGAGCTGGAGAAGCGGCTGTCAGAGAAGGAGGAAGAAATCCAGGAGCTGAAGAGGAAACTCCATAAATGCCAGTCAGTGCTGCCCGTGCCCTCGACCCACATCGGCCCCCGGACCACCCGGGCACAGGGCATCTCGGCCGAGCCGCAGACCTACAGGTCCTTCCACGACCTCCGACAGGCATTCCGGAAGTTCACCAAATCCGAAAGGTAGGCGCCGCCGGGGCGCGGGCGCGGCGGGCCGGAGCGGGGCCGCCACTCGGGGCGGACGGGCGGGCCGGGCGGCGGCTCGGGGACTGGGGGCTCCGGGCCGCGGCGGCGGGGGCTGCTCGGTGCCCGGCGCCCCTGGCTCCCCTCAGCGCGCGGAGTGGGGGTGGCCCTGGCGGGCCGGGAATGGGGAGTGTTTATTTTTATTTCTGCCCATCACGTGCTGCGCTGGTCTCCGCCGGGCTGGGAAAGGCTAGCTCCTCGGGGAAACGCGCCCCTGTGGCGTGGGGGTGGGGAGAAGGAGCGTGGAAAGTTTAGTCGCGCCCGCTAACTTGGCCGCTGCGCACCCCGCCGAAGTCGCGCGGTCTTCCCTTCGCGCACCCCTGGGGAGACTACCTCCGGGGACAGGACCCGGCCCATCCCGGGGCCTGGAGAGCTTCCTGGAGGTGACCCCCAGACCCAGGCCACAGGGCATGCTCAGTGCGCCGCTGGAGCCTCCCGGGAGCGGCGACGGGAGGCTGGACAGGGCGACCGCGTTCGGTTTAGGAACTGAACTTGCCCAGAGCCCGAGCCCGGCTGGGAAGGCGCGGAGGGGGTGCGGGGAGGGAGGCGGGACTGGGGTGCGTCTCCACTGCAGGGATCAGCCTCCGAGGGTCACTCTCCAGGCAGCAAGTGATGTCAGCAGGAAATTGTAAAGATACACCATTTCTTGGATGTTGGTTTGCTCAGTTTGTGTCCCTTCCAGAAGTGTCCACTTCTTGGGCTGCCTAGGGCTTGGAGGTGGCTCGGTGACCTTGCACCTGAAGCAGGTTTGGGGCTACTGGTCAGCCCTGTCCTTGAGTCGATACTACCGCCCCCTCTTGTTTGTCTTCGGAGTCTGTCCCTGGAAAAGTTGGGATGACGAGGGAGGGGAGCTGTTTCTCTGGGCGCCTCCGGGCTCCTTCCTTCCCTCTTCCCGCCACGCTGAGAGCCAAGTCCTGCCAGTTCAAAGTTGTGTGTCGCTCTTTCGTGGTGCGCAGAGGAGGCCCGGCGATTTTGGCCCTAAGTAGGAAGTATTTGCTCTCCGCTCGCTGCCTTCACCGGAGAAGGCTGATCGATTGGCTGCAGCATTAAAGCGCCTCTGGACATTAGGGAGAGGAAGTGCAGACTCCAAAGCCCATTACTGGCTTTTAGTCTCTGGAAGTGCACGGCCGAAAGTGCATCTCGCAGGATATTGAATATTCCATCAGGCGTGCCTTCATGCCCGCCTGCCTCTTACCCCTTCCTTCTTGTTAGATCACTTGGTTGTCTGAGTTTGGGGCCCTCAGGGGACCCCTAAATTAATCCCTCCCCCTAAGCTGACTTTGAGGCTAGTGCTTCTAAAGAGCACGTCTTCTTGTCGGTCCATCCAGGCCACTTGCAGGACTCTCGATGTCCCCCGCTCTTCCCCTGCACTCTTTGCTTGTTTGTTTCAATTGTGTACTGATTCCAGTGTATGTGGGATGGGGGAGGGGATCAATGAAGACTGTGCAGGAGTAGAGAGCTATCAGAAGAGGACCAGGAGCTGGTAGGTTGTGTCAGGCAGAAAGGATTTCACCTTGGTAACTGAAGGCCCACTCGGAACCAACGTCTCAAGGGGCAGTCTTCAGGTTTCCTGAGCAATACTACACTTACTAAATGACGCTGTCCACATGGCACCTTTTGGCCCACGCTGCCTTGGAAGTTCCTATCAAATGAAACAATGGCATTCTTCCTTCTCTTCGGCCAAGACTGCAATCAGAGCTAATATTTGGCCTTGCCATTGGTTGGGAAGCTGCTGTGTCTTGCCTCAGCTGAGCTGCGCATTCCTCGGCCGCTGCCCTGCCCCGCGCTCAGCAGCTGGAATCAATCTGCCCACCTCCTTAAGAAGCCACTTCATCAGCGGTCACCCAGCAGCTGTTCGCCTCCTAGGGCTGGCCGGCTGGGGCTCTATCGCATTTTTGGAATTTCAGATCTCTGTGTCTGGACTGCGCCCCTCCAAAAAAAAGTGTAGCCAGCACCGCCTAGCCGCAGCAAAAAGGAAATTTCACCGGGGTCTGGAGAGGTTAGGAGAAGAAACTTCCCTCCCAGGGTCCCCTCTCATTCAGGAACTAGCTCTCAAAGAGGAACTTTTATTTTCCTTGATAAGAAATCTCCCTAGGAATGAGAGACATTTTTGTGTGTACTTAGAGGAAATGGCTGATCTTTCAAACGTACGCATCATCTTCCTTATTCTATCCCTCCCCCCTACTCCCAGCGCTTTCTGGTTAGGGGTAGGAACATTCATCAAAAGAGTGGATCATGCGCAGTAGAGATTGGTCGAGCGCATATTTGTGTCCGCAGAAACTAGCTGAAGTGCTTTTCTGCTTAACTCTGTGCGCGGATTTACCCTGGGACTGAGTGTAAACTTTTTCCCACTCAGCATGTAGTTTTACACTTTCAAATGGAAGCTTGGCGTGTATTTTCAGGAAGCTGACTCATTAGAGTTTAAAGAATTTTGACAGGTAGAACATGGGAATAGTAACCTCTGGAATTAGGTACTTATCCTAGCATTTAAAGAGACAGTACTGACTTACTGGTGAGGCACCTTATTTTGGCCAAGAAAAGAAATCATTAAAAAAGTATTTCTAGAATACAGCATTTAACAGCAAACACAGTGCTTTCAAAATAAAAGTGCATTTGCTAATGTCAAAATAAAAGTGCATTTGCTAATTTTCAGATATTTGGATTTGGGAAATAGACATCCCATCAACTCATGCATTCTGTTAAAAGTTGTGCCATCCTGATGCATTTACTGGGACTGAAAGAGACTGCTTTATCACAAAGCTAATGTTCAATTCCAGTGGCTATAGGATTTAGTGAGAGCTATTCATGCTATGGGTTTGTTTGAAACTTTGCTAGGACACCACCAGTTTTTATACTAACAAGAAAAGAAATATATTTTGAAAGTATAGGAATTCTGTTTGGTGGGCAGAATGACAAAAGAGCTTTTGCCTATCACCACTGTTTCGGAAAATGATTGCAATCTGAAATATTTACATAATCGCTGGTAAAAATATCTTGAGCATTTATTGCAGTGGAAGGAAATGGGAGAATTCAACGACTGTTGTAATCAAGTCAGTCCAATTAGCCAGATTTCCATGTGTCCACAGAGGGTATAATGCACAAACTCCATTAAGAATGATCTAAGTATCTGAGGAATGCTTTAGATGAAAATTATACTAGAGAAAGGGAAGATCTGAGCTCTCGGCATAAGTATCAAGTGTACAGTATGATGATCATGTTTAAAAAGAAAACATCCGACTTATTACAGTCCTCATTTGCAGACCCCTTAGAAATGCCCAGTAGAGATCAAGTGATAATCATTGAAAACTGTAGGCTGTTTTTGATGATGATGATGATATTTTACATTCATATATAACTTTCTACCAAATAACTGAGTCTTTCATATAGTTTTCTGTGAGCTTCAATTCCCTGCATGCATATACTCCACATCAAGAATAACCAGATATCCTGATTCTTCCCTCTGTTTTTTTAATCACAACTAAATTCCTTATTTTGACCACCCAGTTAGCTCAGAGGACTGCATACAATTGTGTTTTTAAATTAGCTTAAGCAAAAGCTGAAATCAATATCACTCTGTTACAGGAATAATGTATTATATTGCAAAGCTATTGAGCTATTCCTGTCACAGATCCCTTGATTCTTGATAATGTAAATTCATCCTTTGGAACTTGTACCTTCTTCCACTGGGACACGGGTGCTTTGGAATGGATGCCCCAGAAAACTCTTTGCCTTTTGCGTCTCTGATTCATTTCAGCTGATTTAACCTTCAGACTAAATCAAGGGATCTGGCCTAATTTTGATATAACTAGCTTCAATGAAATGAGCGGGTACACCCACTGAATTCTGGGCCCACCGTATTAATTTTTCCAGTAAAAATACACAATGCTTTAAAATAGCATAGGTAAGAATATTAAAGATAGCTAATCCTACTGATTTTAACACAGTGCTAAGCTGTTTACTTTCATCAGCTCATTGTTTTTTCCTCAGTGATCCTAAATCATATATGTACTTTTCATGTGAGGAATCTGAGGCTCAAAGAAGTCACTTGCCTAAGATCTCACAGCTAAGAAATGCTAGATGCATTTCAAACCCCAGTTAAAAAATTTTTAGAGCCCCAGTTCTCAGCTGCTATGCCTTGGAATCAGGATAGTTCCATCTTATTAACTAGTGAATCCTTCTGAATAGGAAAAAAAGAACATGCCCTAAATTAGAATACATTGTTGTTTTGGTGTTTTTTTGTTTGTTTGTTTTGCTTATAGCCAGCACAAAACTGACCTTATGAAAATTGACCAGTGAGCTTAAGCAAATATGCCTTGATAGGCATATCCAGCACATACACCTTGAATGCGCTGAGCTGGCTAGAATTTCCTCAGGTCCTTCTCTTGGAACTGGCATTTCCTAGTCGTTCCTCCTTCACGTCATAGGTGGAACTGATGAGCAGTGCAGGTAAGGAAGGATGTGAAAAGGATCTCTGTGGTTGCCTTTGGATATCATCCACTCTATCCTTTGCCTTTTGCCTTACAGATTCCTCCTGCTAATCCCATCATCCCTACCAATCCTTCCATCCAAAGGAATTTATTACTACCTGACCACATACCAATCTGTTGACCAGTTATCCTTTCTGGATTAACATAATGATGTTTTAACAGGAGCTTCTGGGAGAGGACATTCATCTAGTTTACTCTGATGAGTAGTATTTATGATGAGAGTTGAAAGGGGGAAGAACCGCCGAGAAGACGGCAGGTTGTTTAGGCAGGCTTGATCCTTGTGTCTTGCCAAGAGTAGTTTGAAGAGGACAGGTTCTGTGAACAAGCACTTCACTCGTACTTTCAGTCAGAGCAATACAGAAGGCAGACAGTACCCTGGTTTTAGTCATGAGACTTATATTTTAAGACATATCCACTTTGCTTTGGGGTTGATTTGGGTTCTTGGATGATGTTCATTTTCCAAGGGTATTTGTAATATAGCAAGGGTTCTTGTTCTATCTGGATCATTGATACGTGTATAGTTTGCAAGTTTCAATTTAATTGTGTGTTCATAGGAGATTTGACCGGAGAAGGCAATGGCAACCCACTCCAGTACTCTTGCCTGGAAAATCCCACGGATGGGAGGCTGCAGTCCATGAGGTCGCTAAGAGTCGGACACAACTGAGCGACTTCACTTTCACTTTTCACTTTCATGCATTGGAGAAGGAAATGGCAACCCACTCCAGTGCTCTTGCCTGGAGAATCCCAGGGACAGAGGAGCCTAGTGGGCGGCCATCTATGGGGTCGTACAGAGTCGGACATGACTGAAGCAACTTAGCAGCAGCAGCAGCAGCAGCAGGAGATTTGACTGACCCTCATGAAAATATTTCTAAAAGACCTGAATAAACAAAAGATGTCATATGTTTTTACTCTTTACTGACTGCTCATTTCCCAGTGCCCTCTCCCCACTCTGTGTAGGAGGTGCTAAGAGTGCATTAAAACCCTTTCTTTTGATAGGATTTTCAGGTGGTTTCATAGCTGCTCAGAGTAGGAATAATTATTTTCATTTGCCACTGAGAATTTGCTTATCAGAGTTCAGGACCCTATGTTATCTTGAATTCTTGTAGCTCTTGGAAGTTACTGTGAGCTCTGAGATAAACCAGGGGTAGTGTATCCTGTTTCACAATAGTGAAAGCTCAGAAGTTTGGAATTAGTCAAAAGCCAGTACTGACCTGGAGCCTCGCTTTGTTAGAGTCATGTGCTGTTGGATCCCTGAAGAGAAAAGGATGTGTGTGTGTATGTTTATGTGTATGATTATATGTGTATGTCCATATATGTATATCTATACACATACACACAAATTGCCAATTTATTCAGTTTATGACTTTACACTTCTTATGGTAAACTCTTCCAGTTTGGCCCAATCAGTTCCCTGGGGAAAGGATGATTTACTTCTTGGGCTGCTATCGTAAGATAGATGACAGCATCTTGCAGCATGTCAAATGCTTGTGTCTGATATTAGACATGTAGTCCAATGTTGTCTCCCAGAGCAGGGTACTAGAATCAGTCTCTGTTGCTTCTTGTTGATTCCACCTTTTACCCAATGATGATCTTTACCTATTTTTCTTTGTTGTCGGATCTGCCCGTGTTGTGCATCTCTCTTTGGGGTCCCTGGTTCCTCTCTTTTAGCTTGACATCTGGAACTCCTGCCAGATCTATCTGTGTTATTTGCAAAACTCATACAACCACAAATGTAGAACAGAGGTCTTGCTCAGACTAGTATTCTAACCTTTCAAAACCTTTCATGTCTTAAGTTATTTCAGATATTGTACAATTTGATTTTCCTAAAGTTTAAAAAGTAATTCCTCATGTTGAAAATATATGATGCTTTAAAGTATTTCTTAATGAAAACTGGATATTTCCAAAGAATGTGTATCTTTGATATAGGTTTGTTTTTATTATGTAAAAGCTTATAGAACTAATCTCTTTTATTGTCATTATGAACAGCAGACTCATTTTTTAAAACTCCTAAACTTACTCTGCACTGCTCCCGAAACATTGTTGGTAGATTAGAAACTTCAGTGTACATTATGTTGCTTTTAATTTTTTTTAAACATTTCCATACTTTTTTTTTTTTTTTTAAATGTGGGGTTATAGTAGAAACTCATGCTATCTTAGAAAAAAGTGTAGTTTTACATTCAGTCAATACCAAGTTTATATTGGTTAAAAAGCTGTAAAATACTTTCTGTAATTTGTCCTGTCCAATATGTTGGCTGCACGGTTAACCTTTTTTTAGTGCATGTAGATTTGACATATTCTTGGAAATTAGTCCTAAACAGTTAATATCTTGATCCTTGGAGTTGATCTGGATTGATTTCATTATATGGATGAACGCACTGATGGCACTTTGGTGTGTAAGGGGATAACATGCTGATTTCATCTGAGTGTTTATTTAATAAGTGAATTTGCCTTAATAAGACAAATCCAGTAAGACATCTGCTGTAATTACCCTGTTAGGACTTAGTTTGAATTTTTTTTTCACTTGTGATAAAGATTATGCAAGTACAGTTCTTAAATTATGCTGTACTGCTCCTCCTTTCTAAATCAGTTTAGAGAGTGCTTCAAAATGTGTTTTCAGTCCTCAGAAGTCTTTATTTGAGCCTTCTGACTTCAAATACTGCAAAAATACTGCTGACAAACCTTACAGGGAATCTTAAAAGTACTTGTATATTTGCCTCTTAAAAATACTTGTAGGCCTATTTGTCCAACTGTATGATACTGATATTGCCTGGTGAGCAAATCCAAAGCCTTTGAGTAAATGTTAGTATTTTTCTTGATGCCTCTCCTTGCCCTCACGGCATGGGTAATATTAATTTCATGCCTCGCATGGCCATCGAGGAACTTCAACTACATATGCTAAAAATTCTCAAAATAGAAAATTCTTTTATATCTTAGGTTGTAAACCCCAGGGTAGAAACCAGGTCTGTTTATAGTAAAAATTCCAACCCTATAAAACCTTCAGCTTACCATGCATTTCTCTTCCCACATGCTAAATTTCAGAGGCAGGATAAAAACAGCACATATCTAGAAGGTATTAAAAACAAACAAACAAAAATTCACCCAGAAACCATTTAGAGGATCAAACCAATTCATATCCAATTCAATCTCCTCTCACAGAGCAAGTTCACTCTAAAATATGCAGGACAACATTCCAGGTCTTATTCCAGCAGGTTGTAGCTGAAGTGTCATGGCACACGGTGGTATGTGTTTGATTAGTTGTGAGGTTAAAACGAGTAAATAGTAGGTTAAAAATCAAACTTCGTGAATTATTTGCTTCTTAGAAAATAAGGTTGAGTGCATTCACAGGCACCTCTCAAGGGATGGTTTTTGACCTGCATTCTAATTGGCTTCCCAGGCTGGGAAGATGAAAAATATATGGCAGGAAGTAGCACAGAACCCACAGCCCGTCTTGTCTTTTCACAAGAGTGTGGTGCACGTGGGAACATCATTCATCTCGTGAGTCACTGCAGAAGCAGTGTTTGAGAACTTGGGATCTGAACTGTGGGTCTAAAACATCAACATCTGGTTGCCGCAACACTTAAAGCTGCTTTTTTATAAACAACTGTCGTTAGGTTTACTGCACTCTATTCAGCATGTACACATCAGAACCCATTTCCCAAAGGGTGATGTTCATATACCGATGGCACTGGGGCTGCTTCTAGGTGGCACACAAGTTAGTTTGTTTTATATTAGTAAAGAATTTTAATGTACTGAGGGAAAAGATGTAGCAATCATATTAAACCTATGCCATGTGGCTTCTGTTGCTTAGAAAGCTTCGTTTTAAAGGTTCATAGATTTTAAAGGAAAATGTGGAAAAATATAGATTGTAAATAACATAGATATGAATAACACAAAAGAGTGAAAGTTTATTTTAAAGTCATTTTCAACGAGGAATGAAACAGATTGCTTTCATGCTCACCCCGTCTATGTTGTGGAAAATTTTGGCTAATTGAGTTCTCACTGGACCTGTCTTTGGCTGACTCCTTGGATGGCTTTCAATTTCTCCATAGGAATTGGAGTGAGGACATAGGTTTGCATGGAAATAGTGGGTTTTATAAGATATATTCTTGCTCTAATGGTAAATCAGCCTGGTTAAGAATTACTCACTTCACTATATCTGCAGAGAAGTGTCTGATTTACCCCAGGTTTATGAATTCCTTTGCCATGCCACAGACACAGGTGAACAGGACAGCTGGGAATTATAAAGGGATAGGGATGCCTGGCCTCCAATCTCTGTCCAGCTTACGCTCCATGGGCAGCTCTGTCTTCCCAGAGAGTGTCCCCAGGGCTCCTCCTTGGGTCCTATAAGTCAATGTCTGTGGCTCTGAAGGGCAGTAGTGTGGCATCCTGCAGCCAGAAATTCAAGACTTTTTCTTTCTCTGTAAAAATATAATTTGGAAAAAGTTTGGAAGGGAAAGTCTTTCATAAAATACACATGTATTTTCCTGTAGTCTGTGTTTCCTTGACTTGTAAGAAACTAGATGAATCTAAAAGATAAATATTTTTGAAGGTATTATTATTTAAAAAATAGTTTTGCAGAAAAATGAGAAAAGTATAAGGAGAAAGGCAGGAATATATTACAAGTAGGAGGTTATTGTTCTTCAGTAGCAAAGTCGTGTCTGACTTTTTGGAACTCCATGGACTCCAGCATGCCAGGCTTCCCTGTCCTTCACTATCTCCCAGAGTTTGTTCAAACTCATGTCCATTGAGTTGGTGATGCCATCCAACCATCTCATCCTCTGTCGTCCCTTTATCCTTCTGCCCTCCATCTTTTGCAGCATCAGGATCTTTTCTAATGAGTCGGCTCTTCACATCAAGTAGCCAAAGTATTGGAGCTTGAGCTTTAGTAGCAGTCTTTCCAATGAATATTTAGGGTTGATTTCCTTTGGGATTGACTGGTTTGATCTCTTTGCAGTCCAAGGGAGTCTTGAGAGTCTTCTCCAGCACCGCAGTTCAAAAGCATCAACTCTTAAGCAGTCAGCCTTCCTTTTATGCAAACAGGAGGAGAGTTAACAACAATCAATTCTCATTTCGGAATACAGTGCAGGTTGTCTGCCTACCACTTAAAAAAGGAACTCATTAAGGTTTGGGTATAGGTTCTGTCTGAAAGGTAGGGGGAAAGGGAGGTGGAGTGAGGAGAAGCAAAGAAGGGAGGAAAAGAGAGCCAACAAGAAGATTCCAAAAATGACCACAAGATGGCAGCAGGAGTATAATATTTAGCAATTGTACAACTAGTAGTTTGAGATGGCCTTTAGTTGAGTTTTAAAATACATTCTCAAACACACAACTTTCTTTTTTCATTGAAGTAAAATTGATTCACTATAAAATTATATTAGTTTTAGGTGTACAGCATAGTGATTCATTGTTTTTAGAGACTGTACTGCATTTAAAATGATTATAAAGTATTGGCTGCATTTGCCGTACATTCTTGTAGCTTTTATACGCAGTAGTTTGTGTCTCTTAACCTCCTACCGCTTTCTTGCCTCTCTCCCTTCACCCTCGCCATTGGTGTCCCCTAGTTTGATGTCTGTATCCATGCTTTTGTTTCTGTTTTGTTATATTTGTTTATATTTTAGCTTCCACATATAAATGAGGAATTCAAGTGCGAAGGTGAAGTCGCTCAGTCGTGTCCGACTCTTTGCGAGCCCTTGGACTGTAGCCTACCAGGCTTCTCCGTCCATGGGATTCTCCAGGCAAGAATTCTGCAGTGGGTTACCATTTCCTTCTCCAGGGGATCTTCCCGTCCCAGGGATTGAACCTGGGTCTCCCACATTGGAGGCAGACGCTTTAACTTCTGAGCCACCAGGGAAGCCCAAAAAAGAGCCCGGCCGCTCGGTTAAGGCACCGTGAGAATTCAAGTGTTTGGAAAGTGTAGCATTGAATACATGTATTATCATAGTTTTCCAATAAATAGTGATTTTGAGGAATGTGTTTAAAAAGCCGAAGTGTGGTGTTGCCTTTAGTGTTTAAACCAAAAGAGAAAACCAAGAGTGTGCTTTGCACCGAGAACTCTTTGAACATTGGTATCCGTCTGAGGGAAGTTCCTGAAGCACCTGTGAGGAAACTCTGGACTCACATTTGGCTGAGAAAAGAAAACTGAGAGAAAGAATGTAAAACTAAAAACGGCAAAAAATATATATGTGGGAGGAGATAGAATAAAGGGAACGTCTTACTACTCAGTCCTCTCACCCCCAATAAAGAACTAAATACAGTTATTATAAGAAAAAGATCAGCTATTAGAAGAAACTTCAATACCTGCTAATTGGTTATTTGCTGCCTTTGATAACTCTACACTTCTAGAACATAATTATATAAATCCTAACATGGCCTGCTGCAGTCTGAGGTCCTTTTTAGAAATAAATTTTAAAACTCTAGTTAATATTATTCATATACATTATATATTTTCAAGAGTAAAGCCAAGTCTGTTATGGGGTGTCCAAAATATACCATGCCTTTCAACAATTTTAGAGTGAAAAGAAATGAATGTGGTCTGACCTACCATAAAGGGATAGATTGTGGGTCGTACCTAATGGACTGTAGGGTTTTTGAATCAATATTCCCTTGGAAAGTGCCATTCAGCCTTCCTGGAAAAGGCCATTACATTCAGTCGTGACCCCTCTCATGTAAAAGCCCCCAGGGGACTGGAAGTGAAGTGGTTTTGGTGATGACAACATTTGTGATTTAACACTGAGGAGAAATGCACTTATTCTGGTCTGTCCCTGTAACTGAGGGTTGATGCCAAAATGAAGTTGTACTGTGGATGAAAAAGAATTCACATGTAATCATGTGGCCTCTTTCATGCGCTTCTCTGCTCATATATTGTGTTAGATTGTACTTGGATAAACAAGCAAGAGGGGAAAGAGAAAATTCAACACTGTACATTTTGATACCCTATTTGACAACATGTTGCCTTTGTTAAAGGTGTTTTGAAACTCTGCGATATGTTTATTTGAAGCCGCCAGTATAGAAAAGTGCTCCTAAGGGCAGTCATTTCTATTTTTCCTAAGTTAGGAAAAATTAATGTCATAGGGTCTATGACTGCGAGAAAGGATCAAGGAAAGATCAAACGTATATGATCCTTTCTTTTGTCTGCAGAGCTGAAAAAAAGAGAAAACCCAGTCACTATTAGAGAGAGAGGAGTGAAGCAAGAGATAAGTGGCAATGCCTTTTGTTTTCTCTGACCTTTCTGGTTTGTTATCAAGGGAAGACAAATTCCTCAAGTGTGGAGGCAGGGTCTGAAGCGTCCTGCCTTGAAATCCCCCGTTTATCTAGTCTCTCCAGGGCATTACGGAGGATGTCTTCACAGAATGAGACAGGCCTCAGACTCACTGGGCTTCCTGATATTAGGGCGATTTTTAAAAGTTTCTTTTGTGAGGTTCTGCAGCTGTATTGCCATGTTAAAATGTGGAGACACTTTTTGATATTTCAAATTTGCTGATTTTAAGCTTTTCTTGGACCATGACTATGCTCCCAGTTGTTTTAATGGCTGACGGTAATGCCCGCTGGTTGTCAGACAATAAAAAGATGTATAAAGCTTGATCTTCTCTTCCCAGTTTTCCCCACCTGCCTGCCAGCAGGCAGCCAGTGTTAGCTTTTCTGTATTTTTATGGACACTTTTTATAGACAGCCTCTGTGTTCATTTGGAGTTTGGGTTTATTCTTTGCTTTTCTAACTGAAGGAGACTCATCCCATAACACTCCTCAGCAACCTGTTTTCTTTCCTCAACTATAGCTCCTTCCTTTCTAGAGTAGTTTGTATCAGTCTAACAGCCACATAGTATTCCGTTGTATCCATGTATTAGGCTTATTAATATTGATAGTTACTTGTTTTATTTTATGTAAGCATAAGCCACACTGCAGCTAACAGTCTTGCGCGCATTTCCTCATGTGTCTTTGATTTATATATGGGATAACTTCCAAAGATGACAGTGGCAGCTCAAAAAAGTTGCTAATTTTCCATGTGACTATTTTAGTTTGTGACTATGCATAAACTTTCTATATCAGATAAATGATCTCTAACCTTTTCTATTAAAAAATAAAAAGCATGTGAATGGCATTGACAAAATCAATTTTCCATATTAAAAACAAACATTTTTAAAAACAGCCAAACATAAAACTATTGCAGAAACATGTGGAAAGTTCTTATTTCTTTTTTATACTCGAGTTACAGTCATGAGAACACTCTTTTTTGAGGCAATGTTTTATGTACCCTTTTACTTTTCAGATTTATAAAGTCCATACTGCACATTTGGCTTGATTTTTTTAAGTTGAATAAAACTTTTGAATTCCTACAATGTGGTTTTTTAAAGTAAGGATACAATTGTTTGTATATACTGCTCTTAAATAACTGAAGTCCATCTTTAAGAATCACTGTGGTTTGTTTTTCTTTCTTCAAAATACATTTTTGATACTTTAAAGATTCTAAGGAGCTTGTTTCCACTTGGGAAAATAATGAATTCCAAATCTCTCAGCTACATTTTTTTAAAGGCTAGTGGGAATATTTGGACATATATGGTATTGTAACTAGTCAGTGGAGCTTTCTTTTTATAGGATGGCAACCTCTGGGAGAGTTTCCTTTGCTTTTTTTGATCACTGTTATGATATTGAACTAGATTTACTGAAAGGTAACTTTGCAAACATTTATTTGGATTAGAATTCAGTCATATCACATAGATTCAATCCTGAGGTTGAAGCCAAAAAATGGAACTGATTTTGGAGTGTAAGAAGAGTAATCTCAGAGATTTTAGTCCAGTCTTAGAGAGAAATGACCTGAAACTATCATGATGATAGGGCTTTGGAGGCATAGACCTGAGGTTGACCTCCGACTCTTCCTATACCTGTGGCTTTGTGGTTGTAAACAAATTGCTTTACCTCTCTGAGCTTTTGTTTCTACTCGTATGAAATCAGGATGATGCTACTTCCTTCCCTAAGGCTTTGTATACGAGGGATACTCTCTGTGTACACAGTCTAACAAAAGAATGTGAGTGTACAGTGTTAAGTAAGAGTGCTAGCAAATGTGTAACAATTAAAGGTTTGACAAATTCTACAGATTTTTTTTTACAACATTAGTTCTGGTATTAACACATTATAGAACCTAATGCCTAGAAAGGATTTTAGGAGATATCCTTGTTCATCCCCTTTCCTGAACAAAACTTAAAGGATACACAATTAAGCAAGAATCTAGAAGTTCAGAAATAATGTGATTGGCCAATGACATGAAGCTTGTTATTGACAAAACTGAATTTAGGTCCTTCTGTCTCTTATTTGCCATTCCGGCTCTCCTTAAATCCATCTTAAACATCAGAAGTGACGAGTGAAATGAGGAAACCTAGAAATTTGTAAATTGGAACCATGGGACAAGTGGAAATGAGATGGTTAAATGCTGTCTCTATGTTTTATATATGTATAAAAAAGTAAACTGTCCACATAAGATAAAACAGAGCTAAGGACTCAAGATGTGCTATTATCCAATTTAGCACCCCAAACAACTCTGGGACACTGTTGGTTCACGTTTCTTAGAAGAGCTGTTTCTTAAAGATCCTGGATTTAAATGCAACACTACCATGAACTACCCAGAAAGGATGATGATAAGACAGGAATGCTCAGGGAACCGGCTATGTCAGGCTTAGAAAAAGACACTGGACGCTGGGATGGGGAGCACATGTACGCCCGTGGCGGATTCATGTTGATGTGTGGCAAAACCAAAACAATGTTGTAAAGTAATTAGCCTCCAATTAAAATAAATAAATTTAAATAAAATAAAAAAAAAGAAAGAAAAAGACACTGGAAACACCGAAGAGTTTTGGAGTGGAGATTCTTCACAACAGGAGCCTCTCCCTGGTGAGGGGTTATTGATTGACAGGTGTCATGTTCCATCAGACTGAAGCCCTGTTTCCCAGGAGCTTCTCTGTTCCTTCTTTCATTGTCTAGTGTCCAGTCCTTGTAACTGATGAGGGCACATCTTTTCATGTCTAGTGGAGCTATAGGTCTAGAGATTTGGGTGGAGGCTCTTTGTAGATGTTCTAACAGCCTGAAGAACGTTCCTTGTCTGTCCCTCTCTCCCCAAGTTGACATTGAACTTACATATTTGTGTATTGTCAGTTCCTGTTTGCAATTTAGAGGCTGATTTGACTGTATTAGAGCTTTTCAATTTGGACAAATACCAGTCCAGATTTTATTTCGCCCAAGGCAATTTCATCGATCAGTCTATCAGCTCAGATAGGGGTGGACATATGTCATAACCAAAGCCAGGTTCTCTCCTTGCCAGCCTGACAGTGTCATTAAAATACACCCAAAACCTCAGCTTCTGTAATTGTTAAAAACCTGGTGAGGTTGTTGAGAGGTGTAAGTGAGGTGGCTTATGCAATAGTTTTAGCTCACTGCCCTGTGTAGTCATTCAATAAACTTTAGCTCTCATTGTTATTTACTGATTCTGACTTCATTCACAAAATATATCATGACTTCCAACACTGTGCCAGGATATCCATATATACTCTTCCCTTATTTCTTACCCCATGCTTGGTTCTAATTCTGCTCATTAGCTCTGACCCTATTTTTGGAGCCATTTCCTGAATCACAGATGGCACTCCGACAGAGGCCATATTTAGGACTGATTTTCCTGTCTGCTTTTCACTCGCAGCGTACTGTTCGTTTTCTTTGTACACATTCGACACCCCTCCCCCACTAGCCCACCATATTGGAACTTCACCATTCTGTACCATTAATTTAGATTTAGCTGTATTGAGGCCCCCTCTTCAGCTATCTGCTCTCGAAGTTCAGTAAACCCAGGGCTTCTCAGTTGCATTTGAATCACCTGGGGAATCTTATTAACTGCAGTTTCTGATTCAACAGTTCTGGGAAGGGCCCTTTGTAATTAGCTGTCACATAATGCTGATGCTACTGGCCTTCAGAGCCTTAAATAGCAAGGGGTTAATCAGTGATTTTTCTCTGATTCCTTCCTCCTTTCATCTTTCTTTCTTTCTTTTTTTTTTTTTTGCTATTCAAGTTTTCTATACAAATAAAGTACAATCATGTGCACTAGTGCAAGTTAATGTGTTAATAATACGTTTCACATGGATTACATTATAAGATTAACTCATTATCTAGGAAAGCCTAGAAGAAGCATTCTAGTATTCTTTCCTGTTCTAGACCATTGGCAGGCACAGCTGTATGGTATAAAGACTGGGCACAGAGGCTGTGGAATCAAATAGGCTTCAGTTTAAGGCCACTGATATCTTTGTCATGTTGTTTAACCTCTTGGAACTTCTGTTTCTCATCCCTAAAATAGGGTTAAGAAGGCCCACCCAAAACTGATGCTGTTGGAAGCATGCTGTAAAGAACAGCTAATGTTTCTGCAGTTTTAATACTAGAGTTCTAGAGACTCAGGTCAATTTGTTCCCAAGTGAAAAATGTGATCCAGGAAGAATTTTAGTTCAGATACATTGTTAACATAAGAATTAGTTCAGCATTGGTGAGAGCTTACTCTGTACAAGGCACTTTATTTACATGAACTCATTTGCCCTTTTCAGGGCTTCCCTGGTGGCTCAGATGCTAAAGAATCTGCCTGCAACACAGAAGACCCAGTGTTCAATCCCAGGGTTGGAAAGATCCCCTTGAGAAGGAAATGGCAACCCACTCCATTATTCTTTCCTGGAGAACCCCATGGACAGAGGAGCCTGGCAGACTGCAGTCCATGGGGTTGCACACAGTTGGACACGACTGAATGACTAACACTGCTACACTACTATTTGCCTTTTTCAGTAATCCCATGTTTTCTCATGGTGCTGCCAGACAGGACCGATTCCATATGCTCTCCATAGATGAGGAGACTTGGTCCAAATATCAATGAGGTGACTTAGTCAGAGGCTCTCTGGCCCAGGACACTGTTTGACTCTGACACTGTGTTAGATGATAATCGCAGCAGAGGCACAAGGATTACCACAAGGAAAGTGAAGACTCTTAGATCATTCCAGGGCCCAGGGGTCCCTAAACTCTAGTCCATATAAACATCTCAAGGAAACTGTTTGTTACAACAAAGATCCCTAGGCGCCATCCACAAAGATTCAGACTGAATAGATTTGGGAAATTTGGAACCAGGACATTTGCCAGGTGGCCCTGCAGAAACATCTCCAGAGGTGTATTCTGTAGGTAGGGGGGTCATGTGAATTCAATTCCCTGGGCTGCTGTAACAGATTACCACAAACTGGATATCTTGAAACAACACAAATATACTTTGTCAGAGTTCTGGAAACTGGAAGTTTGAATTCAGGGTGTCAGCAGGACCCCGGTCTCCCTGAAACTGCTAGGGTACAACCCTTCCTTGCCTCTTCCGAGCTTCTGGTGGTTTTCCGAACTCTTTGGTGTTTCTGGCTTGTAGGTGCATGGCTCCAAATCTCTGCCTTTGTTCACATGACTATCTTCCCTGTGGGTGTGCCAGTCATTGAATTTAGGACCCACCCTCATCCGGGACGACCTCATCCTGGTTACATCCGCAAAGACCCTGTTTCCAAATAAGGTCACTTTCATAGGGTCCTGTGTGTGCGTGCGTGCTAAGTCGCTTCAGTCATGTCTGACTCTTTGTGACCCCATGGACTGCAGCCCATCAGGTTCCTCTGTCCGTGGAATTCTCCAGGCAGGAATACTGAAGTGGGTTGCCATGCCCTCTTCCAGGGGATCTTCCCAACCCAGGCATCCAACCTGAATCTCTTGTATCTCCTCCATTGGCAGATGGGTTCTTTACCACCAGCACCACTTGGGAAACCCCAAAGGTTCCCAATGGACATGAATTTGGGGGGTTGGTATTCAACTCATACACCATGCCATCTGTTTTTTATCTTCCTTCCAGCCCAAGGTACAAAGCTGTGACTTCAGAAATCCACTAAGGCCTATGGCAAATGAGATAAGGGGTGAAGGACATAGCTAGGTAATGATGCATGGTTTTATAGAGGCTTTTTCACTTGGCGTTTCTAGCTGTCCTCCCCTCTTCCCACCCCTTTTCTTATTTATCAAAGTATAGGATGTTGACTGACAGTTCTTTGGTTGAGATGAAAGTATTCATCTCTTGTGGTTCCACGAAATGTCACAGATCATTGGCCGTTTATGGTTCTCTTGTTTTCGAGGTGTGACTTTTATAAAGATTTACAGGAGACTGAAATTGGGCTTAAAACTGGAGACAACTAGTGATTTTCATTTCTGTAGACTGTAGTTTTCTTACCTGTAATTTTAGAGGGAAAGAAACTTTTACGCTGTAATTTCAACAGTTTACTTCCCTATAATTTTGGTAAATTGTTTCCTTAGGGTTACAAAGAACAAGTGGAATAAACCTCAAATAGATGTATTACGATAAAGGCAATTTTTCTTTGGCAGATTTATCTAGTCAATGTCAGCATACAAACTCATTTCCAAAAATCTCTGAATGTTTCAACCAATTAGAATTATATGTTTTAAAACAGCAGGGTTATATTTAGGTATAGACTCTTTATTAGGTTGACATTATTTTATATATTTTGAAGTAGAATTTAAGTTGTTCTCTCACTTCTTCCCCAAGCTAACATGTACACACACATACTTTGTAACCTAACTAGAGGGTTTTTGTTAATATAGCCTATAATACAAATTGTATTCCTACCACTCAGAATTTAAACTTTAAATTTTACAGTTAAGAAGTATTCAAAAGACAGTATGAATTTGTCATATTGGTAATTTGGTTTTATATAAAATTATGTAATACAGGAAATCAACTTATCATTTGAAAATACAATTTAAAAATGTATGTTAATATAGGTGTATTTCTATTTGAATATATTTAATTCTCAAACACTTTTTATCCAAGATGCTTCACAGAAGCTAGGTTTCTGGGAATGGTTTTGGGCTTCTTGATGATATAGAATATTTATGGGCATCCCTGGTGGCTCAGACGGTAAAGAATCCACCTGTAATGCTGAAGACCTGGGTTTGATCCCTGGGTTGGGAGGATCCCCTGGAGGAGGGCATGGCAACCCAGTCCAGTATTCTGTTCTTGCCTGGAGAATCCCCATGGACAGAGGAGCTCGGCAGCTGCAGTCCATCGGGTCACAAAGAATCGAACACTACTGAGCAATTGCTCAGTATGGACTCATTAAGACTTTATAGAAATAAAAAAAAAGTCTATAGAACACTTGTGCTATACAGATACATGTGTCCGTTCTTCTAGAGATTGTATATTTCTTTATTTTGCTTTCCTCCTGTCCATCTGCCATCTGATTTTTTTTTTTTTTAGAAGGTTTTCCTTCTCACTGTTGGAAGAGATCTTAGGGATAATTCAAATAGCCATTTATTTTATACAAACTTTACTGGAAATATTCTCCCAGTAGTGGGAGGAGGAGTCAGCCAAGGATGGCTTCCTTGGGATGGGTAATTGGTCCCCATTTTGTGGAAATTTCCCAGGGCCATCTTTGGTACGTGGTTGTAATTTAGGTAGGTAGTTGTATAAAGGTAATTTGAAAGGTAGATGGGAATTCCATGTTGAAAGTACAGTAAAATAAATTCCACCTCTCGATATTAGTCATTGGGACTCTGTAGTAAGCATCTTTATGAATTGTCTGGGTGAAAATATCAATAATATCTTGGCGTACTATATGAGTTAGTAATTATATTGGATATAGTATCAAGATCCCAAAAGGCTATGATGGGCAAGAGAAATGGTTTATAATTGTAATACACCCAATGCCCTCCTACTCATATCAAATATTTCCTAATACTCCCTGGGTATCCTGAAATGAAATTCAAAAGTAATATAATCTATCCACACACATAATTATGTGTGTGTATATACATAGTATCCTAATGAAAATATTTTTAAAAAGACAAAGGAATATAATGTAATATAATCAAATAATTTGTGGCTGAATAAGTAAGTTCTTAGATTTCCAAGCTGTAGATGACCACACAACAGGACTACATAGTAATCTGAACTAATGGTATGAAGTGCTTGCATTTTTTCCTAAAATCATATAACATCATATAAAATTATATAACAACTGAAAACATATAATTGGTTCTGGTCACTGGTCAATGGCATTTCTGTCAAGTGACCCAGTTTTCCAAAACGTTAAGCATTGTCTGTAAAGTTTCTTATAAAATAAAGTATCTGTTCCTCTTAATTTCCATGGTAATAAGAATTTGTAGTCCTGGCAAACAAAATATAATTTAAGGCCAGGCAAAAATAATTCTTTCATTTACATGTAGTAAAACAGAGTTAAGGTAGAGGCTTGGGTAATTTTATATAAATTTTTTCCTATGCATGAATTAAGAATGAAATTTAGAGCTGTTTGGATTGTAGAATAATTCTTCAATATGCAGTTTTCTATAGACTGCTGGACTGGGTGATAACCATGGTAACACAGAAGCACCCCAGCAATTTCCAGAGCTCCCACAAGGGGGCAGTACTGCCCCCACTGAGAATCTGTGCTCAGTTTCTTTGGAACTCTCCACTTTTCGTGGGGGCAGTTCTTTCTCTTCTGGTGGGGGACATAAGGCGTGTGAGATGGAGCTGTCCTGGGCACTGTACCGTGTTTAGCAGTATCTGAGCTTATTGCAGATGCTAATAGTGCCCTATCCACACTATTGGTTAGGACAACTAAAAATACTTCCAGACACTGCCTGTTTTCTTCTGGAGGACATATTCACCCACGATTCAAAACATTGAACCGAACAAAAATATGTTTTAATGGGGAATTGGGGGAAAAAACTTTGCCCTGGAAGGAACCATGGAACAAATTTCACAATTAGAATTGACCTCATGGAAACATTTGTGAAAGATCTAGGGACTGCCTGTAATTTACGTTATGAATCAACCAGGAGATGTGATTCATGTACATCATACTGTTAATTTTTTTGCTAACTTTAAAACATTTATTTTTATGACATTTTATTCAATAAAGGACTTGTGATCACTTAAAATGTGCTATTCATACCTTAATCAGAACTGCTTATTCCCAAGAGGGGCATTTTGCTCCATCCTGGGTACTTTAACAGTTACTTTTGTTTTGTATTTCATGAATTCCACATGGTTTCAGTTGGTAGAATAAAGACGAATGATTTCATGTGATGGGGGCAATTTCTTGCCCAGAGTGTGGAGAATCTTTTCTAACAGAGTTTCCTGATGGTTCCAGATTGAACTGCTTTGGGGGTACAACCAGGAGAGATTTGTTGACAACTGACTTTGATAAAGGAGAATCATTTTTAGGTTGAAAATTATTCTGAATGATATATGTGTATTTATTCTGTACTATGGATATAAGTTTGAGCGAGCTCCAGGAGATGATGAAGGACAGGGAAGCCTGGCATGCTGCAGTCCATGGGTTCACAAACAGTCGGACATGACCAAGCAACTGGACAACAACTTGTTATATATTATATTACTACTGTAAATTATGAAAAACATGGAAAGTAAAAGTGTTAGTCTCTCAGTCATGTCTGACGTTTTGTGACCCCATTGACTGTAGCCCACCAGGCTTCTCTGTCCATGGTATTCTCCAGGCGAGAAGCCTGGAGTAGGTAGCCATTCCCTTCTCCAGAGGGTCTTCCTGACCCAGAGATTGAACCCTGGCCTCCTGCATTGCAGGCAGATTCTTTACCATATGAGCCACCAGGAAAGCTCCATCATATACTATATGTATATTTATTATATATTATATAATGAATATTACATATTTTATATATTATTATATCTATATTATAAATGTGTATTTATTCTAAACTTGTATCCTCTCTACAGGAACCTTACTAGGTAGTCATTACCTCTGTAATGAATGCTATCACTACGAGTGACCCACCTCCCTTCCATGACTATCTATTTCTAGCCATCCATGTGTGTACAGTCCAAGAGTGGCTGAGAAGCTACCGCCAATGTTCAGAATGAAAACGTGCATTTTAAAACATATTGAAAGACCATGCATTCATTTATTTATTCATTCAGCAAGCAGTTACTTACTGAGTGCACACTTTGTGCCAGTTGTTATTCTAGGCATGGAGGAGGGTACAGTGGTCTTGGTCATGTGTAACTGCCGGTCTAGTAACAAACGTATGTGCATGCCAAGTCACGTCAATTGTGTCTGACTCTGTGCAACCCTGTGGACGACTGTAGCCTGCCAGGTTCCTCTGTCCATGGGATTCTCCAGGCAAGAAAACTGGATTTCTGTGCCCTGTTCCAGGGGATCTTCCCTACCCAGGGATCGAACTTGTGTCTCTTATGTCTACGTGTATTGGCAGGCAGGCTGTTTACCCTTAGTGCCACCTGGGCAGCCCTCTAGTAACAAAGGCAAACAGTAAATCAGGGAACAAATTTTTTTTGAAAAGTAAAATTTCAAATTGTGGTGAATGCTGCTGCTGCTGCTGCTGCTAAGTCGCTTCAGTCATGTCCGACTCTGTGCGACCCCATGGATGGCAGCCCACCAGGCTCCCCCGTCCCTGGGATTCTCCAGGCAAGAACACTGGAGTGGGTTGCCATTTCCTTCTCCAATGCATGAAAGTGAAAAGTGAAAGTGAAGTCGCTCAGTCGTGTCCGACTCTTCACAACCCCATGGACCACAGCCCACCAGGCTCCTCCGTCCATGGGATTTTCCAGGCAAGAGCACTGGAGTGGGGTGCCGTTGCCTTCTCCTGGCATGCACTAAAGTTCCAGAAATATAGAGAGTCCAGCTCAGGTAGGGAAGAGGTAAAGCTTAGGAGTAAGAACACAGACCAAGGAGCCAGAGAACCTGTGTTCAAGTTATTTCACTTTATTCATCCTCATTGTTCCATCTGCAAAATGGAGCACTGAAACCATATGCTTCCTGGAGTAATCATGAGGATTAGTTGAGTTAATATACGGAAAACACTTAGAACAGTGCTTGCAGTTACAGATATTAGATGTTGCTGCTGCTGCTACTACTATTATCACTGGCTTTGCTGGTCATGTTAAGAAATTTGGATTTTATCTCAAGAAGGAAAAGCCATTGAAGGGCTTTTCAGTTTGGACCTTTTTGTAAAATTTTTAAACAAGAAGTAATAATGTGAACCTAATAATAAAACGGGCATAATTACTGTTGGATAAGTAAGTGTTGAATGTGACATCCCCAACAAAATAGGTTAAGTTGTAAAAGGGCAACCCTTTTAAAAAAAAATCAAAGCTGTCCCTTCAGATGATTTGAGTCATTTGGCAAATAATGTAGATAGGCCACTCAACATTTGAGGAGGATTTATTTTAAACAACTTCAGTCAATGGTGCCAGCATGTTTTCCAAGCTGTCATATAATAATAAGCAGGAAGAGATACTTGCATAATAATAAAATCTAATTATTAGGGATAAGTTTCTGGGTCCCTAAAGATAGGAACTTTTAGACATTTTAAAAAGGTATGGGGAAAAAAAAAAAAAAAAGGTATGGGAGCCTGAAAGAGCTTCTTTTGACTATGAACATGGCTAATGTGTGTTAACTGGGTTTCTGTGGGGCTCTATTCTTAGTTGCATTGTGTTCTCTTTTCTTCCTATAGCTTTTGGTTCTGCTTTTAAGCCCTTGATGTCCCTCTCTGGTAGAATTGCACTGGGGCATTAGGTTGTTGATTATTGTTGGTGGAAGGAGCTGGTGTTGCCTTGTGGATGCAGGCATTCTCTCCTTCAGGTTCCGAGATGCCCAAAGAATGCAATCAGTTTCTTATCCCATCAGTCAATGGAAGATGGTGTCATCTCTGTTTATATGAACCAGAGTTGTCTGATATAGCTTGCGGTGAGGATAATCAATTCTTAAAAGAGTAATGATAGTAATCAAATCCCAACTCTAAGCCATAGAGCTTTGGGAGGGAGACATTATCTTGGAAACTTTTTTTTTCTTTCGGACTTCAGGTCTCTGATAAGGCACTCCTTATCAAAGATGAGGCTGCATGTATAGTTAATGCTGGTTACTCTTTGGTCTGGCTGCACATATTACCAAGGGCGGTGGAGACTAAAGAGATGAAGAACTGAGAAAGCTGATCTGTGACCTCACACTTACTCGTTTAATCCTACAATTGTGCCCTATGACTTAGATATGGCTCTGGGCTAAAAATAAGCCAAATGCAGAGACTGAGTTGAAATATTTGGTTCATGTGCCTCCTGGTTTTCAAGTGATATAGGGGAAGGCTGATTTTTACTTCATAGAGCAAGAAGTATCTTTGATGATTATATGATAGAAACTCAAATGATTTCCTACCAAGTATGTTTTAATACATTGAAAAAAAAAGGTTACTAAGTAATTGAGCAATAAGACCCCACTGATACTGCTATGGAACAGAGTCTTCTGGCTAAGTAACATTTCTTTTTTAATGAGAAAACATTTTCATTTAAATTCTGGTTGAAAAAGTTTCTAAGGACAATAATAACTTAGCTGTGAAAGAATGTCCAGATTGCAGTTAAATTGTTTTCCCAGGCTTTTGCAAGAGTTCCAAGTTAAAATTACTAAGCATTGTTTCTTACTTATCTTCATCAAATATTTATTTAATACCTACTATGTTCAAGATACTGCACTGTTTTCTAAGACTGTTATATATCAAGTATTTCATTTCATCATTAAATTATCCATTCCAGTTGGAGTATGGGAAGAGAGGGTCACCTTTATCTCTGAAGTCAAGGAGTCATTCCTTCAGACCCCAATCTTAGTTCTATTTTGGGTGAGTGTGGCTCAGTAAATGTTTAAATAAGTGTCTACAACATTCCAGGCATTGTGTTAAGACCCGTGGGAACAAAATCCAGCCAGTTACAGTTATCGAAGAGCTCAGAGAAATGGGTGGAGAGAGCTTGTTCAAGAGAGTATTTTTATAGGCAGTGTACGTACAATGATTGCAGCGTGGTGGGGAAGTGGGGGAAGGGACCAGGAGGAAGGAGCATGTCCCCAGCAATGAGGGGACATCAGGAAAGCTTCCTATTAGGGAGTAGCTAAGTGCTAGGTATTATATTTCCACATATATGTGTACAGGATATCAAACTTCTAGAAAGTAATTAATTTCAAGTCAAAAAACATGTAATATGTATTTTTTATTGAATGCATTTTATTTGACAAAGGGAAAGGAACATAGGTTTAAAGATGAGTGAGTGAGCCAGGTACGCTCTCTTTCACCTTTTAGTCAGGCATTAAAGCCTTATCAGGTTTACTGTATTCAATGCTCTGCCAGTTTTTTTGTTTGAAAACTTATTGTCTGTCTCTCTTCTCAGCCAGTGGCCCTGTCCTGCTCTTTGCCTTTGTCACTGTTACTAAATCTTTGTTACTATGATCGACTAATTATTTTATGCTGACAGCAATGCTGCACATATTTCAAGCTAGAATAGTTAACTAAAAATCCATTTCAGGCTTTTGTATAATGAATGGAAAGTGCTATGTTATTTCTCCACTTTTACTGAATATTTGTTTCCTAATGCAGTCCAAAGGCCAGTGGGCAAATCCTTTTGCCAATATCTGTGTGTTATCTCCATATAGGGCTTTACAGTTTTTAAAACAATCTTCTGTTATTTCTTTAATTCTAAACACAGCTCAGTAAACAAAATATCTGTTTTAAAGCTCAGAAAAGTGAGGCTCAGATCAAATGACTTGCTCAAGATCCCATAAGAAACTCTCTTCGTTTAACTCTTTGAGCCTGCAGTCAATTTTCGCTACAATTATTCTCTTTGTTGTTTTGACTGTTGCTTAAATGCACCTCCTTTAGAGAGCCTTTCTTGATCCCTGAAGAGTGGTTGGATGTCCCTCCTATGAGCTCCCATAATGCCCTGCACTTACTCATCTTGTAGTGCATGGTATTTAATGCTTTGGTTGTATTGTTTGTAAATCTGTCTCTTACATGCGCTCCAATCTTATTCTCACGGGATTCCCAAACCTCATAGAGTACTTGCCTCAGAGAAGTTTTCCAATAACCATTCGCTGGATGAGGTAGCTTAGCTGGTAAAGAATCTGCCTACAATGCAGGAGACCCTGGTTCAATTCCTAGGTCAGGAAAGTCCCAGGAGAAGGGATAGGCTAGCCACTCCAGTATTCTCGGACTTCCCTGGTGGCTTGGTTGGTAAAAGAATCAGCCTGCAATGCAGGAAACCCGGGTTCAGTCCCTGAGTTGGGGAGATCCCCTGGAGGGATCCACTCTGGTATTCTTGTATGAAGATTCCCATGGACAGAGGAGCCTGGCGGGCTACAGTCCATGGAGTCACAAAGAATTGGACACAACTGAGCGACTAAGCACAGCATGGCACAATGGATGAGAAAACTAAGTAATTAAAACCTTGTTCTAATTAAAGTGAAATAATCTATGTGAAAGTGCTTTATAAATGACTTACAGTAAGAGATGTTCTTAGTCAAATCATTGAGGAAAAAGCATAATACTAAGATGTAATTTCAAACTTTTAAAGAGTATACTTTCTAGCTGAATAGACCTTGTTTTACACTGAATGTTTGTGTCCCTTCAAAATTCATATGTTGAAACCCTACCCCTCAATGTAATGGTATTGGGTGTTCAGCCTTGGGGAGGTAATTTGGCCAGGAGTATGGGATTCCTGAATGGGATTAGAGTTCTTATAAGAATAGACCAGGTTTCCCTGGTAGCTCAGCTGGTAAAGAACCTAGCAGCAATGCAGGAGACTTGGGTTCATTTCCTTGGTTGGGAAGATCCCCTGGAGAAGGGATAGGCTACCCACTCCAGTATTCTTGGGCTTCTCTGGTGGCTTAGCTGTAAAGAATCTGCCTGCATTGTAGGAGACCTGGGTTTGATCCCTGGGTTGGGAAGATCCCCTGGAGATGAAATCGGCAACCCACTCCAGTATTATTGCCTGGAGAATCCCAAGGACAGAGGATCCTGGCAGGCTGAAGTCCATGGGGTCACAAAGAGTTGGACATGACTGAGTGACTAAGCACAGCGCAGCAAAAAGAGGCCAAAGAGCCTCTTGAAGATACACTTGAAGAATCACGAGATTGGTTGGTAGTCTGCAACTCAGAAGAGCTGTTTCACCAAAACTCAACGATGCTGGTACCCTGATCTGAGACTTCTAGCGTCTAAGTGTGAGAAAAACATTTCTGTTGTTCATCAGCCACCTAGAGTGTGTACTTTGTTATAATAGCCAGAGATGACTGGGGGAGACATATTACTGATATGACCCAGATATAAAACAAACAGTTGCCCTGACCTCCCATTCTTACTGTCTTTTCACTGGGAAATATGCCATTTTAAATCACCATTTTTAGATCACTATATAAAATGAAAGAGGTGGAAAAGCTTAGTTTAGTATAAATTTTATTTTTAAGGTTTTCTGGCTTATTATGTGCCTGGGCATTATCTGGAGTATTCTACATACAGTAATTAACTTAAAACACATAACAACTCTAGCATATAGGTGCTATTATTACTTACCTTGCCCAAATGAGAAACATGTCTCTATTTCTTGTTGATGTTTGAAGGATATTTTTTGCTGGATATAGAATTCTGCATTGACTTCTTTTTGTCTTTTAGCACTTTAAAGGTGTCAGTGCATTGTTTTCTGTGTTGTAATGTTTTTTTTTTTTTTTGACACAAAATCAGTAAACATTTTTATATTTGTTCTTCTGTATGCAGTATGTCTTTTTTTTCCCCCTCTGTCTGGTCTTAAGATTTTCTCTTAGCAAAGGTTTTCAGCAATTTGATTATGATGGGTTGGTAAGGTTAAGTAATTTTGTGGAATTAGAATTCTGCTTCAGACATTTTTCCCTAATGGCCATGCTCTTAAGAGGCCATGCTGCCTCTTTAAAATTGTGTGTGTTTAGTTGCTCACTAAAGAGTCATGTTCTGACTCTGCAGCACCATGGACTGTAGCCTGCCATGCTCCTCTTTCCATGGAATTCTCCAGGCAAGAATACTGGAGTGGGTAGCCATTCCCTTTTCCAGGGGATTTTCTTGACACAGGGATCAAACCCAGGTCTCCTGCATTGCAGGCAGGTTCTTTTCACTTCACTTTCTTTAAAGGTTATCTGTTAGTATTTAGATGAGACCACGAAAGCAGAGAGAGGTGAATTTGGACTTCCTAGTTGCCAGGCCATTGTGCTTATTTCTATTAAGCACTGAGAATGGGATCATACCTGACTTTTTCTATACATTAAAAAAAAATATTTTGTAAAAAGTCAGAGCAGTTGTTTCCAATCCTGTATTGCCTTGATCTACAGAAAATAGGGATCAGTTAGGAAGTTAGAGACTTTAAAAATTGTAAATTATAAATTGAATTGTGATGCAAATAGGGACACATTTGGAATCCGAACATCTGTGTGCTAATCTAATTTTCTGAAATAAGGATTTAAGAAAATTAAAGTTTACTTAAGAAATGGATTTTGTGGGATAGAACACTTTCAAATAATGTGATTATGAGTGAAGGTTTCAAAAGGGATACATGAGTGTGAAAATATTGGGAATTAATTGCCTAGAATCTTACCTTGTTATCATAAACTCTATAAAGTTAAAAGAATATATATATATATAAAATTCAGCCCATTTACAGTTCCCCAAAATATTCCTCCTTTGTAGTGGAAAAAAAAATACAGTGCTATGAAAGAATTGGAGAAAGATTAATGAAAAGCCTGTATTTGTGATTTTATGTAATAAAATTGGACTAAAAATGTAAAAAAAAACTATAAAGTTTCATATGCTAACATATATGTTGTACTGCAAGTTTTTTAGGTCATGTGAATTCATTGGCTGCTCATCACCAATAAAGTTATGGCTGACTAAAATTGAATGGGTGAGTTAAGTGATAGGTATTATTCATAGATTTGCAGTAGCAGTAGGGTGTAGAAGATACATTACATACATGTCTTAGAAACTAATAATTGGAAAATTATGACTTAATGTCTAGTTACAGTCATATAGGCATTATTGCAGCATTAATGAAACAATGCATCATTAATGAAATTAACAGTGATGATGTATTCACAATGACAGTAATTTGTATTAAAAAGACTGGAAGTAATTGAAAACCATGGCCATGTCAAGGCAGCATTTTGCTGTGCTATCTTGCAGATAATTATAAAATTTGAAGTATCTGCATGTGGCATATGCAGTCAAGCTTTCCAGAGTTGCCAAAGATTGAATGGCAAATTTCTTGATAAAATGCTGAGTGAGACAGGTCAATAGATTCCTATTATACACTAGTTTAGTTCATTAATACTGAGTTACCTTAATAATGCAGTTGATAAGTTGTTCAGTCGCTCAGTTGTGTTTGACTCTTTGCCACCCCATAGACTGCAGCATGCCAGGCCTCCCTGTTTATCACCAATTCCTGGAGCTTGCTTAAATTCATGTCCATTGAGTCACTGATGCTTCCAACCATCTCATCTTCTGTCATCCCCTTCTCCTCCTGCCTTCAATCTTTTGTAGCATCAGGGTCTTTTCCAATGAGTCAGTTCTTCACATCAGGTGGCCAAAGTATTGAAGCTTCTTCTTCAGCATCAGTTCTTCCAATGAGTATTCAAGACTGATTTCCTTTAGGATGGACTGGTTGGATCTCTTTGCAGTCCAAGGGACTCTTCAAGAGTCTTCTCCAACACCACAGTTCAAAAGCATCAGTTCCTTGGCATTCAGCCTTCTTTATGGTCCAATTCTCACATCTATACATGACTACTATAAAATACCAGAGCTTTGAATAGACAGACCTTTGTCAGCAAAGTAATGTCTGTGCTTTTCAATATGCTGTCTAGGTTGGTCATAGAGTTTCTTCCAAGAAGCAAACATCTTTTAATTTCATGGCTGCAGTCAACATC
Organism: Bos indicus x Bos taurus; assembly: GCF_003369695.1. Classification (NCBI taxonomy): domain Eukaryota; kingdom Metazoa; phylum Chordata; class Mammalia; order Artiodactyla; family Bovidae; genus Bos; species Bos indicus x Bos taurus. The sequence goes on from NC_040101.1 coordinate 43,051,055, forward strand.
TGCAGTGATTTTGGAATCCAAGAAAATAAAGTCTGTCATGGCTTCCATTGTTTCCCCATCTATTTGCCATGAAGTGATGGGACTGGATGCCATGATCTTAGTTTTCTGAATGTTGAGTTTGAAGCCAACTTTTTCACTCTCCTCTTTCACTTTCATCAAGAGGGTCTTCAGTTCCTCTTCACTTTCTGCCATTAGGGTGGTGTCATCTGTGTATCTGAGGTTATTGGTATTTCTCCTAGCAGTCTTGATTCCAGCTAGTGCTTCATCCAGCCTAGTATTTCACATGATGTACTCTGCATATTAGTTAAATTAAGCAGGGTGACGATATACAGCCTTGATGTACTCCTTTTCCTATTTCGAACCAATCTGTTGTTCCATGTCCAGTTCTAACTGTTGCTTCTTGACCTGCATCCAGATTTCTCAGGAGGCAGGTCAGGTGGTCTGGTATTCCCGTCTTTTAAGAATTTTCCACAGTTTGTTGTGATCCACAGTCAAGGGCTTTGGTGTAGTCAATAAAGCAGAAATAAATGTTTTTCTATGATCCAACGGATGTTGGTAATTTGATCTCTGGTTCTTCTGCCTTTTCTAAATCCAGTTTGAACATCTAGAAGTTTTTGGTTCACGTACTGTGGAAGCCTGGCTTGGAGAATTTTGAGCATTACTTTACTAGTGTGTGAAATGAGGGCAATTGTGTAGTAGTTTGAACATTCCTTGGAATTGCCTTTTTTTGGAGTTGGAATGAAAACTGACCTTTCCCAGTCCTGTGGCCACTGCTGAGTTTTCCAAATTTGCTGGCACATTGAGTGCAGCACTTGCACAGCATCATCTTTCAGGATTTGAAATACCTCAACTGGAATTCCATCACCTCCACTAGCTTTGTTCATAGGGAAGCTTCCTAAGGCCCACTTGACTTCGCATTCCAGGATGTCTGGTTCTAGGTTGATGATCACACCATCGTGATTATCTGGATTGTGAGGATCTTTTTTTTTATAGTTCTTCTGTGTGTTCTTGCCACCTCTTCTTAATATCTTCTGCTTCTGTTAGGTCCATACCATTTTTCTCCTTTATTGTGACCATCTTTGCATGAAATGTTCCCTTGGTATCTCTAATTTTCTTGAAGAAATCTCTAGTCTTTCCCATTCTATTGTTTTCCTCTATTTCTTTGCTTGAACACTTAGGAAGGCTTTCTTATCTCTCCTTGCTATTCTTTGACACTCTGCATTCAGATGGGTATATCTTTCCTTTTATCTGTTACCTTTCACTTCTCTTCTTTCCTCAGCTATTTATAAGGCCTCCTGAGACAACCATTTTAATAATCCTTAATCATATCATATATTAAATACATCTATGAAGTTAGGTCACCTGCCTCTGAAACTAAATATAGGCTGGCTTAAAAAAAAAAAAATCCTCTTGGCAAATACCAAGGAGCCTCCTGGGGCTATGGTCCACACTGAAGAAACATGTAATGATCAATAATTTATCCAATACTTCTATGTGAATTAAGAAAAAAGAGTAGACCTCCAGGTGCCCTCTACACTTATTATTAATGTCATTTCTTTGCACTTTGGCAACAAGAACTGTCTTTATTCCCCAACTGGCTATGAAGTCTAAAGAATCTTCTCACAAGGACACCACTTTGTTTCCTTCTTTTATCATAGTTCATGTGCTTTGTCTGCTCCCTCTGAACTTATTCATGGACTTTCAAAGGAGTGTTTCATTATAGATTATTTTCCGAACTTTGCTGTCAGTGAAAGAAGATGTGCCCTTTAACTGTGATGATCTAGCCATGTTTTCTACCCTGTCTAGAATCAGCTAAATCTGTGAGATCTTTATTACTTCCTAAAATTATTTCCCTATGCTGTATAATATATTCTTATTGCTTATCTATTTTATACACAGTGGTTTGTATCACATAGCCCATGTCCTACCTTATACACTGTTGGAGGGAATGTAAACTGGTGTAGTAGCTACTATGGCAAGCAGTATGGAGACCTTTCAAAAACTGAAAGTAGAAATTCCATATGATCTTGCATTACATTCCTTGGTATATCTAAAGAAAGTGAGATATTAATTTGAAAAGATACATGTTCCCCCATGTTCATAGCCTAGACATTGAAGCAACCTAAGTGTCCATCAAAGGATGACAGGATAAAGATGCAGTACACACACACAGACACACACACACACAGTATATTACTCAGCCATAAAAAAAAATGAAATTCTGCAACAACATGGATGGGCCTGGAGAGTATTATGCCTAGCGAAGTAAGTCAGACAGAGAGACAGGTGTTGTCACTTGTATGTGGGATCTGAAAAATGAAACAGTCAAATGTATATAGCAAAACAGAAACAGACTCAGATGTAGAGAACAGATTAGTGGTTACCAGCGGGGGGCGGGATGGGCCACTAACTTTGGGGGCTAAGAGAACTGCTATTTAAGAAGTGGAGTTAGAGCGTGATTTTTGTATATCTGCATCCATAGTTCTTTATGAGAGACTTACAGTCTCTTAATCAGTCCTTCTTTCTCCAAGGAAGTCATTTCTCAGCATCTATCAGTGTATTTAATACTAAAAACCTGCTTGTGTCAAAACTACTCAATATACCATTGTAGGGTTCACCAGTTAGTTTTCATTCTCAAATCTAAACAATCCTAATTTCTGGAAGGAAGCTTCCCTCCTCTCCAGTGTCTAACTGTAAGTGAACTGTGATGCCCAACTTCACACTGGTAGCAAATAAACCTTATCTAAATTCCAAGGCTGCTGTATCATTGAGCTAACCTTCACAAACGTTTGTACTTAAATTTTTTAAAATGGAAAAAGGCCATTTAAGCATATAAGCAAGTTGGACAATCACTCATATGTTAAGGTTTGAGGGTATTACAGCGACGTACAGACACATTAAAAGTTAACTTAAAATAACCACAGCATTTATTTTGCTCACAAATCTTCACTATAGCTCCTCTCTACCGATTGTGGACTAGGAGTTGGAATCATCTGAGGACTTGTTTATTTACACATCTGGCTGTTGATTCCAGATATTGACTGGTTCCTCAGCTATGGCCCGTGCTGAAACCCAAAGATATGACCCTTGCATTGCTGTTTCACTTCCTCACAGCATGGTATCTGTGTCCCATTTTCCCCTTAAGACCAGAGAAAAGCCTTAGATCCCATCTCTTAATGGAGAAATGTCAGTGTTACTTCATAGCAAGAATGTGAGAGATGGGTTATGTTGTTGAGACCATCTTTGGAATGTGGAGATCATAACTAGTTTAATAAAGTGTTTCTTAAGACCCTAAACTGTTTCTATGGAAATACCGAAGTGTGTATATGTTAGTTAAAATAGTGAAGATTCCTATAAAAACATACATTTTATTGTGAAGATCCCTATCACAACATATGTTTTATTGAGTTTAATCTATTAAATCAAGACCAGAAGTTATCAAATACCTTATTGTCTACTCAAATTATTTCACAGGGTCTTGGAAGGAGAGGTAAATTTTGAATAGAAGGAAGAAAAATAACGTGGAAAGAAATCTGATGGAAACAGTGGTGCTGGTGCTCCTGATGGGATCCTAACAGAATAGAAGACTCCCACAGGGTTAGGTCCCGATGACAAACTATATTTCCTTCAGCATTTTACCAAAGCCAGTCCAGCCTCTCGGTTTCCATAGCATTTCTCAACAAATACAACTTCCGCTAAAACTTGCTATCGAACCTAGGAAGCTGCCCTATTTTTCTACTCAACATGTCCCTCCATCACAATTCTATCTTCAGCTAATAATTCTCATACATTTCCAAAAATACAGGAAGAATTCTTGCCAACTCAGTCGAGTGCCTTGCTTGGAAATTTTTTTATCTTCACCAGATTTGGCAGACATTTTGGAATAGAAGGATATAAAATGGTTTCTTTTTCTCCATGTCCCATTTCCTACAGATCTTTCATTAACTCAAAAGAGAAGTCTGGTTCACGTAGTTGGTATGAATCTTGTTTCACAAACTGAGATAGGCAAGAAACATATCTCTTTATTTTGATTAAATCAGTGCACATCAGACCTTGAACCCCTATTGGAGTGTTTAATCCTAGTCAGTACCAGAGTTCTCTCCCTTGGAGTTGTGCCAAGGTTGTAAGATCTTGATCCATCAATAAAACATTGGCGAGGTCTTTCCAGTCATCAGTAATCAGACTGTGGCAGTCATTGCTGAGAAATTCATTGTCCAAGTTTGTATGGCAACCTCAGGTCTGGGGCTGTGCTGCTTCTGGTCTATCCGTAGGGCATAAGAGTATTTGGTATATCTGGAACCCACTCTATACGGGTTTCACCTCCCAGGCATGCCTTATCACTGGACATCTCCTCAGGGCGCTGCTTCTCAGCCTTGTGCAGGCTCCCCTCTCCTTTGGGACACTGATTTCCCTTCCTTGCCAGGTCTGAGGATGTTTCCTTCCCTTTTGCTGCCTCTCCAAGTTCTTCCCGTCTGTCCCTACTTCCTCCTGTGTCACTTAGAATGATGGAATTTCACCAGTGACAGGAAGGGAGTGTTTGTGCTCTCAGCCCTTTAATATAAACCTCCTCTGAGCCCAGGTGAGCTGCTTGACATTTGAGAAATGAACATAATGTAGGAACACAAAATTAATTTTTTTGCCCCTAGTAGAAAGAAAAAAGATTATTGTCCATTCTTACTCTGAATAACAAATACAGTAGGATAAATGGATTCATCCAAAGTAGAACATAGGATTTAACATATATGCTGAAATAACTTTGGATAAACTAAGAGATAAAACATGAGTATCCATAAGCAGGTACTCATATAGCCAGTGAGGCAGCCGGACTAAGTGGACCTCATTTCTGGACCTCAGTTTCCACAGAGGGCAAATGAGGTGATGAGATTAGACCAACTCTAATGCCCTAATAGTTCAAACCTTTTATGATTGTGTAATAGCTGTTCTACCAATACGGACATCCTATACTGAATAAAGACACTTGCCTAAATTTGCCATGTGAAAAACTTAGCCTAAAAACCGTGCCTTTTAAGGAAAGTGGCAGTCTTCTCCCCAGTGACCTTTCCAATGGGATTTATCTATAAGGCATTGAGAAGTTTGGTACAATAATTGTGTCAAAGGTCAGGCTTATGAAAGGAGAGATGAAACCCAGGAAGCTAGATGAAATCGTGACCTGGGCACTAATACCATCCTATACTGACTTTTCTCCTGTTCCTGGGTAAATTCACAGAAACGGTTTCTGGTAAATCAAAGCAGATGGAGTTGTTTAAATTTATCTCAGATATCATACCAAAAAACATTAGAAGTAGACCTAATGTATAACCTGGGCATTTTCTATGGCTCTCAGAATTCACTGATTTTCATAATTTAATTCCAGTTGGAATTTAAGACCAGGTTTTCTGCTAGTATTCACCAAATGATTAACATCTTCATATTTTTGATAGGTCTGCTTGTGCAGTGAGGAAAATATACACAAAGAAAGCTGAGTAGCACAAAATAATTTTCACTTTAAATCTTATCCAGGAACATTCAGAACTGGCAGAAATTCTGCTATTAAATATTTCCAGGTGAATATTACATGTTTTAAGCATTATAGTTTAAAATGGTGAAATATTTCTGTCATTTTAATTGACCCTGTTATTTCCAGAATATTAGGGTAGTAGATGATATTCAAATTGCAATGTTTCCATTGCTCAAACACAACCTCTATGTCAGAACTCCGATGTCTAAGCAGCCTTCACTGCTGAATGTGACTGGCCTTGATGTTCATTTATTCATAAAGGAAATGCTTCTAAATCTAAATCAAGATCTTCTTCAGTATTGGTTAACATGCAGTACTTATAATAATTTGTACTTTTAAAGTAAATCTTTACTGGCATGAGTAATCAATATGTTTTCCTCTTGAAACTCAAATTATGGCCAGTTATGGATGGTTCATTATGTTAGGGGTCAGTGTTAAATAGAACAGATTTTATTTCCTCTCATTTGTCTGGAGCATTGGTAGCACATGTACTTTCCCCACATTTGTATAAAGATTGTGCTAATTTCTACACATTTTGATTCTATGTTAATTTCACATCACAATAACCTTATGATGTGGCTACTTTTAAAGTAGCCACATCATACATTTCATCTAAAGATGAAAAAATTGAGGCTGAGTGATGAGGTGTTCTGAAACATGTATGTGTTTACATGACTGTGAACATGGAGCCCCTGTCTGCCGTGCTTCCCCTGCCCCTTGAGCACTGTGAAGTGCACCATAAAGCCCAGGTATTCTGGTGATTCACCAGCTGGACTGATAGCGTATGAGCACTGTGAAGTGCACCATAAAGCCCAGGTATTCTGGTGATTCACCAGCTGGACTGATAGCGTATAGGCTTAAAAGCCATTTAAAAAATTTTCAACATTCACTTCTAAATTTGCTCCATAGACTTGCTTATCCTCTTTGCTGGATGACATCTTGTATAGGTATCATACCTTTCTAGTCTTTCAATCACTAGAATAGTCCCATTTTAGGAAATTAAAATTTCCCATCTAATAGAATATCCAAATCTCAAACTCACTCAAATTTAAAATTTCTCCCTCCCTCATCTACATCCTTTATCGGGCTTGAATGTTGCAATAAAAATGGTGGTGTGCATGGCATCTTTTCTCTTGCTTGCTCTCCTCCCCCATACTCATCAGCTACCAGGTCTGATCAGAGGAAAGGACTTGACTTAACTGGCTGGTTCTGATGTCATGGGATGTTGGCACCTTCTGATGAAGGCTGATAACCTAAGCTAACTGTTTCTGTTTTGGACACTTGTTCAGATTCCTCAGAGGCACTCTAGCTGGAAGCCTCCTGGAATAACTCTTCACGGGGGCTCACTTCTCCTCTTGTTGGTTGCTTGCCTCTGTCCTGCTCAGACCCTTTGCTGGCATCCCTCTGCCCCTCCAGATGATCTTCTCATGCTGGCTTCAGGTTACATCCACATTTGGTTCCTGAAACACTCTCCTTCATCCAGATATCAGCAGGAGAACAAGTAGATCTTACTCCAACAACCTATACTCTGTCCCTGGGCGGAACCTCCCCCAGGCATAGCCTTACGTCTCTCAGCATCCAACTCCTTCAGACCAGAGAAGACAAGGGCAAAGTTCTTTGAGCTTTGTAAAGCAGACCATCTTACTTGGCTTGAAAGAGAGTGTGGTGGGATGAATGTTGAGCCACTCACCCCCCCACCCCCACCCCAAATCCATATGTTGAAGCCGTAGCCCCTGCTACCTCAGAATGTGACCTTATTTGGAAATAGGGTCACTGCAGATGTAATTAGTTAAGATAATGTCATGGTGCTAAACCAGTATAACCTGTCGGTTCAGTCGCTCAGTTGTGTCCAACTCTTTGCAACCCCATGGACCTCAGCATCCCAGGTTTTCCTGTCCATTACCAACTCCTGGAGCTCGCTCAAACTCATGTCCATTGAGTCCATGATGCCATCCAACTTTTTGTAAGAATACCATGTACACTGGTATTCTTATAAAAAGAAGAAATTTGGACACAAACAGTGAATGTCATGTGTATGTGAGGGCAGAGGGCGGTATGATGCATCTATAGGTTAAGGAATGCCAAATACCACCAGCAAGTTACTGGAAATGAGGGGATGCGTGGAAAAGATTCTCCCTCACCATCCTCAGGAGGAACCTATCCTGCTAATACCTTAATGTTGCACTTCTAGCCTCCAGAGATGTGAGACACACAATTTTGGTTGTTAAAGCCGCTCCGTTTGCAGGCTTCTGTTACAGCAGCCCCAGGAAACTAGGTACAGAGGGAGCCCTAGGTACAGAGGGAAATAAATATCCTGTATCCCTTTCTCATGCTCACATGGGCAGGGATGGAATAGAGAACACCAGAGAAATTCTCTTCCAGTCTCCAGATTCAACCTCTTACATCACCTTGAGGTGGGGGATCAGCTGACAGATTTTAAGCCCTCCCTTTATAAGTCCCATCTAGGTGGCCTGGCACCTCACTTTACAGTGTGAGGGGACCTAAGACCAATTGGTGACACTACTTTCTTCATTCACGGGAAGGACAAGCACCAGGCAGTCCTCACTGACACACACTGCCTGTGTTCAGGCTGGATGTTGAGGTGTGGCTTAAATCTGATCTCTGTTTTCTTTCCAAAGTCACACCAGCCAGTTGATCACTCCAGGATACTGACCTTAGAGACAGCTCATTATCACAGTAACATCCTTGCGATAGTTTTCGATGGAGAACTCACATTTAGTAAGCACTTATATGTGATGGAGCCATGCAACACATTTTATATGATGCCTCATCTTCCTTAATTATTAAAACTCTGAAAGTGGGTGATCATGTTTCCCAGAAAGGAAGTGGGGACTCAGAGAGATTATGCAAATTAATCCCATTTACTTTGGTTGTGCTAGACTCGGAATCAACTCTGCATGTCTGAATCCAAATCTCTGGCTCCATAGATTGTAGGACCAAGTGTAAATGAAAAGACAAGGCTCTTTGTTAAAAAATAATTATTAAGAGTCTTAGAATGGTAATTCTAAAGCATTAAGTGGGTCCTGTGTGGCTGCCCAGGGTGCTGCTCCCGCTATGGCGATTCCCTAATATTTTGCTGGTGAAACAAAGGACAAATCTGAATGTTGCACAAATTCTTAATAGTGGATTGAGCATCTCATTGACCCTGTGTTGGATTTTTTAAAAAAATCAATTACTTTATTTATTCATTTTGGCTGTGCTGGGTCTTCATTGTTACGTGCAGGCTTTCTCTAGTTGTGACAAGCAGAGACTTCTCTTAGTTGCGGAGCTCAGGCTTCTCAATGTGGTGGCTTCTTTTGTTGCAGAGCGAGGGTTCTAGGGTTGGAGGGCTCTGTAGCTGTAGCACATAGATTTAGTTGCTTGGAATTGTTCCGGACCAGGGATCAAACCTGTGTCCTCTGCATTGGCAGGTAATTTCTTAGCCACTAGACCACCAGGGATGCTCTGATCCTGTGTGTTTCAACAGAGAAATAAGATGGTATCTGCTTCACTAGATGTCTCAAAGGTATATTGACCTACTCTTCTTTTTGAAAGTTTAGTGTTTCATGGATTTCAATGGACAAGCCATTTTCCTAGCTTGTTTATGGGCTGTCAAGTTTTCTGAATAAGATTATTGCATAATCAAGTTTGGTACTTGCTGTTCTTCCCACTCCTTTTGCAAACCCTCATTTATTTTGTTAGCACTAACCTAATTTTTGTTGATATCTATTTCAAATTTAATATTTAACAGTATGTTCTAATAGAAATTAAAATGATCACATGAAAATTGTTATCATTAAATCTTGCTATTTTCAATGTTTTCCAAGTTGAAAGCAAAGAAAACTTTAAAAACATCTAAGAGAATCCTAATTTTTGCTGTATCTCCTCAGGGTTATTGTAAGACAGGAAGAGAATCCCCAAATGTTCAGAGATCATTAAGTCAACAGAACAAAACACAGTCACACTAAGTGGAAAGTGATTATTTACTAACCATAATTTGCTCCGTAAGGCTCTTAGGTTCTTGTATGCAAGCCAGGAAACAAACTCCCTAACTGTCCTCACTGTCAGCAGGTTTCGACAGGCATTCATTTCTTAAAATATCAAACTGAAAAGAAATGATCACCTGGTTGTAATAATCATATACAGTTGATTTCTCTTTGGTAGATAATGCTAGGCAAAGACAAGGCATTTATCACAGAGTAACACGCTAAGGCAGGGCTGAGACAATCAGTGTGAAGGATCTTTTTCCCTGTGAAGCAGCTTTATTCCCATGACCTTATTTCTGTTATTCAGAACCACTAAGGGGAAACTAATTAATATTTGAGAAAGACAAATAGCTCCTGTGCCCTGTATTACTCCTTAAAAAGTCCTGGTTTAAAAATCAGATATTCTAATTTATCAGAATTTTCAAATGAGTAATGTCTTTGAGGAATCCCTGAGTTATTTTCCTCCTGGCTTTCAGGAATGAAATCTGATGATTAAATATCAGAGACAATAAAAGGACTTTTTATTTTTTAATCCAGGTCCAAAAACCAGGGGCCCAGTGAAAAGTACTGGCACAGTTTCCCTATATGCCTACACATGAGTCAGTGGTAGCTATCTGTTGATTTCATTAGGCTATATTCTCAGTGAAAGCCTAGAGTTAGAAAAGAATGAGCTTGGCAGGACTACAGAGAGCCTCCACAACAAAATCAGAATACCCTGCTTAATCATACTGCTAGGAGAAAAGAGGGAAGAGAAGGCAGAAGAATCAAAACACAAACAAAAAATTAAAAAACCATGAAGAATTCAGATAGGTAGAGTGGAAAGACAACCAAACAGAAACATAGAAAATCGTCAGAAAAGGAAAACAAATAGGGCACCAGATCAAATCAACAGTGGATTTAAGCTTGTTTGGCCCAAATAAGTAAGAAACCCTTACCCTGGAAAACTTACAAAATGAGAAAGAGTACTGTTCCTTTAGAACTAGGTCTGGTTGGTTGGTTGGTTATGTTTGCAGGGGTCTGGTGTTTGATCATTCTAGAATATAATCTCAAAGTTTACCAAGTCACCTAAACTAACTTGCCTTCCTAAATTTAATTCTGTGTGTCAAAGCCCCACAAGTAGCATCCTGTCTGTGCTTATTTTAATCAAAGTTTTATTTAGCAAATAACAAATAGATGACTAGCAGCTGCCCTCTCAAAGGATACAAGACAACTTCCTTTCTTCTGATTCTCCCTGTCTACAGACAAATGTAGGATTGGAACAATACCAAATAAAGTCATTTTATTATTTCAGTCTGGTGTCAGTTATTAGATGTGCAGTGTAAGGTTACAAAAGGCACGAGCCGCCATTTCACTTCAGGGAAATCTGCTTCAAAATAATGGCTAGGAAAATGAAGGCTCAACCTTGATGGCAACAATTCAATAACACGGAGTTGAGCAAGGTCACTGGGCTGTACCAGCATCCATCCTACAGCACGATCACACAGGTATCATTCATTTGGCATCAGGGAAATGAAATCATTATCACCAAGGGCTGTCATCAGCGTCTGCTGCTCTGGAGAGAAATGCCTCATCTTTGCCTAATGGTTTGCATTTGAGAAAGGTCTCAGCAACCCAGAGTTTAACAATCCATGTCATTCGCCCATAAGTGTTTTTAAAAGTCAGCTCTTCTGTTTCCTTTATTGCCATATTTCTTATGCCAGAATGTTGGAAGTCATACACCTTGTGAGATTTTAGAGGATGTGTTATAAGAGATGTGAAAAGCTGTGTTCCTTGGATTCAGTGGTCAGAGAACTGGATGAAATAACAGCCAATCACAGAGCAGGTTCCAGGGCTAGCTTGTTTCTTCCAAACAGACGAACTTTCTAGCAAACACATGCCTTTCCCATGTTATTCATTTCTTGGGAGGATCAAGTGAAATTGTGGCTTTGATGGACGTCTAAAATGTTTATGGAAATGCAGGAGTGTAAGCACAGGAGTTAAACTGCCATGGTTCAAACCAGGACCCCACTATGTGCTGTCTGGGGAACCTGGGGCAAGAAATTTAGCTTCTCATGTCCATAATGGGGGTGATAACTGTGACAAAAATAATAAACAGCTGTGTCCTAGAACTATTTGAAGATCAGTTAGGATTCTGCCTGTCAAGTAAGTAAGACTTTCCTGACAGAGAAAGCAGCCAAAAAATATGAATTTGTGTGCTTGTGGAAAAACAGAAATACAAGTCATTCAGTGAACTTAGTATGTTTTTTCTGTGATGTCTCCCTCACAGTGCGTGCATGCGTGCCAAATCATTTCAGTTGTGTCCGACTCTGTGCGACCCCGTGGATGTAGCCCGCCAGGCTCCTCTGTCCATGGGATTCTCCAAGCAGAATACTGGAGTGGGTTGCCATGCCCTCCTCCAGGGGGTCTTCCCGACCCAGGGATTGAACCCGTGTCTCTTATGCCTTCTGCATTGGCAGCCTGGTTCTTTACCACTAGTGCCACCTGGAAAGCCCCCTCCCTCATAATAGATGTTCAATAATTAAATGATGGAAAAGTAGTAAGTGGGTCACTATATTTATCTTTGGGTTCAAATGAACACCAATGACAATATGCACTTTTTTTTAATAGTAAGCCTTGGGATCATTTATTCACAAATTATATCTCTCAAACATAGGTTCTTCTCTTTCAAAAGATGACAGGACTTCATACTATTTAGAAGAATTGTGAAGATCTAAACCTGTGGACCACTGTCACTTGTTCTTGCTTACCTGCTACTTCATGGGACTGCATAAATTTTAGTTGTGCTCCAAAAATCAGTGTAGATATTGATTCAAAGCATCATTTTTTCCCCCAGAAGATTCAGTTCAGTTCAGTTCAGTCGCTCAGTCATGTCAGACTCTTTGTGACCCCATGAATCGCAGCACGCCAGGCCTCCCTGTCCATCACCAACTCCTGAATTCACTCAGACTCACGTCCATTGAGTCAGTGGTGCCAGCCAGCCATCTCATCCTCTGTCGTCCCCTTCTCCTCCTGCCCCCAATCCCTCCCAGCATCAGAGTCTTTTCCAATGAGTCAACTCTTCGCATGAGGTGGCCAAAGTACTGGAGTTTCAGCTTTAGCATCATTCCTTCCAAGGAAATCTCAGGGCTGATCTACTTCAGAATGGACTGGTTGGATCTCCTTGCAGTCCAAGGAACTCTCAAGAGTCTTCTCCAATACCACAGTTCAAAAGCATCAATTCTTCGGCGCTCAGCCTTCTTCACAGTCCAACTCTCACATCCATACATGACCACAGGAAAAACCATAGCCTTGACTAGATGAACCTTTGTTGGCAAAGTAATGTCTCTGTTTTGAAATATGCTATCTAGGTTGGTCATAACTTTTCTTCCAAGGAGTAAGTGTCTTTTAACTTCATGGCTGCAGTCACCATCTGCAGTGATTTTGGAGCCCCAAACAACAAAGTCTGACACTGTTTCCCCATCTATTTCCCATGAAGTGATGGGACCAGATGCCATGATCTTTGTTTTCTGAATGTTGAGTTTTAAGCCAACTTTTTCACTCTCCTCTTTCACTTTCATCAAGAGGCTTTTGAGTTCCTCTTCACTTTCTGCCATAAGGGTGGTATCATCTGCATATCTGAGGTTATTGATATTTCTCCCACAATCTTGATTCCAGCTTGTGCTTCTTCCAGCCCAGGATTTCTCATGATGTACTCTGCATATAAGTTAAATAAGCAGGGTGACAATATACAGCCTTGACGTACTCCTTTTCCTATTTGGAACCAGTCTGTTGTTCCATGTCCAGTTCTAACTGTTGCTTCCTGACCTGCGTATAGGTTTCTCAAGAGGCAGGTCAGAAGATTACTTGTCCTTTAAAATTTGCTTAAATTATTTACAATAGAAAGTATTTCCTGATGCAGCTTCCTCTCCGTAATCAAAGTAAGAAGGATATGTGCAGGTTTTTTCAGGTGCACTGCCTTCAGTTTTGGAAGGTCTCAGATAACCCACTGGTTTTAATCTGTTTACCAGTTAGAAAGCCTCATGAAATGAGACTCAGAAAATCACCTGGTTCCTAGTCTGCCTCCCATCTTTAAGAAAAATCAAACTTGACTCTAATTCCATTTCAAAAGTATTCATTGATGAACCTTCTAAAATTTTTCCTTCAGAATTCATATAGATTCCTAGCTGGTAGATGGGGATTCATAGGAGGTGATTAAAATGTCATTAGCTGTTTTTTAGGTCCTTATGTGTTGCTGCGAATAAGAATATTTCATTCTTTTTAATGGCTAAGTAATATTCCATTGTATACATGTACCACATCTTTATCCATTCAGCTACTGATGGACACTTAGCTGCTTCCAGGTCATGGCTATTGTAAATGATATGCTATGAATATAAAAGTGACTGTATCATTTTTAATTTAAGTTTTTGTCTTTTCCAGATTTACACTCAGGAGTGAATCACTTACTTTGCTGTATTCCTAAAACTAACACAATATTATAAATCAACTCTCCTTCAAAAATAAGATTAGAATTTATTCCCTAGGCTGTTCTTACATAGAGTCATATTTATACTGTTTGTAAAATGAGTCGGCTATAACCATTCAATTGGTGTGGTACTGATGTCCTTAACTAAATGCAAGATTTCTTGAGGACCAGTTCCTCTTCATAGACCTTCTCATAGATCTGACACTTAGCAGAAAGATGGAGAGGTGGAAAATTTTCAATAAAGGCATTAGAATGGTTGTAAACAAAGAGCCTCTAAATATTTGTTTTCTAGGCACAAGGGTTTTAGTAGAGGTTATGGTGTGGATGGGAAAGAGTAGAAAAGAAGGAAACTAATGTTTATTAAGTGGCTATTACGTATCAAGTATATATATCATTCTTTATTATCTGGAAGGAATGATGCTAAAGCTGAAACTCCAGTACTTTGGCCACCTCATGCGAAGAGTTGACTCATTGGAAAAGACTCTGATGCTGGGAGGGATTGGGGGCAGGAGGAAAAGGGGACGACAGAGGATGAGATGGCTGGATGGCATCACTGACTCAATGGACTTGAGTCTGAGTGAACTCCGGGAGTTGGTGATGGACAGGGAGGCCTGGCGTGCTGTGATTCATGGGGTCGCAAAGAGTCAGACACGACTGAGCGACTGATCTGATCTGATCTGATCTGAGTTGTAAATCAACTCATTTTATCTTATCATCACTGAAAAGTAAATATGACACGATTTTGTAGGTAAACTAATGGTCAGAGAAGTGACTTATTCAGAATCACACAGCTAGTTGGTGGCAAAGTTAGAATCCAAAATGCAGGTTTGCCTGATCCCTGTGTATGTTCTTTTCCTGTTAACACAGTATTATACTATATAAATGTTTATTGTACATTTCGTATGACTGTACTACTGGGGATGTTAAGCAGGAAAAGATACAGTGTTAGAACTATAAAATTAACTAACCCTGTGATTTTTCTCAAGTGAACAACAAAGCCTAAACAAATGTTGATGTCTCTATTGCAATAAAAGACTTACAAGACATTACAGAATATTATTTATATAAATCAGTTTTATTTCAGATCTGGTGGGATGGTTTGCATGGGAAAAACATTAAAATTGGTGGGCTTCACTGTAGTACAGTTCAGTTGGGGAAGTGGACTTTTATTGGGAAAACCTTTCAGGTGTTCAGTGTCTGCTGTGAAGAGCATTCCAGTCTCCTGAAGCAGCTGGCAGTGTTCTTCAAGCTGAGCAGGGAGGGAGGCAGCAGGCTGGAGGGGCTTGGTCTACCTGCTGTCTCTGATTCCCGCCCCTCTGATGTTCTTTGACTTGCTGCTCACTGGCACCACCTTCTGCAGGTATTTGGTATTAACATTCTTAGTTCTGCTGTTCTGATAATTTTTCTCCTGTAATTCTGCTGACAGCTTTTGCTTGCTATTAATTATTACTTCCTGTCTCATCTTCTTTGCCATTGCTGATTTTGTTTTTAATTCCTGTACTTTAATGGATTTCATTTCCTGAAACAATGGAGATAAATATGTGTTCAATGTAATACATAAATATATATGTATTATATATATATATTATATATATATATATATATATAATATATATATTGCCAGTCCCTGGTGGCTCAGAGGTTAAAGCGTCTGCCTCCAGTGCGGGAGACCCTGGTTCAATCCCTAGGTCGGGAAGATCCCCTGGCGAAGGAAATGGTAATCCACTCCAATATTCTTGCCTGGAGAATCCCATGGATGGAGAAGCCTGGTAGGCTAGAGTCCATGGGGTTGCAAAGACTCGGACATGACTGAGCAACTTCACTTTCTTAGGGACTTCCCTGGCTCAGACGGTAAAAGCATCTGCCTACAATGCGGGAGACTGGGGTTCGATCCCTGGGTCAGGAAGATCCCCTGGAGAAGGAAATGGCAACCCACTCGAGTACTCTTGCCTGGAAAATCCCATGGACAGAGAAGCCTAGTAGGCTACAGTCTGTGGGGTCACAAAGAGTCGGACATGACTGAGTGACTTCACTTTCACTATATGTATATTATATATATTGACTATACATATATATATTTACATATACATTGATACCAAAGAAATGTATGTGTGTGTATGCACACATATCCTTCCTTATTTTGAGGTGTCTTATTTATATTTAAGTTCCTAATTACTTGTCTAATTACTCTGTATTCCTTCTCTTCTTCCTGTCCCCTAACTTCCATGTCTTTGTATATTCTCTGTTTTAAATCCTTAAACAGTTTCTCTGTCATGTCCAACTCTTTGCAACCCCATGGATTGTATTCTCTGTCCATGGATTTCTCCAGGCAAGAATACTAGAGTGAGTTGCCATTCCCTTCTCCAGAGGATCTTCCCAATCCAGTGATCCAACCCGGGTCTCCCGCATTGCGGGCAGATTCTTTACAGTCTGAGATACCAGGGAAGCCCAGAACCCTCAAAGCTTGCTTTCAAAGCTTACATTCTCAAGTCTCCAAACGTACTCCTATTCTGATCTTTGAGTCTCAGACTTCTGTGTCCAGTTGTTCATAGGACATCTCCATTTGGATGAACTGTTCTTGATCTAAATAGCTAATACTCCATCGTATCCTTACAGAAGTGGCACCTCATTTCCATTATTGTATTGTCACTTCTAAATAATAATAATAATAATTACAGTAAACATTTACTGAAAGGCAACTGGGCCAGCCATTATCCTAAGGAAACAGCTAGTAAGTCCTAAGTAATGCAGCTAGAATTTGAAGTTGGTCTTCCACCTGACATGCGCCCATATCCACACTACTTTGCTTGATCCTTGTCTTTGAGTGAGGGAACTGAGTTTCACTATCCTTTGTCAGAGTGAAAGATGTTTATTTAAGCTGGTTAATTGAGACACTGCCTTTCACATAGGAGATAATCAGTTTATTTGTGTTGTATCCATCATACAGTCCTCTAAGCATATCTCAGTAAGAAGAACTATTTTAAGCCACATATCTCATACAGGTATGGTGTCCAACATTAGCAATGAAAATTGCTGCGGAAAGTATCTGTCATACAGAGAGCTATGTTTGCAAAGTAAACACCATTTTCATACTAATCTAATTGAGTGCATGGAAGAAGGAAAGAAGTAAATACTCCCAACTCACTGTATTGAACCATTCCATCCCTTTATACTCTAATGTTTGCTGTTATTTCATGTATGTTCATTTATTTTTATGCCTCCCAGTTTCCCTGTTGTCTCCTTTAAGGTTTCAATCTTTTGAGAATACCTCTTCTCTTTAGCTGACTCTGAGTGTTACATAGGGCACAGCATGTCCTCACACCAGAAGCAATGAGATGCTTCTAGACAATGAATAGGATTCAAGTAGAGGAAAAGGGATGCAATGATTAATAAGTGAAATATATGAAAAATCACACTTGGAAATTGGAAATGTTAACTTTAACTTTCAAAAAATTGTGTAGCAAGGACTCTTCAGGGATCTAGGTATTAAGACCCATACTATATATATTTCCTTATACTTTAATTACTTTTTCATCTGGGTTTGAAAATGGAATCCTTTCTCTCTCTGTTTCTGGGCAGTGGTTAAGTTGCAGAGGACATCAGGACAGGAACTAATGGAAGTGGCCTGATATCTTTATTCCACAGGCAATGAGTAATGAAGAGTCTGTTGGTGATTTATGTTAATCTAAATGTGAGACAGACAGAATATTATCTTGCCCTTCACAGTCCATGCCAGCAATGCTTCCATTTCTAGAAATATACAATTATCCATATGTCTTTTTCATGAAAACCTTAATTTGTACAGTCCTTTGATGGCAGTTTGGTTTTGTTCACAGTTTGCAAAATTGACTTGTCATAATGCTCCAATAAAATCTATCCTAGCTGAAAAAGTCTAATGGCTTTCTGTGCTAATTAGAGAAATGTACACTTAGAAGTCACATCATTTTTGCCCAAAATAATGAAACAAGCAATTAGCTTTATGTAATATAGGGTGGCTCAGTGGTAAGGAATCTGCCTGCAATACAGGAGACCCAGGTTCGAGCCCTGGATCAAGAAGATCTTCTGGAGAAGGGAATGGCAACCCACTCCAGTATTCTTGCCTGGAGAATCTCATGGACAGAAGAGCCTGGCAGGCTACAGTCCATGCAGTCACAAAGAGTTGGACACAACTGAGTGACTAACACTTTCACTTTTCAACATATATTTTTACTTCAAGGGTTACTGTAAAATTGGTATTAAAATTCAGAAAAATATACATAGAAAATCCTAGGTAAAATACCTTTCCCTGTTCTGCACTTGTTTTTTGTTTTGTTTTGTTTTTTTAGAAGAAAGAGGAAAATATTTTTTAAAAATTAATCTGATATTGGGACAGGGAGGGCTTCAAAACTGAACATTTTTCTGCATCATTCATTGTTGTCCTTGTTCAGTCACTCAGTCATGTTCGACTCTTTGTGATCCCACAGATGGCAGCATGCCAGTCTTCCCTGTCCTTACCATCTCCCGGAGCTTGCTGAAACTCCTGTCCAATGAGTCAGTGATGCCATCCAACCATCTCATCCTCTGTTGTCCCTTTCTTCTCCTGTGTTCAATCTTTCCCAGAATCAGGGTCTTTTATAATGAATCAACACATCAGGTGGCCCAAGTATTGGAGATTTAGCTTCAGCATCAGTCTTTCTAATGAATATTCAGGACTGATCTCCGTTAGGATGGACTGATTGGATCTCCTTGCAGTCCAAGGGACTCTCAAGAGTATTCTCCAACACCACAGCTCAAAAGCATAAATTCTTCAGTGATCAGCCTTCTTTATGGTTCAACTCTCACATCCATACATGACTACTGGAAAAACCATAGCTTTGACTAGACAGACCTTTGTCGGCAAAGTAATGTCTCTGCTTTTTAATACACTGTTTAGGTTTTCATAGCTTTTCTTGCAAGGAGCAAGTGTCTTTTAATTTCATGGCTTCAGTCAGCATCTGCAGTGACTTTGGAGCCCAAGAAAGTAAAGTCTGTCACTGTTTCCCCATCTATTTGCCATGAAGTGATGGGACCAGATGCCATGATCTTCAGTTTTTGAATGTTGAGTTTTAAGCCAGCTTTTTCACTCTCTTTTTTCCCTTCATCAAGAAGCTCTTCAGTTCCTCTTCTCTTTCTGCCGTTAGGGTGGTGTCATCAATGTATCTAAGGTTATTGATATTTCTCCTGGCAATCTTGCATCATTCATACAGGAACTTATTTGTTGAACCTTGTGTGGTGGGAGCTAAGGACACCAATACTGTCCACAGACTATTCTCCCCAACTGTCTCTAACCCCAGCTCTCTGTGATTGCTTGTTTTTCTTTCAAATTTTTAAAATAGGTATGTGGCAGAGAAGGGACAGAGATGATGCTGATGTTTATAAAAGGGAGGCTGTAATTCACAAGGGTTTGGGCACTGGGTTCATACTGCCTGCGTTCCAGTTTTGCCTCCTTTATTTGTGACCTTCACCTCACTGTGACTCAGTTCCACACCTATAAAATGGAAAAAAAAAAACCCAATGCTAGTTAATTCATAGCATTGTTTAATTATTATGTGAAAGGGTGCTCAGTTAAGTTTGCTTTTCACAGTGTATTGAACAGCATTAAGTTTCCTTCAAAGAAGGCATATAGATATCCAAAAGGCACATGAAGAGATACTTAACATCCTTAATTATTAGAGAAATACAGACCAAAACTGTAATGAGGTATCACTTCATACCAGCTAGAATGGCCATCATCAAAAAATCTACAAACAATAAATGCTCAAGTGAGTGTGGAGAAAAGGGAACCCTCCTTCACTGTTGGTGGGAGTGAAAATTGGTGCATCCACTGTGAAGAACAGTGGCTCTTAAACTGAAGTTCTTTAAAAAGCTAAAAGTAAAGCTAGCATATGATCCAGCAGTCCCATTCTGGGGATGTATCTGGAGGAAAACATGATTTGAAAAGATACTTGTTCCCCAGTGTTCATTGCTACGCTACTTACAATAGCCAAGATGTGGAAGCAAGTGCAGTGTCCATCAGCAGAGGAATGGATCAAGATGTGGCAGAGAACAGACTTGTGGACACAGCGGGGAAAGCAGAAGGTGGGACAGATTGAGAGAGTAGCATTGCAATATATAGACTGCCATATGTCAAATAGACAGCCAGGGGAATTTGCTGTGTGACACAAGGAGTTCAACCTGGTGTTCTGGGACAACCTACAAGGGCGGGAAGGAGGTTCAAGAGGGAGGGGACGTATGTATATCTGTGGCTGATTCATGCTGATGTATGACAGAAACCAGCACAACATTGTAAAGCAGTTATCCTGCAATTAAAAATTAAAAGAAGATGTGGTATGTATATACAATAGAATATTACTCAGCCATAAAAAAAAAAACCAGTGAAATAATGCCAGATAATAATGGATGGACCTAGAAATTATCATACTGAGTAAAGTAAGTCAGACAGAGAAAAGACAATGTATGATATCACTGATATGTGGAATCTTAAAAAATAGTACAAATAGACCTGTTTAAAACAGAAATAAAGTTACAGATGTAAACAACAACAGCAACAACAACTTATGGTTCCCAAAGGGGAGAGGGGGGCGGGCAGGTTAAATTGGGACCAACGTATATATATACGACTGTATATAAAATAGATAACTAATAAGGACCTACTGCATAACACAGGAACCTCAATATTCTGTAATGACCTGTATGGCAGAAGACTCTAGAAAAGGGTGGATATATGTATGTGTATAACTGATTCACTTTGCTATACAGTGAAATTAACACAACATTGTAAATCAACTATACTACAATAAAACTTAATTTAAAAAATTACACCACCTTGTAAAAAAAAACAATTTCCTGATAATTATAGATGTTGCATGAGGGGACCCAGAAGAGTATTTTCAGCATCCTATGTTTCATAACTTGTTTGTCACAAAAGACAAAGACAGCAGTGCCTTCCTGTTGTCTTGGTGCTAGTGTTTAGGGAACAATCACGTCTCGGTAAATATCAGCCTTTATTACTGTAATATCTGGGCAGTATCTTCCGGTGGGTCTTTACTACATGTCTGCATCCCAGTGCTGGGAGCTGCTCCAGGGCATGAGGCAGTCCTTTTATATAACTCTGTGGCTTCAGTGCTTAGCACAGTACTTTATATGCATGGCAGCCACTTGGTAAATGCAAGTTGCTTGGATACTCCTTAAAAAACATATCTTTAATAAAGTACCAAATTACTATGTGTTTGTGAATAATCTAGAAACTAGAGACAAGTTTTAAAAAGGAAATCACTCATAATCTTACTATCTAGAGGTAAACTGACATTTTACTGCGTGTCTTTCTGCTATTTTCTACGCATGCCTACTTTTGTTTTGAACAAAAAATGGAATAATATGGTAAAGACAGGGTAGTTAACACTTTCATGAAATAATATACAATTAATATGACCCTGTCATCACATACTCTTCTGAAATATTATTTTTATTTAGTATATACAAGTTGCTGCTGCCGCCAAGTCACTTCAGTTGTGTCCGACTCTGTGCGACCCCATAGACGGCAGCCCACCGGGCTCCCCCGTCCCTGGGATTCTCCAGGCAAGAACAGTGGAGTGGGTTGCCATTTCCTTCTCCAATGCATGAAAGTGAAAAGTGAAAGTGAAGTCACTCAGTCGTGTCCAACCCTTAGCGACCCCATGGACTGCAGCCCACCAGGCTCCTCCATCCATGGGATTTTCCAGGCAAGCGTACTGGAGTGGGGTGCCATTGCCTTCTCCGATATACAAGTTACCTAATGTTTATTCTTTAGCATTTACATTGCACTCCATTTTATGCTTCTGTATGAAAATGTGTGTGTTTGTGTTCTGTCATGTCTGACTTTTTGCAGCTTTATGGACTGTGGCCCACCAGGCTCCTGTGTCCATGGGATTCACCATTGTTAAATATGTCCAGACATGCTTCTTGTTGTTTCCTCCCTCGCCCCCACCAATGTGTTCCCATGGTACCCTTCACTTTGCTTATCAAAGGCCCTAGTACAGTAGAGTCTACCTGAATAAATATCTTTTGATCTTTTGGTACTTTAACTTTTTCCCACCAGGCCCTTTCTAGTTTCACCAGGATAGCCTTAGTTTCTAGTATACTGCTTTGTTCTTAAAAGGTGCTCAGTGTATGTTTGTTCAGTAAGTATGGGATAGATATTATTTTCATCTGAAAATGCGAAAAGATCGATTCTGAAAGTTCCTATGAAGGGTGTGTTTGATATGATCCCTCAGGAAGAGTGTGAAGCTAGAGGGTGGGCAGGGCACATTGGGGAGAGTTCTGGGGCTAAGAGCTAATGACAGAAAGACTCTGGGAAGAGGAGTGAAAATATTTCTTTTGACTCATCCTTTCCTTTTACTCTTCCCATCAAAAGCTTCAGCTCATCCCCCTGACCTTTAGAATAAAATTCTTGGAAGCAATGGGAAGGGAAACAGAATCTTCATTTATTTATTGGGTGATTAAGTAAATGGAGACATGTATCCTACCTGAGTTATAGTCAAAGAATCCAAATCCAAGCTTCTGACTTAACTGAAAACATTCCAGCTCTATGTCTGGCACATGGTATTAAGAAGGGGAAGGGACTAATATTTATAGAGTGCCTATAATATGCTAGTGATTTTCCTACATCATTGCATTCAGGCTTCTCAACAACTCTGAGAAGTAGGAATTATTATGGAGGGACCTGAATTCAACCCTGGACTATATGACTCCTGAGTCTACTTTCCCAGGTCAAAATATTAGAATGAATTCTTGGGTGAAATGAAGAATTGACTTGTGGCTAATGTAAACAAATTCTAAATTCTGTTTCACAAGGAAACTTTGAGGTATATCTTGGACGATTCTGGTTTATGAATTAGTAAGAAAAGTAGAAAGTGAAAACATTAATATATAGAAATAAAGTCACTTAAAAACCCATTTTACCAACACCTGCAGGAGATGCATTAAAAATTAAAAGATTTTTCAGACCAAAAAGATTGTGTTTATAAAGAGGTCATTCAGAGGTGGTTAATTAAATGGCCTCACACTTTAAAATTTTAGTGAGAGTGTCTTTTTCGTATTAATTTTATTATTTTAATCAGAAGTGTATGAACCTAACAGAGGTTATAAAATTTTTACTTTATTGTTTTTCAATTCAATAAGAGTTTTTATTTCTTAGTTACTAAATTTCAGGCCAGAACTAAGGTTTTCTTACCTCCTTCCTGGGAAGTTGCCAGCCAACAAACAGAGTTGTTCAAGCCTGTTTCTGCTTATAGGCTTTAATAAAAGCTATTTTTTTTTTTCCTGTTGGGATTCTTACTCTACATGCTGTGCTCAACTTAATGAGGTAGTTACAGACACATGCTTTTAAAGTCTCAATTCTCAAATTTAAGTTCATTTCTAGTCACTACTGCCATCTATGCAGTATGAAAGAGGTGCTCAGGTGTTTTGCATAAATCTTACTGGCAGTTTATTGTCCACCGCCCACATTTCTAACATCCTTTTTGGTAACTAGAGATGAAAATTATTAGTAGTGTTATTAGAGTTTGGCTTTAGCTAGGAGACTTCAATAATTTTAACAGAAGGGGTAATAAGAATCATATGTCGAATTAAATAACTTATTCTGCGTTTTGAAAATGATCCCAGTGTTTTTCATTCATTTTGGTCTGACTTTTTCATATTTTAAGAGAGTCTTCTGGATGCATCCTAACATAATTTTAAAAATTACCTTCTACCCGTATAATTAGTCTTCAACATAGCCATAAGCACTGGCCTAATTTTTCGTAATCTTTTAAAACATTATCCTGGTGCCCTAGGCAGTTGGAGTAGTTACAGGGAGCACATAAAACATGTTGTTCTCACATTGGACTTTATATTTGGTGCCTTGGCATCACTTTATGTTTTTTTTTTTCTTCTTCAGAATTTATTGTTTCTTTCATTCCCAGGCAGAAATAGAAAGTTTGCTTTCTGAGACTGGGTTTTAGAGAACCCATCTTTCATGTCCTCGCAGAGCATGTAGTAGGAGATGAATAGATACTGTGTGCCTGTGGATTGGCTGGGGTTCTACTGAGCGTCACTGAGGACTCGGCTTCAAGCTGTGGAGGCAAGAGGCTCTGCCTCTCGCTGAAAGCCCATGTGTTATTGGAGCAGTTGTGCTCCACATGAGTCTCCTGGTGATGCTGGAAGCCCCAGGGTGCATGCATATTTCATGTTTCCCATTACGTTGTATCTACTATTATTCCATTGGCCAAATCAAGTCAAATGGCTGGATCCAGGATCAGAGGTCAGAGAAGTGAACTCTGTCTTTTAATGGGAGAAACTTAAGTCATGTGGGAAAAGGCGTGGCTACAAGAAGTGGTGCCACGGATCTTGGTTTGCTTTTAGCTTTGTTTTTTTAGGACACAGCACCTTTGAATAAAAGACTCAAAAGGAGAGGGTAAGTGGAATCTTGAAACGCAGTGTTTTTCAAGTCCTTCATGAGTGGGGCAAGAGAGGAGGAGAGGAGGTAGCTCTCCCTCATCTGAACCAGAGCCCCGATTTTAGACCATGTTCTCGGAGCCAGAACAGTGAAGTGGAGTAAGCATCTGTCCCCTTTTTATATGCATCGAGAGAGACAGCTCATTTGGCCAGGAATCCTACACGTGGTTCTCTCTGTCTCTGAGGTGTTTCTTCTTCTCTACCCTTTTAATCACAACACACCATTCTCTCCTAATATTTTGACTCATAGAAAAACAACAACTAGTAATGGGGTAATCAGAAAAAAAAAAAACAAAAACCCTGGCAACCCTTCCCTGGTAAGCAAATGCTTTCACCCACTAAAATTATGTCTACAGTACCTAATTTGTCATACTAAATCCCTTAACCAATCTTCAGACTCTCAACGCTTATAATAATCCCTGCTGCCCAGGTTAAAACCCTAATTTCTTAAAATGTTTTTATCGAAATATACGTATGTATGTATTGTTTTCTTATGGTTTATCACAGGATATTGAATATAGCTCCCTGTGCTATATAGTAGGATCTTGTGGTCTATCCATTCTATATATAATACTTTATCTCTTAAAACACTAATTTCTTATTATGGCATGATAAGTCAAGATATGGCTTATCTTTAGCTTCCCCTTTTTGCACTTTAGCCACACTGAGCTACTTTTGTTCTCTGAATGAGCCATGCTATCTTGTCCTCAACAAAAGTTACTTAACGTTTCAAAACTTGGTTTTCTTGTCCATCAAAAGGGGCTGTTGCCCCATATTTGCTGGTGAGAACTTGACTAGGGAGTGTTCTCAGGATCAGTGTCTGTAGAGGAGAGAAGAAAATAGGCTTTGACTGAGCAAGACGTCCCCTGACTTGCTGTCTAATAAAGGCCAAGCCAGTGCCACAGGGCACACTTCAGAGTGCCTGAGCAGCGACCAGGGGACTAAGCCTTTATACTCCTCATTGATCAAGCAGTGGATATGGCAGCATTGGGGAAGCCAGGGTGACCTCGAGTGAGGCTGCTCTCTCCAGCTGAGGGCTGGTCCCCAAGAGGGACTCAGCTGAAATCTCTTGGCATCAACGCCCCCAGCAGCTGGCGAATAAGTAAATGCCTGTGTTCTGGAGCAGAGAATCTGAGGGTTTTACCACTATGGATATAAATAGCTATCTCATAGGACAATTGTGATAAATCTAACTCACATGCATGCACACACACATGGTCATTCGTTAGATCTTTGCTTCGGTGTCACTTCCTGTGGAAGCTTTCCCAGGCTATGCCCTCCCACCCGAAAGTAAGCTACTGGCCACCCCCATTTCATAGTACTATATATACTTAATCCTGTTACAGTAGTTATTAAACAATATGGCAATTTCCAGTGTTTGCCTCTTTCCCCATTAGAATGCAGTGGGCAAGAACCGCCTGCCTTTGTACTTTTCTTACTATTAAGCATTTTCCCCACGATATTTTGATTGGCTGCTTAATCACCTGTCTTACCCTTTATATTACAAGCTCTACAAGAATAGAGTCAGCATCTGTTTTGTTTACTACTTTATCCTATAGCATAGTACCAGGAATGTAGTCTGAGACTGATAAACACTTTGCTGGAGGGAGGTGGTGAGTGAATGAATGAATGATGAAATGTCCCTCAGGAAGGGACAGTAAAGACAATGACATGGAATAGGGAGGCTGTCCAGAGAGCCCCAGCCTCCTGATAACATTCACCCCCCGTGATCAGGGAGCTCCTAAAGTAGTATCAGTCAATTATATGCAGAGGAGAGTAAAACTAGCTATCCTTACTCTCAGCCTAGTGTTTATCAATGGAGAAGGCAATGGCACCCCACTCCAGTACTCTTGCCTGGAAAATCCCATGGACGGAGGAGCCTGGTAGGCTGCAGACCATGGGGTCGCTAAGAGTCAGAAATGACCGAGCGACTTCACTTTCACTTTTCACTTTCATGCATTGGAGAAGGAAATGGCAACCCACTCCAGTGTTCTCGCCTGGAGAATCCCAGGGACGGCGGAACCTGGTGAGCTGCCATCTATGGGGTCGCACAGAGTCGGACACGACTGAAGCAACTTAGCAGCAGCAGCAGCAGCAGCAGCAGCAGCAGTGTTTATCAAATCATTTTACATGGCTCAATTCATTTCATCCTCATAACAGCTCTATGAAGAAAATACTATTGCTGTCTCCATTTTACAGATGATGAAACTGAGAAGTTAAATAACTTGCCCAGAGGCACACAGCTGCAGGGGCAGAAATGACAGACTTTTATTCTCCTTGATTTTCATTCACATCAATGATAAGATCAACACATTCACTGTTAAATTTTGCGCCTTTCTTTCAGTAGACATTCTGAATCTCTCTGATTCTCTGTATTGGGGTACTTGCCTGTGCTAGATTCTGTGTGTATGAATGTGCATAAACGGGGTTGTGAGAAGGTCACATGGATGAGTTAATGGAAGACCTCTGTCTTTCGGAAGAGGTTTGGTGAATATATTCCTGTGGATATGAGAGATGCTGAACGTGTGGTAAGCCCTGCGATTAGGCATGGAGGGTAGTAGGGGGCAGTGAGATCATACACTAGAGTTCCCCAGGCACTCATAGGCTCTTCCTCCTGTCCTCTGGAGGCGCTCCTCTTGAAAAAGTTATAGGAAATTCCTACATCAAAAACCTAGCCTTAAAAAAAAAACAAAACAAAACCTAGCCTTAGGAACTTACCTGGTGGCCCACTGGTTAAGAATCTGCCAGTGCAGGGGACCTGGGTTCAGTCCCTGGTCTGGGAAGATCCGTCAGGCCACACAGAGCAGCTTAAGCCCATGTGCCACAGCTACTGAGCCCACGAGCTGCAGCCACTGAGCCCACACGCCCTAGAGTCCTTGCTCCACCACAAGAGAAGCCAGGGCAATGAGAAGCCCATGCACCGCATCTAGAGTGTCACTCCCACTCGCCACAGCTAGAGAAAAGCCATCACACCAATGAAACCGCAGCACGGCCATAAATAAATAAGTCCCTAACCTTAAATGTTTTCAGTAAGAGCTCCATAGGAAAAGAGAAAAATATTATTATTATTATTTTTTACTGGAGATGAAGAACAGGAGAGCTGTATTTGCCATGACAGATAGCTCACAGACTCCTGTTCTTACGGAAGGCAGGCTGTAATGCCTTGAGTCAGTCGTGACCAACATCAAGCTATCCTAGCACCTTATGAAGTGTTGGGCTGGATGGGATTGGGGCCAGAGTTCCTTTATTGCTGTTTCTAGGCATCCCACTCTCCTCCAAAATGATATCCCTTAAGGAAATCCTGAATTGATTTCCAGGAAAGACTTTGAAAACTGGATGGAGTTTGAATGCCTGATGACTACACTATTAAAAAAAAAAAAAAAAAAAGACAGTCCTGGAAGCCAAATGTCTGGGGATGGATTTTAGCTGATTGATTCCAAGGAAACCCTGGAGGAAATTATTAGGCCATGCTATGATAGTTTAATGTATTTATTTAGTACCTCTTCCTGTGGGAAGGGATGTATGTTGTTTTTTAAAAAAATAACACATTTTTATTCTTGGATGAAAATTACATCCTAAAACACATTAATATGTTTACTTTTACTTATTTTTAATGCTTAGTGAAATAAACAGTGAAATTCACAGCAGTGATCAAAAACCCTTCTAGGTCATGCTTAGAAACTGCTAGAAATCTGATTCTGAAAAATCAGATTGAACACTATCAGACTGTCTTTTTTTTAAATTATATACACGTATTTGGAAAGCAATTCTTGTCATTGAGAAGTATTTTAAGGTCCTAAGTCCTACCACTGTAAAGGAGCTATTTAAATTTTCCACATTTTTATCTCCTGTCCTGATCCATATGAAACTGAAAGTATTAGTCGTTTAGTCCGGTCATGTTCGACTCTTTGGAATTCCATGGAATGTAGCCCACCAGGCTCCCCTATCCATGGAATTCTCCAGGCAAGAATACTAGAGTGTGTTGCCATTTCCTTCTCCAGGGGATCTTCCCAACCCAGAGATCAAACCCGGTCCCCTGCATCCCAGGCGTGTTCTTTACTGTCTGAGCCACCAGGGAAGTGCAGTGCACCTGTACACTTCCACAGCTGTGCGACGTGCTCGTAGTCTCTATAAAACTTGATGCTTAACTGGTTTAAACTAAACACCATGTCATAAAATTGTTTCTACATTACTATAGTTTTTATAAGTACAATTTTAATGTGTTCATAATTTCCACTAAATCAATATGTCTGACTCAACAAATCCCTCTGTACTAATTTATTTATCATTTAAATAGAGAATTTAAAATCACCAGCAAATATATAATTTTTTCTACATTTAAGACTTGAAAAAATATTCTTAATGTGGAAAAGTTGTAAAACACCATATGGCCACATAGGCACTAAAGCTATTCTTTTACTAAGCAGTGTATTTCGAGGCAGACACTAAGCTTTCCCGAGGGTGGTAGCACCAGAACATAAACCCAGTCTCAGATATGCAACCACCAAAAACAAAGAGTTTGCAGAATAAAAGAGCACACGAAGATACCTTCCTATCTGTAACAATTGTTGACAAAGGAACCTTGCTTCAATTAAGCTCTGAAGATTGTTCTTCATCTTCATCAACAGTGGGTTTAATCATTTTAACACACCAAATCAGTGCTTTCTGGCTATTTGACTGAATTGCTTTAGGGGGTCCTCTGTACGGAGCCCCAAACGCAAGAGCTGCTCATTGAAAATGTGAACTCTGATGATGGAAGTTTGGAACCTGAAAATCCAGATTGGCCTTCAGTGCTTTACATGGTATAAATCTCAGAGAAAAGGCAATGTTGGGCCACGGATAGGGTGTTGTGTTGATAAAGGACGCCCAACATAAATCTTCATTTGACTCTGAAGAAAGCCCAGAGTATCAGGATGAAAATCAGGTTATCATCAAAGAATCTGGGCTATGTCTTTCCTGGGAAAGAAAAATTATTTTTGCGTTGGCAGCACGTCTTCAGTTTGCACAGGCTTGAGCTATTGTTTTTGCAGAAAGACCACAGGTCTTAAGCAGATGCCTGCTGCAAGGTTGACTACACACCGCGAAACTGTCAGACCAGCGGAAATGAAAACGGTTTCCATATTCAACCTGTGGGATTTGGGCCAGTCAGAGCCCATGGGTGGAAGACATGTGTCAACCCTGCTAGACAGCACAAAACTGCGATTAGGCTTGACGGGGTCTTTGTCGAATGCTCAGAAGGAGAAGATTTGGGGAATATTAAATGCTCTTATTACTGTCAGACGATTCATGCCTCTGAGTTGGCACATCTCCTGGAGCATGCTCGGAATGTGCTTTCATCAGAAATGTCAGGCTGTTCGGATGGAGCAGATGCTCGCGGATGAGTCGGTCGGTACTCGGAACTCAACCATAAATACCCGTGTTCTCTCTCTGACATTTTTGATAAATGGAATAACAATGTAATATTCTTTCTGGAAAGCAGACCATAATATTATTTCTTTTCAGACCACAATATTTAAGGAAAGAAAACACTGGAAGGGAAATAAGTGTTTCTCTCACATGGAATGGAGGGTGTTTCCCTCTTAGTCAATTCTCAGTCTTTTCACTGATACCATGTAAAGGTGACCGTCTCAAGGTCTGTGTTCTGGGATATGCACTCAAACAATATGAGACGTGGTGAGAGGGCTGGGCTACCTCTGAGATTGAATCTCCACTCTGATCATTTACCTTAGCATTAAATCTCATTTCTGAAACTGTGTCATTTTCTTTTTTTCCGTTTGTACTCATGGGGTTCCTGTAAAAAGCAAGTAAGAAAATTTATGCAAAACACTTAGCCCACTGCCTGGCACATAGTGTGAAATCCATGATGCTAACTGATTTGTAGGGGGGTAGCCTGACTTAGTTTTCTAGAAAGCTGGCTAGGAAAGGTGACGTGTCTGGCTCATGAACTACATGGAGCTTGCAGATTTATTTAACCTGCTCCTAAATTTTGAAAAAAGAAATTGAGTGACTTACTAAAGTTGAGAGATTTCACATAAAACCTTATATGTTGCCTTGCCCCCAAATCTGGTTGTTACACCTCAGATTTCAGTCCTCCATGACAGCCAGCTTCCCTCCCTTCCTTTCTTCCTTCCTTCCTGCTTCTTTCCTCTTTCCCTCCTTCTTTCCTTGCTCCCTCCCTTCTTCTGCACAGTGTATGGATTTTAGTACTCATAATTTGATTGTCCAGTTATATCTTCCTTCTAAATTTGTCTCTATTTTACAAAGAGGCTAACCACAACAACAAAAACTACAAATCCCACCTCCAGAGCACTGTTTTCCATTTTGCAGGCTAGTTTCTCTTCCCCAACTAATTCTTTTTCAGTGTCTCAATGTTTTACATAAATCTTGGTTCCTATGATTTGAGCTTCAAATCAATGATATAACCATACCCACTGTCCCAAAAAGTATTGAACTTCATGTGACTATTTCTCTGGAAAAGATCCTTTTCCTTTCACTTTAGCTAGGATCTACTAGTCTTTTGTTCAAAGTGCTAAAGACATGGAAATTCAATTACAAATGTCACGCTTTACCTCACTGCTGTGCCCAAGGAAAGTAATAATTTCCACTAGACGTGGGCTGTAAGTGATAATTAATTTACTTTAGTAGTATGTGTGTGAAACTTTTTAGGGAGTGATTGAACTGAGGAAAAAAGTCAATGATGTAGAATGTAGTGAGTTAAAAAAAAAAACAAGTTTGCAATGCTGTTACCGTGCCCTGCCTTATCAGTCACTAAGGCTAGGCTGAAAGAAAAGTGAAAGTGAAGTTGCTCAGTCGTGTCCGACTCTTTGCAACCCCATGGACTGTAGCTTACCATGCTCCTCTGTCCATGGGATTTTCCAGGCAATAGTACTGGAGTAGATTGCCGTTTCCTTCTCCAGGGGATCTTCCCAAACCAGGGACTGAACCCCGTCTCCCACATTGTAGACAGACACTTCATCGTCTGAGCCACCAGGGAAATAGTAATAGACAATCCCAAATTCTAAGCCACTGAGCTTAAAACAGCCATGATTTGGTTTTTTTCCTCATCTGCCCATTTGGATTTGGTGGAGCTTTGCTCATGAACTGAAACGGACATAATCTCTGTCTGGATGCTTCCATGACCACTGTTGCGGGTGGAGAGAGAAACTGTCCCACACTGGCTGCTAAATGTCTCCACCCAGAAGCATTATGTATCTGTTCAGTTTTATCAACTGAATAGAATTGTGTGGCTGTGTTTGAGTTCAAGGAGGGAGGGAAATGCAGTTTTTCCATGTGCCTGGAATGGGAGGGATTTGGTTTATTGTGAA
This sequence comes from Bos indicus x Bos taurus, assembly GCF_003369695.1. NCBI lineage: Eukaryota > Metazoa > Chordata > Mammalia > Artiodactyla > Bovidae > Bos > Bos indicus x Bos taurus. Next base: position 43,082,840 of record NC_040101.1, read on the forward strand.
CATCCTTAGTAACTCCCTCTTTTTGAAACCTGAACATGCACAAATTAATGCTCTGAATTGTCATTTTAGTAGGAATAACTGTGTGTGGTGTCATAATACATAATTTTTTAGGCTAAAGGACAAATTAATTTTTTTAAAAAAGATTAACTTTAGCTGTGTTACGTGGGATCTTGTGGCGCATGGGGTCTGGCGCAGGGACTCAGTAGTTGCAGCACAGAGGCTTAATTGCTCCGCAGCATGTGGGATCCTAGTTCCCAGACCAGAGACAGAACGCACATCCCCTGCATTGCAAGGTGGACTCTTAACCACTGGACTGACCAGCAGGGAAGTCCCTCAAACTTACTCTTAAATGCTGAGTGCATGAGTAAGGCTTCTGATTCTGGGGACTCATCCCCTCCACTTGTCACCCGTTTTCATTGCTTTACTTCTCTGAGAATGGCGCTTATTTATTTACACTTGGCTCCTGCATATCTTGTCTTTTTTAATGTAAATACTGAGTTTCTAGATAGCTGGCTACTTGTATGATTTCGCTTTCAAACTCTAAACCACTCTATATGTTTTGTTGCTGGTATTGCTGATAATAACAAAGTTGTATCTTCTCTGTTACTCATTTTACCAATCCGTGACACCTTTCACATTATTTTATGCCCAATTAACAGGATAATTACTGATTATAATTGGCATGTGTTTTTGTGTACTGTCCATTTTAATATGTTTAACATTTTTGTAATAATATAATTCTTGCTTTATTTATATTAAAATTCGAAATCCCCCATATGCCTGGCATGGGTATTATATGAACACATGGGTATTATGAACACATGGCAATATATTGTAGGCTTTATAAAATTTGGGCTCAGTTGAGCATATCACTTCCATTTATGAATGTATATGGAAATTTCCAGTTTCCTTACCTGTTATTAAATTCTGGTCATGGCAAATCCTCTGCCACTTGGTTCCCCCAACCTAAATGCTCTCAGTTTTTCTACGTATTATTTATTCTCCATCCTCAAAGGGTAAAAATGTTTATATTTGTATAAATATTCTCACCTAATAGCATTGAAAATTCGTAACATATTCATTACTTCATTTTAAATGTATTCCCCACTTTGCTATTTGTCAATGAGATTTATTTTCATCATCCCCAAATCTGTCCCTTTACCATCTCAAAGTAAGTCTTAATTGATCCTGTGATTTCAACAGATAAGCATTAACACATAAGCATTTTCTTGTTTAGCTATAACTGACCTCTACTTAAAAATGCTGTTTGTGGATTTCTTTTGTGGGGCTTTAGATTCATTGTCCAAACCCTCTATTCTAAATAAACTAAGAATCTAATTCTTTTGTAATTCTCCAGAATACACTGACCTATTATCACCCCTTGACATATCGCATGAAAATCAAGTATCATTAACTCACATTGCAAAGTTGCACTTTTTAAGGTTTTACATATAAGCCTTCATTAGCATATTTCTAAGGCTTCAGAGAAATCAATCTACGATGTTAACACCACAAATAAGTAATAACCCTAATTAACCTATTTTAGCTGATGTGAAAATATCTTAATAAATAAAAATATATACTTGAAATTTGAGTTCCTATTATGGTAATAAAAATAAGACATAGGATTTATTGAATTATACTTATTTGAAGGATGTTTTGGAAATGGTTTACAACAAAATCACTATGGATTTTATAGCACAATAAAAATAAAAGTCAATCAGCACATTTTATAAATTATATTATTTCTGAAAATAATCTCAGTGAATAAATTTCTATTTCTTTCATCAGAGTTCAGACAGATTCCAAAACTAATATTGGACAATAACTCTTTTATTTCTTTTATGTACCGAGGGGAGTAAATCAAATGTAAAATATAGCCACAGATAATTTTTGGAAAAGAAAACACGTCTTGGCAAGAATCTAACCTGGAATTTTCTTATTAATAAATGAACAGTGTGTTTGGTGGGCTGGATTATGTTGTGCAGGCTTTCCCATGGACTAATGCCCAGCCTGAATATTCTTTTCCTGAATACATAAACAGATGTGCACAAATTCTTTTTTGCCATTTTATTTACTCAGAAGCTTTCAGAAGAAAGTTCCCCAAATTAAATATTGAATGTAGACAATTTATTTAGAATGCAAAATGTGCTCACTTGTTTTATTTTCACCTAGCTTTATAACCCCTACTTCATACACCATGTTGATTTTGGTTTAGTAAACATACAGCTGTATTTAAGGGTAAAGAATTAATAGCAACCCCAATGATAGAAAATAGATGGCTATTAGGGATCATTTGTTAATCTGAAATCAGTTCTTCTATTGAATCCTTAATAATATTTCTGCTTTCAATTTAGAGCTTTTTTCTTTATGAGAATAGATTTTTTACCAAAACAGTTAATCTTTCACAGCGGTTTTACCATTTTGCCTGACATTGGATAGACAGAAGATTTAGAGCCATCAGATTGACAGACCTTTCAAAACATTTTAGAGTAACTAGTAGGTGATGTTTGTTTGTTTGTTTTGGCTGTGCTGAGGGGCTTGCAGGATTTTAGTTCTCTGACCAGGGATTGAACCAGTGCCCTCGGCAGTGAGAGCATGGAGTCCTAACCACTGGACTGCCAGGGAATTCCCAATAGATAATACTTAAAATCATTAAAATGGTTATTTTTATGTTAATTATTTTCTACCCCACTCCCATGTCCTGATTTCAAGTAGTAATCATTATGCTGATGTAATAGTTGGTATAAATACTGGGATATACTCTCCAAATAAACAAACCCTGAGGCACATAATGTGAGTACAAAACAGACTTTTTGAAAGTGGCTTTATCCTGGCAAATTGAGAGCACATGGGATCTGTGTGGTTGGCCTTTTCAAATTATCCCCATTATTAGGAATGTCATTTCTGTGGTATCTTGGACCTTTTCCATCTTCAGAAGTACATGTCCTTAGCTTCCTGCAGTAAATCCCCCTTCCAATATTTGCCAATATGTTTGTATATGGGCCTTCTTTTCATTTAGTATCTCGGTGACTAGTTTTTCATCTTCACAAGGTACATTAAAAAAGTATTTTTTAATAAAGTGAAAGCTAAAGATTTTGGCTTAAAATCTGAGTAATTTATAGAAAAGATTAAACTGTAAGATAGTAGTTAAGTTTTGGAGGTGGAGGACCACACAGCCTATGGTATTTACTAGTTCATGTCAGTTCTTTGTGTGTTTCAATATATTGAGACATCGTGGAACTAAAGTTTGGAAAAGTTGGTGGTTTGTGGGTTTGTATATTGGCAGCTGACTCTTTTTACCCTCTTGGTGAAATGAAACATTTATAACTGCTTCTTTAGTGTACTCTGTTTTATGTTAAGTCCAACTTAGTTTCCAAAACTAAGTACAGTAAAAATGATGTAACTGTGTTTATCCACTTTTTAGTAGAAGAGTATTTATGAAGCAGCCATTTTTTATAAAAAGTTCCTTTAAAAAAATCTTGCCCCATTGAGCTTTAACTTTTGATCATAAATCCTAGTTTTGAGAAGTGTTCTCATTGTGAACTTAACCTCATCTTGAACTAAACTACACATACACACGCATTCATTTCTCCACTGAAATTTCATAGAAGAAAAATAAACAGTCCATGGAGAATTCTAGCTCCAAGAAATGTGTTCCTTTTCTGTTTTTAAAATGCAGTCACATAGAAGGCATTAAAAGAGTCACAAAGCTATTAATAGCAAAGAAAATTTAAACATTTTCTTCTGTAGAAGAATAAAGTTTAAAATTAGTTCCTGAAAATGATTTAATTTTTTGAACTTTTTCTAAATTCAACTCTTAGAATAAAAATTCAATGTCGGTAGAGAGATTGATGCTATGTAGTTATACAATTGGCTTCATAGATGCCCTCTTCCAAGAAAGGTGGCTCTAGAACCCTGAAGGAGGCCCCTTGAGCCTTTAAGAATGAAGTTCAACAACAGACTCTTCGATAATAGCAATAGAAACCAGAAGACAGTGGAATAGTATTTGCAGAGTGCTGAAAGAAAATTGTCCATCTAAAAAATCTATATTCAACTGAATGATGAATGAGAAAATAGACATTTTCAGACAGACAAAATCTTTTTTTTTTTTTTTTTTTACCACTAGTAAATCCTAATGAAAAACCTACTAAAAGCTGTTCTTCAGAACTCAAACTCAAAAACCTACTAAAAGCTGTCTTCAAAAATCAAACTCATAGGATAGAATGTGATACAAAAACCAATAGTAGGCAAGAAATTTGTGTCTGAATAAATCAACCCAGCATTGATGGTAATAAAATAGTGATGTCTACTTGGTGGGTATAAGAAAAAATTGTATATATTCTGAATCACTTTGCTGTATAACTGAAACATTATAAATAAACTATACTTCAATTAAAAACAAAAGAGTGAAGCTCAGTTTACATTATGGTGAATGTTGTTATAACCTTCTGTAGGAGTCAAATCCTGAGAAGATAATGTTGTAATATGTTACCAAAGCATGGGTTTTACTAGGTATGCACAGAATAGATATTAACAAGTTTTTTTATTATCCTCATTGTTACAGTTGCTGGAGCATCATAGCATAATTCTAAAAACTGTGGCTCTAGAGTCAAGGATTCATGAGTTTAAAGATGAGCTCTGTACTTACTAGCTTGTATAGCTTTTGACAAGTCACAAGTGTTAATCATTCTCAGTTTTTTCCACCTTTAAAATAGGGATAATAACACAAAGACCAAATTAAAAAATTTGTGAGGCTTGAGATCATCTGTGAACCGTACTTCATACTCATTAGGTACTGTAATAATAAGCATTCATTAAGTGTCAGATATTATAACATAACGTGGAGAGAGAAATGGCAACCCACTCTAGTATTCTTGCCTGGGAAATCCCATGGACAGAGGAAGGGGAGCCTGGTGGGCTATATCCATGGGGTCGAAAGAGTTGGACGTGACTTGGTGACTAAACCACCACCACCATTATAACATAAATGATTACTTATGCTAATTATTATTTATGATCTCCTTCCTTCAATTTCCCCTTATATCTCTGACTCGACCCTGGGTTTGAAAAGTGTAATATACATACCTACCAAGAGCTGCATGAATGCAATGCTTTGTTTGTTCTCTTTTCTAATTCGAGAGGATCTCAGCAGTGGCATTGAATAACCTAAGGGGTTAGCTGCCGTGTGAAGCTTCATCAGTGCTCAGTGCTGGGGTTTGTTCTTAATCTTCTAACCACTTACGTTGTTTCTCCCAAAATTGCCATTTAAAATCAGGGTTGGAGAAATTGGAGTGGCCAGCTCCTTTTATGGGTTGATATGAAATGCAACTAAGGTTCCCCTCTTGAGAAAATATCTGAATTGCTTTCCTGTATCACTGTAATTGCTTTACTTCTTACGATCTTTCTGTGCTGTGATGCACTGTTGTGTCCCACTCTGTGCGATCTTGTGGTCTGTAGCCCACCGGGCTCCTCTGTTCATGGGATTTCCCAGGCAATTGCTTTAGGTTACTGTATTCAATTTTCTCTCAGCACTTTGCAGATACTGTTCTACTGTCTTCTGGTTATTATAATCAACTCTCTGTTGATTTAATTAGGCTGTATTCTCAATGAAACCCTGCGTGTGTGCTAAGGCCCTTCAGTCGTGTCCGACTCTGCAACCTTAAGGACTTGTAGCCTGCCAGGCTCCTCTGTCCATGGGATTCTCTAGGCAAGAATACTGGAGTGGGTTGCCATTTCCTACTCCAAGGGAGTAGTCTTCCTGACTCAGGGATTGAACCCAAGTTGCTTGGGTCTCCTCCATTGGCAGGCAGATTCTTTACCACTGGCACCACCTCAGAAACTTTGAAATGTTTATTGAGGAATAGAAGGAAATACTTGGAGGTTTGGGCACTGAGACAGGCCTGTGTGGGTGTGAAGGGGCAGTGTTTTTCAAGAAAATGCTTTAAAGATGGAATGGAGTTATGTATACAGTGTGCCCTTTAATAGCTCTTAAATGACATTCACCTATTCTCCAGCCAGGGATAGGCATGGCATTTGTATTTAGTGGGATTGTAGGCAGGGCGCCTTCCATAGCGGAGCCTTGGTTCTGTAAAGATTGAGGATGCTCAGAAATGATTCTCAATAAAGAGAGTTGACTTTCTTAATAAGTCCCACCTGGTTACACAGGGGTTTGATCTCTGTTTATGGTTCACACGTACAGCGGTTTAAAAAATGATTACTTGGGAAAATTTGTGGCTTACAGAAGCAATCAAAGCTGATATTAAGGAGTGAAAGATGTTTTCAATAGTGATCGTTTTTTTTTCTCTTCTCCATCCTCAGTTCCATATTGTGATAAACCTTAGTATTGCAGCAGCTTCTTAAGCAGCATCTTTGATCAATCTTTTAAATATTCAGTTCATTCAACACCACGCTCTTGGATTAATTTTCCTAAAACACAACTGGGTCGTGTCACTTCCTGGCTCTTCCTTTCTGTGATGAGTGCAGGTGGTCTACGTGAGGCAGCTCGGCATCCCAGGACTCGCTTTAGTCTGGCACTGATCTGCCTTCTCAGATGCCTTTTTTTCCCCATTCACCTCTCTGCTTGCCAGAGTTCTCTACTCTACCCAATTCTCAGATGCCTTTTTGCCAGAGTTCTCTACTCTACCCAATTCTCAGATGCCTTTTTTCCCACTCGCCTCTCTGCTTGCCAGAGTTCTCTACTCTACCCAATTCTCAGATGCCTTTTTCCCCACTCGCCTCTCTGCTTGCCAGAGTTCTCTACTCTACCCAATTCTCAGATGCCTTTTTTCCCACTCGCCTCTCTGCTTGCCAGAGTTCTCTACTCTACCCAATTCTCAGATGCCTTTTTTCCCCACTCGCCTCTCTGCTTGCCAGAGTTCTCTACTCTACCCAATTCTCAGATGCCTTTTTTCCCACTCACCTCTCTGCTTGCCAGAGTTCTCTACTCTACCCAATTCTCAGATGCCTTTTTTCCCCACTCACCTCTCTGCTTGCCAGAGTTCGCTACTCTACCCAAAATGAATGTCTGAGTCCGTGTCTGCTTTCCCCACATTGTATCTTTGTGCTTTTTCTTCCTCCTCCCCCAAACATCATCCTGTTCTTCATTTATTCACATCTATTTATCCTTCTTACTCTAGCTCTTAACACATGTGTCTACCAAAAGTTTTTTTCCCCCCCTGATGTGCTGAATATAAATACATGAAAATTATACCTGAGCTGTATACAACTGCCTGCAGCATGGGAGAGCTGGGTTCGATCCCTGGGTTGGGAAGATCCCCTGAAGAAGGAAAGAGCTACCCACTCCAGTATTTTGGCCTGGAGAGTTCCATGGACAGAGGAGCCTGGCAGGCTATAGTCCATGGGATCACAGAGTCAGAAACAACTGAACAACTTTCACTTGTACACATTTAATGAATTCTTGTATTGAAACATTTACGATTATATTAAGTAAAGATTTTTGCGAAATCTGGAATATGTACATTCCATGTATTTGAGTATGTCTTTGTATGTACACATACATATGTGTATATACACACACAATGTCAGTTTATCTAAAAAATCCTATATCTGTCTTTTTGAGGGTAGAATGTATATCTGAATTCATTTATGTCCAAAATATAATCCTTGGTTTTACAATATAAATATTTGATAGTGGAATGGATAATTGGAGTCTTTGATCATGGCTCAGCTGGTAAAGAATCCGCCTGCACTGTGGGAGAACTGGGTTTGACCCTTGGGTTGGGAAGATCCCCTGGAGAAGCGAAAGGCTACCCACTCCAGTATTCTGGCTAATCCATGGAGAATTCCATGGCCTGTATAGTCCATGGGGTGGCAAAGAGTTGGACACGACTGAGTAACTTTCACTTTTCACTTGATCATTTAAGACAGTTCCTTGAGATTGAAGGTATCTAAAATAATGTTCAATAATTCTTTGCCAACTGTTGATCCTAATGAACTAAATAAGGATTTTGGCTTAAGCTTTCTTAGTAAGTTGGGGCTTTCCAGGTGACTCAATGGTAAAGAATCCACTTGGCAAGCAGGAGAGGCAGGCTTGATCCCTGGGTTGGGAAGATCCCCTGGAGAAGGAAATGACAACTCACTCTAATATTCTTGCCTGGGAAATCCCATAAACAGAGGATCATGGTGGGTTACAGTCCTTGGGATCACAAAGAGTTGGACATGACTTAGCAATTAAACAACAACATTCTTAATAAGTTGCAACACATTAGAACTGATTCAAATGTATTCTTTTTAATGGCTGAGTAATACTCCATTGTGTATATGTACCACAGCTTTCTTATCCATTCATCTACTGATGGACATCTAGGTTGCTTCCATGTCCTGGCTATTATAAACAGTGCTATGATAAACATTGGGGTACACGTGTCTCTTTCAATTCTGGTTTCCTCAGTGTGTATGCCCAGCAGTGGGATTGCTGGATTAATGAGGTGGATGAAACTGGAGCCTATTATACAGAGTGAAGTAAGCCAGAAAGAAAAACACCAATACAGTATACTAATGCATATATATGGAATTTAGAAAGATGGTAACTATAACCCTGTATGCTGCTGCTGCTGCTGCTGCTAAGTCGCTTCAGTCGTGTCTGACTCTGCGACCCCACAGATGGCAGCCCACCAGGCTCCGCCATCCCTGGGATTCTCCAGGCAAGAACACTGGAGTGGGTTGCCATTTCCTTATCCAATGCATGAAAGTGAAAGTGAAGTCGCTCAGTAAGTGTCCGACTCTTCGTGACCCCATGGACTATGACCTACCAGGCTCCTCCGTCCATGGGATTTTCCAGGCAAGAGTACTGGAGTGGGTTGCCATTGCCTTCTCCTAACCCTGTATACGAGACAGCAAAAGAGACACTGATGTATAGAACAGTCTTTTGGACTCTGTGGGAGAGGGAGAGGGTGGGATGATTTGGGAGAATGGCATTGAAATATGTATAATATCATATATGAAACGAGTTGCCGGTCCAGGTTCCATGCACGATACTGGATGCTTGGGGCTGGTGCACTGGGACGACCCAGAGGAATGGTATGGGGAGGGAGGAGGGAGGAGGGTTCAGGATGGGGAACACATGTATACCTGTGGCATATTCATTTTGATATATGGCAAAACCAATACAATATTGTAAAGTTAAATTAAAAAAAAAAAAGTTACAACACAGAGAGAAAAGTGCCTAAGTCATAGGTTTATAGTATAGTGAGTTATCTGAACTCCCATTATTATAATCACTATTCAGATCAAGAAACAACTTTCCCAGCACCTCAGAAGTCTTCTTTATACCGTTTCCTGATCATGAGTCCTGAGTTCTTCCCCCAGAGTAACCATTATCTTCATCATAAATTTGTTTTGCCCAGTTTTGAATTTTTAAAAAAGAAACCATACAATATGTATCATTTTATTTTTTTATTTTTTATACTGTTTTCCGTATTCTATTGTATAAATGCAATTATTTTTGTTCTAATGTTGATAAGTATTTATGTTGTCAGTTTTGGTATATTATAAATAGCGTTTTCACAGGTATTCTTGCTCACATCGTTGGTGATTTATGTACCTATTTTTCTTGGCATATCCCTAATTTGGCATTTTTAGATAAAGGGCTAGTCATATGTTCAGTTTAGGTAGAAACTGGCAAAGTTTTCCCTAGTGGCTATATGAATTTTTACCCTTGGTAGTAGTACAATGGGGCTTTTCTTGTTTTATAAACTCTCTAACGTTTGTTGTTGTGATTTTTTTCTTTCAATTTTAGCCATTTGGGTAGGTATGTATGATTATCTCATTGAATTTAATTTATACTTTCCTACTGATTAATGAAATTGGGAAATTTTTCATATGTTTATTGGCTATTTGAATATCTTATTTAGTCAAAGTACTTGAAATTTTCAAGTTTTTTTGGTCAATTTCTATATGTCTTCTGACTTATAGAAATTCCAGATGTAGTCTAAATATAAACCTTTGCTGATTAAATACTTTACAAATATGTTTTCCTATTTTGTAATTTGCCTCTTGAATCCTTTAATATTATCTTTGTAAAAAAAATGAACTTTATTTTTAGAGCACTTTTAGATCTACAGCAAAATTGAGTGTAAGGTACAGAGATTGCACATATACTTCCTGCCCCCACATTTGCACAGCTTCCTCTGCTATCAAAATCTTGTCTAAAAGTAGTACATTTATTAGAACTGATGAGCCAACACTGACACATCATTATCACCCAAAGTTTGTAATTTACATTAGGATTCATTCTTGGTGTTGTGCATTTTATGTGTTTTGACAAATGTATAATGACATGTATCCACCTTAATGGTGTCTTTTAGTCAAAATAATTCTCTAATTTTAATATGGTTCACTTCATGAATTTTTTCGCTTGTGGTGAGAACTTTTTGCATCTTGTTTAAGACATCCTCACATATTATAAGTTCATGGATATGCTTTTCTATGTTATCTTTAGACGCTTCATATTTTAGCCTTTCACATTTAGATCTGCAATTCATCTGGAATTGAATTACTGTGTATGGTATCAGGAAGCATAAGATTATTATTTTTTTTTCATATGGATAGTTGATTGATACAGCTCTACTTATTGAAAAGACTATCATTTGTGTAATAATAAATTTGTTATAAATCAAGTAGCAAACAAACATAGGTTTATTTCAGGAATCCGTATCCTAGTCCATATCCTATTGAGCCATTTGTTTATCTTTTTACCACTGCCACACTCTTAATTATGTAGCTTTATAGTAACTCTTGATATGCAGTAGTGTATGTCCTTCAAATTTGTTCTTTTTCAAGATACTCTTAGATGTTTTCTTGCAACGTGAAAGTGAAAGTAGCTCAGTCTTGTCCGACTCTGCGACCCTATGGACTATGCAGTCCATTGAACTCTCTAGGCCAGAATACCAGAGTAAGTAGCCTTTCCCTTCTCCAGGGGATCTTCCCAACCCAGGGATCGAACCCATTATAGGTGGATTCTTTGCCAGCTGAGCCACAAGGGAAGCCCTTACATCTTTTGCAATGTAATTCTTTATAAATTTTGGAATTTCCACACACAAAAAAAATAGCTGAAATTTTGTTTGGAATTGAACTGAAACTTTGAATCAATTTAGAGAGGACTGACATTTTTACAATATTGAGTTTTCTAATATATAGGCATGGCTTAACTTTCCATATTTGATGCCTTCTTTCATTTTGTCTCAGTAATTCTCTGAAGAAAGCATTTACGTATTTCATTAATTATATTCCAAAATAAATGATGCATTTTTTTAATATTAAAAAGTTATAAAAAAATAAAAGTGTTATCATCTTGAAAAAATGTTCCTTTGCTTGTTAATATAAAAAAATTATTGATTTTTAATATTAACTTTTTATACAGTGATCTTGCTGAAGTCACCTATTCTAATAGTTTGTCTGTAATTCTATGTATTCAAGTGTGTAATCTTCTTTTCTAATCTTCATGCATTTTGTTTCCTTTTTCCTTACTTGATTTCGGTGGACAGGACTTCATTTATAATGTTGAATAAGAGCACTGATGATGGGCATTGTTTCTTTTTGTGAAATGAGGGGGAACTCTTCCAGTATTTTACCAGTATGTACTGAAGTTTCTTGTAGATTTTTTTGGTAGATATCATCCATCATCTAAGTACCCTTTAAGGTCAAAAATTTTAAGATTATTTTAAAATCATAAATGGATATTGAATTTTATCAAGTCCTTTTCTGTATCTGAGATGATGATTGTTATTCAATTCTACCTCAATCCCACTACAGTAAGAGTACATGCTTTCAATCATTTGAAGTTTGTTGAAACTTGTTTTATGGCCTGGAATGTGGTCAATTGTAATACAATTGCTTATGCACTATAAAACAATGTCCTGCAATTTTGAAGTGAGTGTTTTACCTATTGCTATTAAGTTTGTGAAATATATTGTTCAAAGTTTCTAAATCTTAATTTTCTATCTGCTTTGTCCCTCGGTTATTAAGAACAATAAGTTGAAATCACCTAATAAGACTGTGAATTTGTCTATATCTACTCTGAGCACTAGAAATTTTTACTTCACATGTTCTGAAGGTGTTATTGAGTGCATATAAATTTAGAATTATAATTCGTTCCTAATAAATCAATTCTTTTTTTTATTGTGACATGTTCCTCTTTATCTCTAGTAATATTTTCTTAAAATTTTCTTTCATATTAGTAGGGTTACAGCAGCTTTCTTTTGGCTTGTATTTAGTTTGTGCACCTTTTCCACTCTAAACAATTCAGTTTTCTTATATAAAATTGTTTCTTATAATGTGTATGTACTTGTTTTATTTTTTCAATTCATGCAAACAGTTTTTGTCTAGTAATTGGAGTATTTAATTTATTTACATTAGTATAATTAGTGGTATATTTTGGCTTAAATCTGTCATCTATTTGTGTTCTACTTGTGTCTCCTTTAATTTTTTCTCTTTTTTGCCTATGTTTGAATTAATAAATTATTTTAATATTCTCTTTTCCATTAATCAATTTTTCATTTCTATGTTTTATTTCTTTTAGCAGTTATTCTGTAAATACAACATGCAGGGCATCCTTGAACTAGCAAAATTAAAGGTACTTTAATGCTTTTATTACTGTTCAGCCAGTACAGTGACCTAACAACACTGTTAACTCTATTAGTCTCCTTCTATCTTTCATATTCGTTTCCTTTCTTTGTGGCTCAACTGGTAAAGAATCCCTGATAGCTCAGTTGGTAAAGAATCCACCTGCAATGCAGGAGACCCTGGTTCAGTTCCTGGGTTGGAAAGATCCCCTGGAGAAGGGAAAGGCTACCCACTCCAGTATTCTTTCTGACTTAGAGAATTCCAGGGACTGTACAATCTATGGGATCACAAAGAGCTGGACACGACTTTCATTTTCACTTTCCTCTTTCATATTATTGTTGTCAGATATTATAATTTTTTAATCATTCACATTTATTTAACCTCATATTCATTCTAATACTTATTTTTTATGTCATTGTGCATTCATCTAGTTTCATTTTCTGTCATCCTGAAGAATGTTTTTTTAGTGTCATCTTTAGTGTGGATCTGTTGGTGACAAATTCTCTGGTTTTTGTTTCTCTGAAAACATACTTTCTTGCCTTTATTTTCAAGGGATATTTTTGACAAGTATAGAATTCTAGGTTGGCAGTTTTATTTTCTTCTAATCCTTTGAGGTTTTTCTCTACCATTCTTTGGCTTTCACTCCTTCAATTAAAAATGTCTACTGTGATCTTATTCTTGCTCCTTTGTAGGGGATGAATAGTTTTCTCTGTGTGATATTAGGTGTTTTCCCTATTTTATTATGGGGCTTCCCTGACTATTTTAAGTAGTTTTACAATGAGATGTCTAGGGTATGTGTATTTGTGTGTCTCCCCAAATGTATTTTGTATTTATTGTACTAGTGGTTTGCAGTGATTCTTGAAATCACGGCTTGATATAGTTTTCTTCAGTTTTGGAAAATCCCCAGCCATCATTTCTTCAAACATTGCTTTTTCCCTGTTCTCTCTTTCCTCTCTTTGTGGGACTCTGATTACATATAGATTTGACCTTTTCCCTATAACACCACATCTCATATTCTTTTTTCAATGTTTTATTCTTTTCCTCTATTTACTCTAGCTATTTTATTTGGACTTATCTTCTGATCTACTAATTCTGTCTCCTGCAATTAAACGTAAATGCAGAATTATGAAAATTTAGTTACTGCTATTTTCAGTTCTAAAATATCTTTCATAGTTTCCAGTAATATCAACATTTCCATCATATTCCTAAGGCATATTTGTCACAATTATGTTGATGTCCATATCACATAATTCCAACATCAGGATCTCCCATCAGTCTGCTCTTTTTTTTTTTGTAACTTTAGGTTATGGAATATTATCTCTGTATACCTAGCTGTTTATGATTGAATTCTGGATGTGGTACATGAAAAATTGTAATTTGAGGTTCTGGGCCCTGAAATCTTCCTTCGTTGCAGAGTTACTTTTGCTCTTGACACACAGGCTGATGAGGGTCATGTCACCTTAGTCCAGTTATGGATTGAGCAGATTTGAAGATGTCTCCATCTTATGAGTAATGGAATAGTACCACGTAAGATTTAGCTTTATGATTTTGAAATGGTTGGGCTTGGCCTCCAGTTTTACCCCTTTAGCCCATGAGACCTGTAGAACCTGTGTTCTACTTCTTAGCTGCAGCTTCTCATCTATATTGTTATTTATCTTCTTGGGAGTGTTTTGTAGTTGGTAAATGCCTCAAAAGGGCAGTATGTATTGATTTGAACTCCCATTTTGTCTGAGACATTAGCCCTTCAGCTCCTTACCACTTAGAAAATTTCCAGTGCGTTAAACATATTTTGGCCCTTTATTATCTAGTTAATCTTGGTGGGTGGATTGGTCAGCAACTAGATAATTTTTTTATCCCTAGAAGAAGAATCAGTAAGAAAGCTTTAAGATAAATATCCAACAACTACTATTTAATTAAAACATGAGTGGTTTAAAAGAAAAGAACAAATGTGCTATTAATTTTGATTCATGTTAGCATTTTTAAATTTCGATAATTTTCATAGGTGGATCTTAAAATTAATTTTTTAGACTGTCAGTGTGCACGTTTAGAGAAATGTAAATATTTATTTGAATTCTAACTTGAAAAAAATTGGGTAAACTTTATATATTGTCAAGAGGGTGCCAATTGTTGGCTCTTATGTTGATATTTTTTCCTTGTTAAAACTAGTTTTGAAAGGTGATCAAAAGTAGCATTTATTGTCAGGAAGTTAATGAGTACTTCACATTTCAAGTATCTTGCTAATAGTCATTATTTTCTAAATTAGTTTAATTCCAGTATCCATATAAATGTCAAGTTGCCATTTGTATTATTAAAGAAATTTTAACAAATGGAGCTTATTTGAGGGTCTGCTAATTATTGTCAAAGGAAGCCAATGTGATTTACCTGCCAATATGATTTACTTCAATAATGAATGTTAAACAAACATATACAGTACTTTATTCATATGGAATAGAAAATGTGAACAGCAGAGGGTGCAATTGCCCTTTTAGTTCTGCATTTTAGCCCTTAGAAATTAGCATTTAATAGCTGCCAGAAAAATTTGAAGAATTTACTGTTTGCTGAATGTGCACTGTTTATGGAATTGTGTTTAAAATAAAACAAGTCATGTAAAGGAGAAGTATAAATTTCAAAATTGTGTAATGTTTTCCTTGACCTTGCACTTTTAGAAAGTGACCAATTTAAATCTCAATTAGAAACTATTTCCTAAAAAATATTGTGTTTATCTGAATATTTTTTTTACATGTAAAGAGGTAAGGCGTGCGTATCTCAATAAGATGTTTCTCTTTTATAGAGCTTAATTGCTGTTAATCAAAAATGTTTTTTCCTTTGGGGAAATAACTGCTTCCAAAAGGATTATGTATATTGGTAACTGCAATATGACACGACTTCGATTTCTTAGGAAAAAAAATGAAGAAGACCCATTAGAAATAAATGATGCCATGTCAAGAGAGTTCTTACATTCAATAGGTAATAACATTCAGTTTTTGTTGAAGACCCAGAAGTTTCAGACAGTTGCAAATCAGAAACTTCAATTTCTCTCCTGAAGTAGCATTATCCTATTGTAGTGTAAAGCTTTGTTTATATAGATTAGTGGAGGATATGTGTGCAAAGCTTTGAATTTTTATCTCCAAGTTTGACTCTCTTCCCTAAGTAGGAGTCTCCTTTTGTTTTTTTCATGGGAGAAGTTTGGCTTAGGTTTTTTAAGTTTGACAAAAATTAGCTTTATCACAAAACCTATATACCTGTGCAGTAAATTTGTATAATGTAGGAAACCTTCTTGCAGATTTCTTGAAGTTATATGAAACATATACCAGAGAAATATTCCTTTTTTTTTTGCATTAACAAACTTTACACCTCTGGCTTTTGGCTTAATTGGACAGTAATTTTTTTTTTTTTAATTGGACAGTAATTTAACGTTTAGCTTTCTGCTAACACCTAAAGGTTAGCATTGAAGGATTTGGTTAGTTAACTGGCATTAAGCTTATGCATTTGTTTGAGGGCCCCCTCCTGATATTCTACAGAAAGAGCAAAAGAAAGAATTAGAGAGGAGAGGAAGAGAAGCATATTACTTTAAGAATTACATTATTGAATTTAATGTATTATTGGAGACAGATTTGCTTTTTGAACTTCATTTCAATCTGAACTTCCAGAGCCATTGTAAATGAGGTGATCAGACAGAGTGCAGTCTTGGTGAATACTCACTGCCATAGGGTACTTATAATTGGAAGCATCTGCCCTCAAAATAATATGAAACACATTTTCTAAAAGATGTAGGTATTAAGAAGGACTACTAAAAACAGGCCAAATACAAATAAAGCAGTTGGCTTTTTGAAGGAGTAGCTAGAACTTGTGAACAAAAGAGGAGAATTTGGGGGGAAACAAAAGGAAAAAACCGCAGACTTGATGCTATGGATGCTGCCAGTGTTATATAAAAGATCACTGAACCTTGAACACAATATATTATAAGTTTCAAGTAAGAAAGAGTCTGAGATTATAGCAATTTAAAGGTGCATTAGAGAGTTGATTGTCAAGTATAATTTGAAAAGGTGGTTGGGTATCAAAAAATAGCATTTCCTAGAAATATTTCAGGATGGCAGGTAGAAAGCACAGTTATCATGAGTCTTAATCAGGCAAATATGTGGTTCAAAGAGTGATGTTTATGTTTTTATTTTTTCTGCAGAAAGAAAGCACATATTTAAACTGAGCCTCTGATCAATTTGATTTATTCCACACAGAAAGAATATGCAGGGCTAAAGTATCCATTTTCTGAAAAATTAACGTATCATATTTTTCATGTTGCCTTTTGCTACCATGTTATAGAGACATCCATTACCTGTATTCACTTCTAAGTTGCAAATTTCTAAATTGATATACACACACACCATCTATCCTGTACACATCTATATACAGCTGTGTACGCATACACACACATACACACACACACACACACATACATACACACATATTCCAGGCTAATTTTGGTCACAATATTTTAGTTTCAAAGTTTTCACCAAAGTGAATTTTTTTGAGTGGTTAGACCCACATTTGAACTTCCTAAGGGCAACAGATATCACAAATATTTTCATGAAGAACATGGAAAATCAGGGCTCTTTAGAACCCAGACAATCACATGACTTGCAGATTTCCTGATTGAGACCTGGGAATTTAGTGTAGCTGCCCCTCATGGGTAATTGTAGTAAAGTTTCTGAGGCTTATGATACATATATTTCTGAGTGACACACTGGTTAGAGTGTCACTGAAACCCATATTACATTGCATCCAAGGTCACTTAGTTCAGTTTGTTGGTTGGATTTCTTGGTGGAGAAAGGGACATTTTTTCTGTTTATTGATGGTGGTGTATTGTAAATACTAAATAAATGTTTGCTGAATTCATTTAGTCCTCCCTTTGTTCATTCAGTGCAGTTAGCAAATGTGCAGGAAGGGCCTACTTGTTCTAGGTCTTGGTGAACAAGATAGAGTTCCCTGCTTTCTTGCAGTTTACAGTCTAATGGATCAGATAACCATTAACAAGTATCCTTGCAAATAATATATAATTATAAATCATGAAAGTGCTTTTTTAAGGGAAAATCTCATAGAGATGATTCAGAAAGATTATCAGAAGTGGTATATGCGAAAAGAGCTAAAGAATGCGGTCGCTGAATTACTGACTCAAGAGGTGAGAAAGGTGGTGACTGAGAAGCGATGGGATTAGTATCTTATGATGGTGAAGGAGGTTGGAGAAGGATTTTCCAGGCAGAAAAGGAATGACAAGTGGAAAAGTTCTAAAATGTTAAGCTGAAATTGCTTGGTGCCTGGAGATTTATAAGAAGCAAAATACAATATGTTCAGTTCAGTTGCTCAGTCATGTCCAACTCTTTGCGACCCCAATGGCCTGCAGCATGCCAGGCTTCCCTGTCCTTCACTGATTCTTGGAGCTTGTTCAAACTCATGTCCATCGAGTTGGTGATGCCATCCAACCATATCATCCTCTGTCGTCCCCTTCTCTTCCTGCCTTCAATCTTCCCTAGCATCAGGGTTTTTTCCTAGAGTCAGTTAGTCGCATCAGGTGGCCGAAATATTGAACCTTTAGCTTCAGCATCAGTCCTTCCAATGAGTATTCAGGACTGATTTCCTTTAGGATGGACTGGTTTAATCTCCTTGCAGTCCAAGGGACTCTCAAGAGTCTTCTTCAACACCACAGTTCAAAAGCATCAATTCTTGGGCACTCAGCTTTCTTTACATTCTAACTCTCACATGCATATATGACTACTGGAAAAACCATAGCTTTGACTAGATGGACATTTATTGGCAAAGTAATATCTCTGCTTTTTAATATACTGTCTAGGTTTGTCATAGCTTTTCTTCCAAGGAGCAAGCATCTTTTAATAATATGTGTGTAATTAATTATTATTCAGTTGCACTCCTGATTGCAGCCCTATTATCATTTTCTCTTGAGCATTTTCCCAACCTGAGTAATAGTCCTACGGCCCAGCCTGATTTATAGAAAGGACATGTGCTTACCGGTCAGATGGCAGTTAGTTCTTCGTGTGAGCACCATACTTGTCGTGTGTTCATGGTTTTCTGCATGTCACTGGCTGTGGTCACAGGCTGGGTAAATTGTGGTTTTAATGGGGAGATACCGGCAGTTGGTAGTACTGTTGTTGGGACCAGAAAGAACTGTTCATGCTTGTCCCTGATACTGCTATGTAGGTAAATTCCAATAAGGAATTCCACAAATGGGATAGGTGCTTGTTCGCTCAGTCGTACCTGACTCTTTGCGACCTCATGGACTGTAGCCTACCAGGATCCTCTGTCCCTGGGATTCTTCAGGCAAGGATACTGGAGTGGGTTGCCATTTCCTTCTCCAGGGGATCTTCCCAACCCAGGGATCAAACCCGGGTCTCCTGCACTGCAGGCAGATTCTTTACCGACTGAGCTACAAGGGAAGCCCACATAAATTATCTAATGTACTTTTAGACACTAAATACTCAAGTTCAACACTTAAAGTATTACAACAGAGAAAGTCTAGGTGTTTAAATCAACTTTCTGTATTTATATTTATTCTGGAGATTAATAGAACATAGGGAAATAGTAAAAGTTCTGAGAAATAATGTAGACAGAAATCTGTTTTATTGAACTTTTTCAGTGTCTCCAAAACAAAACCTTTTTGGCCTTGGCACCCTTTTTTGTTAAACTTATCACCATTTAAGGAACTAGTATTCTTTAGTTCACATTTTGGAGGAATACTGGGCTCTAGTATATGGTCTCATGGTTGAGGGCTTTCAGAATTATTGGCTTGCTAGCAAAGCTGTCCATTGACCCCTGAGTTTAGCTTTTGTACCAGCTGTTACTGTATTATTTTTCTTGGTTATTTGTGTTTTCTTCATCACTTCTTCCAATTTCTCACAATTGACTATTCCCTGATTCCAGAATATGAAAATTATGTAATGTGTTAATACTTTGCTTTATAGACGTATTGGTTATTAAAACATGTATACTTAGAATGTTAAAGTATGAAATCATTTTTTGAAAATAAAAATGTAATGCAAATTTTACATGCTGTGTATTTCAATGTATTTTAAAATAACGTCTTTACTGTCCTTTTTTTCTTTGCAAAATTTTTGTACAGTACTCCAGTGTGTGCGTGCGTACCAAGTCGCTTCAGTTGTGTCTGACTCTTTGTAACCCTATGGACTGTAGCCTGCCAGGCTCCTCTGTCCATGGGATTCTCCAGGCAAGAATACTGGAGTGGGTTGCCATGCCCTCCTCCAGGGCCTTCCTGACCCAGGGATCAAACCTGTGTCTCTTATGTCTCCTGCATTGGCAAGCAGGTTATTTACCACTAGGGCCACCAGGGAAGCCCAGGGTACTCCCGGTAGAACATATTGCATGAATAGAATCACATTTGGGCATATTCTAAAGTTGAATGGTCAAAATGTCATTAAATGACATTAAAATCGTCAAACGGTCTCAGACCAATTATGTAATTTGAGGGACTCAAAGTGAGTGTCACTCTTTGAATTCTGAGAGTTCATAGTTTAGGTATTACCTTTTAACTTAAAAACAATAATGTATTTTGTTAATTTGTTTTTATTTTTGGGTGTGCTGGGTATTCCTCGCTGTGTGTGGGCTTTCTCTAGCTGCAGCTAGCAGGGGCCGCCCTTCCTTGTAGGGAGGTGCTGAGTGGGCTTTCCTTTGTGGTGTCTTCTCTTGTGAGCACGGGCTCTAGGACTTGCGGGCTTCAGTAGCTGTAGCCCTGGGGCTCAGGACTTGGGATGTGCGGCTCTAGAGTGCAGGCGCAATAGCCGTGGCACGTGGCCTTGGCTGCCCTTTGGCATGTGGGTTCTTCTTGAACCAGGGATCGAGCTCGTGTCCCCTGCATTGGCAGTCAGATTCTTCACTTCTGGACCACCGGGGAAGTCCTTGGTGTTACCTTTTAATTTCTATGAGTTGGAAACAAATTTTCTCTTTCTTGGTGATGATGTGTTTCCTATTTTACATAGTTTTAAAACCTGGTAATATGAAGACACTTGAGCTGTGTATCTGGAAAGAGAAAAAGAGAGATGGTTTACTGTATTTCCACATGTAGATCTTTGTCAAATAAGATAGGTGCAAAAAAGTACATCCACCTGATGTGACTTGACTTTGACATAAGTGAGAGTTGATTAGGAAGAGTGTAGTGGTGTGGTTTAATTTTCATACTTGTGAGGCATGTGAACACACACACACACACTCCTTCATGTAATATAGATGCCCAAGTAGCAACAAAAGCTCTATATGGTTTGAATATACAGAGAGGCACACTAGAAGTAATTAGACATTTAAAGGCATTTTAATATATTTTGTTCTCTGCAGCAAATTAAAGTGTTCTTAATTGACTTTAACGATTATTAATTACTAAGAGATAAGAGGATTTTCATGTGAACTGAATCAGGCTTCTATGTACAGTATAAATAAAATGTCAAGAGAATGCATACAATAACTTTCAGAACAGTATGCTGAGAATTAGGAGATTTGGGTTTGAAACTCTGCCTCATTTAACTTTCTTGCCCTTTAAATTTCCTGAAATTTGAAATTAGGATGTTGAAATACATAGTCTCTCTGGTATATTTTCACTCAAAATTCTGAGATATCTATTATTCATAAAGAAGAAGACTTTTGCTTCTTCTTTTAGAAGGTGAGGAGGGGTGGGGTATCAAACCATGGCAGATATTGTCATCAGTCCTTTGGTTTTTTGTATTTTGGGAGTGCCCGTGAGAGGGGCATAGAGTAACTAAGTTACCTAATGGGCCATGTGTGGAGATGCTGTTGTGATAGGCGACGGGGCTCTGTGATTGCTCATGGCTCTTTGTTGATCCTGATAGAGTGTTGGACCAGGGGGCGCTGCAAAGTGGAAACAGGCAACTTTCATCAAGGTCTCTATGTTCCTAACAGCAGTAATAACTTTAATGTTCCATAAATAAGTGTTTTGAGATTACCATGTCATTTTTCCACTTAAAATTAGTATTTAATATAGATGCTTTTCTAAGAAAGATCGATGATTAGAATTTTGACTCTCTTTTATTCTATGGAAAACTTAGATGAATTTTTCATGATAACTCCTTAAATTTGATCTTTGAGTAAAAACATTCTTACATATTGCAGTAACTCGAGACAGACTCTGATTGTTCCGTCTAATACCAACCAAAGTGTAAAGGTTCCTATTTTATATTTATTTATGTGGGGCATTAAAACCATATGATACTTAACATAGTGCTGTTGTGGCAAACTTATTTACTATATATAGGTGTTTGCACATTTGTCTGTTTAACTCTGAGCAACTAATTTTTAAAGTATACTTACCTACCAGGTTAAATATCTGCACTTTGAAAAGTGAATTAAAAAAAATCTAACCTGAACAAATTAGAAATTATTAAATGTTTTCTAGAAATACTCTTGTTTTTCAGTTGATAAGTCATGTTTGACTCTTTGCAAATTTGGAAAACTCAGCAATGGCCATGGGACTGGAAAAGGTAAGTTTTCATTCCAATCCCAAAGAAAGGCAATGCCAAAGAATGCTCAAACTACTGTACAATTGCACTCATCTCACATGCTAGTAAAGTGATACTCAAAATTCTCCAAGCCAGGCTTCAACAATACGTGAACCATGAACTTCCAGATGTTCAAACTGGTTTTAGAAAAGGCAGAGGAACCAGAGATCAAATTGCCAACATCCACTGGATCATCGAAAAAGCAAGAGAGTTCCAGAAAAAAACATCTATTTCTGCTTTATTGACTATGCCAAAGCCTTTGACTGTGTGGATCAGTGTAAACTGTGGAAAATTCTGAAAGAGATGGGAATACTAGACCACCTGACCTGCCTCTTGAGAAACCTATATGCAGGTCAGGAAGCAACAGTTAGAACTGGACATGGAACAAGAGACTGGTTCCAAATAGGAAAAGGAGTACGTCAAGGCTGTATACTGTCACCCTGCGTATTTAACTTATATGCAGAGTACATCATGAGAAATGCTGGACTGGATGAAGCACAAGCTGGGATCAAAATTGCTGGGAGAAATATCAATAACCTCAGATATGCAGATGACACCACCCTTATGGCAAAAAGCGAAGAAGAACTAAAGAGCCTCTTGATGAAAATGAAAGAGGAGAGTGAAAAAGTTGGCTTAAAGCTCAACATTCAGAAAACGAAGATCATGGCATCCGGTCCCATCACTTCGTGGCAAATAGATGGGGAAACAATGGAAACAGTGACAGACTTTATATTTTTGGGCTCCAAAATCACTGCAGATGGTGACTGCAGCCATGAAATGAAAAGACGCTTGCTCCTTGGAAGAAAAGTTATAACCAACCTAGACAGCATATTAAAAGCAGAGACATTACTTTGCCAATAAAAGTCCATCTAGTCAAGGCTATGGTTTTTACAGTAGTCATGTATGGATGTAAGAGTTGGACTATAAAGAAAGATGAACACTGAAAAATTGATGCTTTTAAACTGTGGTGTTGGAGAAGACTCTTGAGAGTACCTTGGCCTGCAAAGAGATCCAACCAGTCCATCCTAAAAGAAATCAATCCTGAATATTCATTGGAAGGACTGATGCTGAAGCTGAAACTCCAATACTTTGGCCACCTGATGCAAAGACCTGACTCATTTGAAAAGGCCCTGATGCTGGGAAAGATTGAAGGTGGGAGGAGAAGGGGATGACAGAGTATGAGATGGTGGATGACATC
The DNA here is from genome assembly GCF_003369695.1 of Bos indicus x Bos taurus. Lineage (NCBI taxonomy): Eukaryota > Metazoa > Chordata > Mammalia > Artiodactyla > Bovidae > Bos > Bos indicus x Bos taurus. The sequence goes on from NC_040101.1 coordinate 43,106,153, forward strand.
ACCGACTCAATGGACATGAGTTTGAGTAAGCTCCTGGTGTTGGTGATGGACAGGGAGGCCTGATGTGCTGCAGTCCATGGGGTCACAAAGAGTTGGACACGACTGAGCGACTGAACTGAACTGAAGTGAACCCCATAGACTGCAGCATCATTGTCTTCCAGAGTTTGCTCAAAATGATGTCCGTTGAATCGGTGATGCCATCTAACCATCTTATCCTCTGCTGTCCTCCTCTCCTTCTGCCTTCAATCTTCCAGCATCAGAGTCTTTTTCAATGAGTCAGCTCTTAGTATCAGGTGGCCAAGGTACTGGAGCTTCAGCTTCAGCATCTGTCCTTCCAGTGAATATTCAGGGTTGATTTCCTTTAGGATCAACTGGTTTGATCTCCTTGCAGTCCAAGGGAGTCTTTTCAGCACCACAGTTGAAAAGCATCTAGAAATATACATTGGGCAAAGTGACTGATATTTTAACAGTTGGTTACAAACACATAGCATACTGTTTGCATCTCATGAACCCCAGCCTAAGGCTCTATCCTTGTTTCAAGGGTAATGCTTTTATAACTATCGTGTACCATATGTTGACCCTAGAATGACATCTATGTTTTTACCAGCCAACTACTTCATTTGCGTATCATTAGAGATGGATTTCTGGACTTCCATCTCATGATAATTATATAAAAATCAAATATCAAGAGTTTCTTTAATTTGAAGCTAGGTTATATTTACTTTTCCACTAAGTTCACAACAGTGAAGATTTCTATACGTTTCTCGACTATGTCTTTTTGCCTACAGCTTCCCCTCTCCTCCAAATCTCTGACATTCTCAGTTGTATTTTGCCATTTTTCTCTTGCTCAGTTCATTCAAGTTATTTACTGATAGAAAGCCAATTCACTGAAGCTTGTACTCTATTATCTTTCTTACATCTTCAGTACTTGCCCACGTTACTAATTTTAAGAAGTTCTCTAGAATTAAAGTGTTTTTTTTGTTTGTTTGTTTTTTTGCTTTTACTTTAAATTTGGATTACAGAACAAGTGGGAGGGAAATGGCCAAGTTATATCAGTGGTTGAATGCTATTTAAAATAAAAGGAACAATAAAAAAATCATTGAGTCAGAGCTGTTCTCCTATAAGCCACATGCTGTCAAATAACGTTTTAAATACAAAATTGCCTTTGCAAATATTTTTGAATACTTTGTGGGAAATGCTGATCATTGAGTTAGGAAATGATGTACATTTAATCTGCCAGAAAAATCACTACTGAAATGGAGCTGATAAACTGTAATTTATTAATCAGATACAGGGATGTTGCCTAGTCATGTGTATTTCCACTGGACTTAAATTTAGTAAACTATTTTGTGAATAAAGCCTTTTAAATTCCATTTTACACATTAAAAACTTTTCCATTTATGAAGAAAACCACAGAAAACAGAATACTTTTCTTCTTAAAAAACTTTTATTTCTTCTGGTCTTTGGAGATGATCAGCTGAGTAAAGAGTAGAAAGAAATATTCTTGGTAAAGAGTACATGGATTTCCATGCACATTAGTTTAGGCTGAGGTCCAGTAATAACTTAGCATCATCTTATGCAGTGGAATATAAGAATTCATTTCAACTAATATTAAGTATGACACTAATTCGGTATTAAACTCTAAGCACATTAGCAAGTATGGTACAAGGCACTATGATTTTCCATGTCTCTGCAGTAAGTTTTTCATCATTAATGTTTTATGTTTTTTTTTTTTTCCCTTTTCCATGCACAACTTATCATTTGTGATACTGTGATTTAAGAACAGCCCTGCCATTAGAATTTTTATTTATATTCATTTAAATATGTATTCCTGATGACCAAATCTAGTCACCAAACACAATAATCATAATCAGATAATCCTATGAGTTAGTCAAATAGCAGGAACTTGAATTGTTATGCTTAGTCTCTAAGAATCCAATCTGTCTAAATTCTAGATTTTTATAAGAGCAAACCAAAAAGAAAGCCTTGAATCATTGTCTGACTTATCAAAGTAATTAAAATTCTATTGTCTGACTCATCTCCCCTTTACAGTCCAAAGACAATTCCTGTGGTGTATTATTATGCATTGAAATTGGATGATTGCTTTCCTAAAACATATTCACAGAAAGAAATGTGTAAGTGGGTTTGTAATGTGCTTAAAATAATGGGTATTATTATTACAGATCTTCCTTGGTTTTACTTTTCTATCAGTAACTTTGAATACAAAATATGAAAATATTTGTAAAATAGAGAGGCTTTGCAATCCTGAATTATAGAGGATGATCACCTTCCTGGTTTGCCCAGGACCAAGGTGTAACTAGGACTTTAGTGTAAAAAGTAGGACAGTCCCAACCAATTTTAATATTAAAACAAGGGCAATCCCAGGTAAATGGGTACAAGTTGGTGACCATAAACCCAAGATGAAATGAGGCTGAAATAAAGACAGTTTGGGGAAAAGGAACGTTTAAAAAATATTTTTCCTACTGTTTTACAATTTTCCAAATTTCTTCTCTTCCCACGTCCCTAACTCCAAAGTCAGGCCAGTTAACGTTAATTAATATCTTATCACTCTGGATCCAGAAGAAGGCATTACCAACCCTTGGAAGTCCTGCAGAACTCAGTGAAGGGCAGTGGGTAGGGGACTGAGCTCTGCACCAAATGGTCTGGATTTGATACTAGGTGAGTGATGAGATGGTTAGATAGCATCACTGACTATGAATTTGAGCAAACTCCAGGAGATAATGGAGGAAAGAGGAGCATGGTGTGCTATAGTTCATTGGGGTAGCAGAGTCGGAAAGCGTAGAGAATGAACAACAACACAAAGTGAGTGGTTCTCTGCCTTGCTTTTCTCAAGTATAAAAGGAAATGATGTCCAACTCGTGAGGTTACATGAACAGTGCTTGTCATACATTAAGTGTTCTAGGAAGTTAGTTATTTTTATTGTGGTCACGATTAAGATGAACATTGTAGAGCAAGCTAGTGTGTTTACCACTCTTAGTTACCTTAATATCTAGATTCTTCTGTAAGGGGCTGCTTACATGACCTATAAAGCTTAGTTATGTTTTTTTGTTTGTTTTTGGTTTTGTTTTTGCTGTTCAAGACACGTACATGAAATGACAGAAGGAAATTTCGATTTTCGGACTTTTGCAGGAAACGTTTAGTTCAGTTTAGTTGCTCAGCTGATACTTTGCGACCCCATGGACTGAAGCACGCCAGGCCTCCATGTCCATAGCACCAGTGCAATGGGCAGCTGGATGACAAAATTATCACAGTTATTTTGAGACTAAATATGTTTTTAGTGTAGAATAATACATTCAAAAGAATATTTTTTTAATGGCCAGTATTACGAAAAAGCTGAATTACTGAAGGTCTCATTAAGTGATTCTGAGATCCCATTAAGTAAGGTGTGGTATTAGTTATTCTCAATCATGAGGGTTGGATGCAGAATTGAAGAGCATTAATATGCCATAGGTGGATCTGGCTACTGGAATTTTGCTTCTGTTAGAGCTATAACAAAGAGAGACTGCTGAAAAGTTACTATGGAATTCCAGTATATGAATTAAGTTCCTTCAAAATGGCATTGTTCTGTGCTTTAGCATCTAACATTAAGACCTCATCCCAGCTAGGCAGTGGGAAAGCTGAATATATGAAGCTTCATTCTACCCCAAATTTGTGGTAGCCACTTCCAAATAGCAGAAAGTAGACTTGTGTGTGATCTGTGATATTATAACTTAGCCAATTAAGTTTATTATAAGACATATAGTACATATATCTGTTGAAATGAAACCATAAGACCTAGATTTTTTATGTAAAATTTATTTCCAGCATTTACCAAATGCAATGCAAAAGATGTTTAAGAAAATATTAGAATCACTCAAAAGGTAGAGATAGAAAACCAAGGTCCCTCAAACAGTCAAGGACATCACTGTAATACTTAAAATATTTATTTTTACTTTTAAAATAGAAAAGCCTAGAATTTAGGGTTTTCATATATAAAGT